>NC_059541.1:10347762-10683024 GCF_905220415.1 Colias croceus
TTGGCATAATTCTTCATACATCTAGTTAAGATTGTTACTTGTTTTTATATATTTCTTGCTTCCAGTGATAGGAATAAATTTGCTTCCTGATCTGATAGTGGGGAGGAATGTTGGAAATAATTTCTGTAGTCTCGTGTGTGTTTTATCAGTTAATTAATATTATAGATTGCCAATAGAGTTAATTATTGTTTTTAATATAATGGGCTAGAGCAGTAATATTTCCACAGAAAACAGAGGCAAGTTAATTACACTATTCTGTGGATTTTGTTAAATATTGAATAGGCTCTACCATATAATTTACATTACCAATACAGATAAATCAACATCCAAAACAGTTTACGAATACATTTGGAAATATAAAAAAAATATAATATATAATATATATTACCCTTAAAAAATAATATGACGCTCTACCAATAGTCTGACACGGCATGCTTTGCGTACTCCAATATACTAAATTATGTATGTATATAACTAGCAAGGATGTTTGTTTGCGAAAAGCATAAAGCATAACAAAGAGATAGTTCAATTGAACCGTCAAGAAAGAATTAACGACGGTCGTGTCACAGCGAACGTGAGTCTCGACCGGACAAACGGACTGCAGATGCTGGCTATTATACTTTACAATATATTGGTTATGTAATTATAGACGTGGAAGTATTAATTTGTGTAGTAGTAAATTATACAAAACATTGATTTACAAAAAAGTCCGCTTTCCGCCGTCAGTATTGATATGTGCGCACAAATTCTAATGATTAAAGTTTTCTCGTGTGGTTTTCATCACTGGATAATTTGATTTATGAGGTTGCATAATTTAGTGGTCCTATGTCTTATTTCTTAGGTATGTCCTAGGTTAAATAACTAGGAACCGTTTATTAATGATGAAAACGAAAGTTTAAAGGACGATCATCATCATCATCATCATCAGCCCATATACGATCCCACTGCTGGGACACGGGCCTCCTATGAGGGTACAGGCCATAATCCACCACGCTGGCCAAGTGCGTGTTGGCGGATGACACATGTCGTCGAACTTTTTAATTCTTCGACATGTCGATTTCCTCACGATGTTTTCAAATGTAAAGGACGATAATGACTTTAATATAAAATAAATTTAATTATAAACGCACAACTTTTTAAGAGAACACATTAAAGTTTATACGAATAGCAAGCGACTAGAAGTGATTATTCTTATCACAAGGCACAACACAACACCAGTTATTTACAAGCACTTAGTGTACAACGGTGCAAATTTTATGATTAAGATTTCAGATTTAACGGCAGCTCTGTTATCGAGTGCTGTAAATGTCTAGTGATATATTAGCAGTCTGCCACACTCTTTTAATAGATAGCTTTTATTGAGACGCATTGATAAGTAATCTTACATTTAGTGTCGGGGGTACTTTTAAATGCAAAACGGAGCACTAATATTCCAAATGTGAAGTATATAAGAAAGAACTTAAACAATTAAAGTACTACAAAGGATTGTAATTAAAAGTTCCTTGTATATGCTATAATGCTAAAATATAAGAAAGGCATCTCAAATATATTTCACTAGAAAGATGTACACGAATCATCCATTAAATATAATCTAGATCAGTCAACACAAGACAGGAAAATTGTGTTGCGATATACTCGCTATATAGTTAAAACAAAGGGGATCTTAGCTCCCGCGGATACGTCCAATTATTTAATTAAGTTCCATTAGCGCTTAGTGGTCAACGGTACCACTACCAATCAGCAGTAATCACAAGATACTTAAGTACTGTTGGCTTTTGCTTTTTTGTTGACTGTCCCGTTCGAGCTCGTGGGATATAATAGAATTCATTCTGTTTTTATAGCGAGTGATGAAATGTAACTTCAATTAAACTGAAAGCTGGTTTTTCTATGATTGGTTTTACAATGGCGAATAATACTCAATTTGTATGGAAAAGAAACGATGTTATAGTACCGTTTGTACAAAGCAGAATTCAATAAGCAGTGATGACGTTTACTCATGTGTTGTTGTGTTTACGTTACTCCTTACTCATATGAAGTAAAAAGTATCATGTATAGACAAAATTGGAATACGAAAACTACTTAACAAATAATAAAATTTCTAGGTACAGTCATGATAATAGTTATTCTTGTGATCCATATTCCTTCTCGATGAAATTAATTTTGTATCCGATTTGTCGATGCCCGAATGGAATCATATTACATATTTCTTTCGAACTAATAAAAGTTCTGAATCATGTTGAAGACGCAAAACTATTTCAATGACCTACACCCAGACAATCCTACTTAATCGAAGCCTTATGACCGTATACGCCTATACAATATCCCGACAATGATCACGTAGCAGTCGACAAGTTTTCTGATTATTGCTTCCAAACTAATAAACCCTTCTTATATACGGAAAACTTGAAATGAAAGTGCTGAAAGAAATACTGCCTCCATTTCTTGGCGAAGTCCCAAGTGTTACGCTAGAATAGAAATAGGTGTTTTGTGATATAATGTTGTGTCAACGGTACTGCATAAACATTTGTAAGCCTTTTTCGGGGACGTAAAACATTTTCTTATTTGGTGGCAAGAATTCTACGGTACGGGAGCCGGGAGGAAACTATGTTGTCCCTCATTTGTCTTGCTGGGGTCGTTTAGGTTGATTTATCTTGGCCGATATCATCCGGAGTGTATCGTAAACACTTGATAGTAGATTAAATATCACATCATAAGGTTCGCGAAAATATGGCCATGGATAGGACAATTTTCTATTTCCAAAAATCCTGAAGCAAAAATTCGTTAGCAGAGAGATATATAGATAGATTGCTAGATAGATAATAAGATGAATTAAAGATGAACAGTTAGTTAGAAATATTAAATATTTATTTATTTATTTATTTATTTATTTATTTATTTATTTATACAAAACCATTCCTACCATTACAGTTTACCCAATGCGATAGGGAGGTCAAATTTACAATACAATTTTACAAAAAGAAAAAAAAAAATTACATTAATTAAGATTATAATATAAGTACAACCGCTACAATATGTTGGGACTAGGAGTAAGCAATAAAATTTAAAATAATCTTTGTCAATTCACTCAAATTATTTGAAAAAATGTCAGACCTATTGTGCACCTCATTGACAACATGGATGGCCTTTGTCAAAGGGGCTCTAGACATTAAATTAGTTCTGGCCTGGGGAACAAGTAAAAGCGGCGGGCTTCGACGTTTCCATACATATGCGTCCGGTACACAGAAACTAATGCTTCGTAAAACTTGCGGGTTCTGGTCTTTGCCCCGTAGTATACGTATCAGTATCAGTGCAAGTTGGCACTCCCTTCGCACTTTTAAATCGTAATATCCTACCATTCCGAGAACAAAAAGAGTAGGATACTGCAAAGGATAATATGGGTACACTGCATAAAGTTTCATGTATAAATATCTTAAAAAATTATTTTGAATTCGCTCCAACATAAACGAATATTTTTGTTCATACGGAGCCCATACAACTGAACCATATTCAAGATGGCTTCTTACCAGTGCATTATATAGTGATTTGATAGTTCCGATATCGGTAAATTCCCGTGATTGTCGCAATATAAAACCTAAGTTCCTATAAGCCTTTTTGCAAATGTTTACAATATGATCAGAGAATGTTAAATCAGAGTTGAAGTATATCCCTAGATCTCGTATTTGAGAGACTCGCTCGATGCAACTCGACTCAATATTATATTGGTGAAGTAGCGGTGTTCGAGTGCGAGTGAAACTCATTACATAGCATTTAGTTGTGTTAAAATAAAGTTTATTACTCTGACCCCATTGAACAATTCTATTAATGTCGTTCTGTAAAAGTTTACAATCCATATAGTTTTTCACATTCATGAATAATTTTAAGTCATCCGCAAATAGTAAGCAGGTCCCGTGTTTAATCACTTCCGGTAAATCATTAATCATTAATAAGAATCCAAGAGGTCCTAAATTACTTCCCTGGCTCACGCCTGACCAAGTGTAATATGGTTCAGATAGAAAGCCTTTGTAATCTACATATTGTTGCCGATCTCTCATGTAACTCGCAAAGAATTCTAATAACTTTGGGGTGTATCCTACTTCAGCAAATTTTTTTAAGAGGATGTCATTATCGACTGTGTCGAACGCCTTTCGAAAATCAAAATATGCAACATCCACCTGGCCTCCAGCATCCACCGCCGGGATCAACTGAGTCATGAAACTTAGGAGGTTTGTGGCAGTGCTGCACGCTGACCGGAACCCATGTTGCTCGTCCGAAAGCATTGGTCTGATTTGCTGCTGTATTCGACTATGGAGGGCTGCCTCAAATACCTTCGCAGGTGTCGACAATACAGCCACGGGCCTATAATCTCTTACACTGGATCCAGTTTTATTTTTGGGAACCGGGATGACACGTGTTATTTTCCAACGGACCGGGAAAGTAGCAGATTTTAAACAAATATTAAATATATAGAGAAGGGGTTCGACTAACACTCTGCTGCAATCCTTGACCAGAAAAGCAGGTATACCATCAGGCCCTGCAGAATGCTTTGGCTTCAAATGTTTTAGCGCATCACTTACCTCTTTTTGGCTAAAAGCCTCCACATGCACTCGTGCGCAAGATACTCCACTGGTCGCCGCCGCCGCCGCCGCCGCCGCCGCCGCCTTGGCATCTAATCGTGGTGGTACGCTGCTATACACAGACTCAAAAAATTTCGCAAATTGTGCAGCACATTCCCCATCGTCTAAATGTTTGTTATCCTCTATAATGACTGGTTGATTCGGCGTGCCTCGTTTAGACCGGATATATTGCCATAAAGATTTCGGATCCCTTTTGAACTGTTTTTGAATTTTATCCCTATGCAGTTTATGGGCAGTCTCTATTGCTGTTTTTATTCTAGATCTGTATGCAGCAAATGCATCATAATCGGTTTTTAGTTTGGATATTTTATATTTTCTATGTAACCTAGCCTTAACTTTAATGTCATGTATAATATTTTTCGTGTACCACTCCGGATATTTATATCTCATATTTGTTTTGAGTTGTTTTTTCTTGGGAACACATCTATCAAAAATATCATACACTTTCGCATAAAAAAAATCTAGCGCCTGTTCTACACCTTCCATTTTATATAAAGGATCCCACTCAGTAGACGTTAAAAGTGCGTACATCAATTGAAAATCAGCCTTATAAAAGTTCCATTGTAATCGGTCATTTGTGAATCCGGCGGAGGCGGCCTGGGTGGTGGGGGCGGCAGCAGCGCTCGCGGGAGAGGCGCGCGCGCGCAGCCTCACCGTCAGCGGTGGATGATACGCGTCCGCAGGCACTAAAACTTCATCCGCTGCAACTACCTCAATTCCATCGCTAAAACCCGAGCACAGAACCAAATCCAACTGTCGACCTAAACAATTACATGTTGAATTTTTTTGAGTGAATTGACAATATGTCATAAAATATTCATAATAATTATTTATATTTATTGAACTAGAATACAGATTAAAGTCACCTAACACAATAACTTTATCATATTTACAACATAATTCCTCAATTTTCTTAAATAATACCATATACTCATTTTCTGAACTACTTGGAGGAATATATACAACACAACATAAAAATAACATTTTATTACCTAAATGTACAGTTGCACAAACCATCTCGAACACGCAGGAGTCTATCGCGACGCCGGGCGCGCGCACCTCACGTAGCTCCAACCGCTGTGTGGCCACGAGAAATACGCCGCCTTGCTTGCGTCCGTCATTGCGGTCGCAACGTAGAATTTGATATCCGGGGGGAATAATTTCTCTATCTTGTATAGACGGACTACACCCAGATTCAGTTATAGCAAAGAGATCTGCATTCAATAATTCAATATTCACTCTAAATTTATCCAATTTCGTACGCAAACCCCGTGTATTTTGATAGAATATTTCAAACTCAGAACTTGGTTTATTCATTCGCTTTTTTATTGGATTTTCGAAACCAAATCCATTCATTAAATTCAACATTTACAGGCCAAATTTCAGCTTTATTCAATTTATCAAACATCTGCTCCGGTACGCTGATAATAAAAGATGCATAATCTCTCTCGATTTTATGTTTGATTTTTTCAATTTTTATAGAAACATCAGGACCACATACCGATTGCACGTAAGAAGTTATGTTTTCAATAGTGGTATTAGAGTGTAAGCGCCACACGTGTAAATGTTTCTTACGTTCAGTGCCCTTCAACGCCACAATTGACTCGTTATTACCTTTAGTCACATAGTTCTTGGTTTGACGTCGCTGAATATACGGCATTGATTTCAAATTAGTATCCGCGCTTTGTTCCATCATGTGCTCATCGATTACATCCGATCCATTCATAGATAAAGTCGCAGGTTTAGTGGCCACACACTTATTTGTATTGAAAACATTCGTACTTTTAATTTGACTTGTTATTTTGTGACTTAATTTTGGGCTATTTTGCTGATGGACAGTTTCAGCGAACGAACGAGAGGAAGTCAGATTTTCCATTTCGCGCGATAATTCACAATTTTGATTATTTATTTTTGTGATGATTTTATTTTCAAGTACCTTCATAATTGCAATGATATTAGTTAAATCAGTTGTTGTTTGTGTCACTACATCTTGCAAATGCTTTAGTGTTTTTTCGTGGCTATCTAGACGGGTTATTATATCAGAACGTAGTCCTCTCAACTCTTCTAGTAGCTGGAAATCCATGCAAATAGTGGTAGGAGTTAATTGTGAATTAGTGCCGCGTTTAGTGTTAACATTACTTTTTGGTGTTGTGAATACGTCTATCTTTGGATTCTCGTTCCTTACCGAAATATTATCAACATTAGATTGTCTAGCATTCGAATACACACACAGAGGACATGCCCATTTTTTTTTGAATTCATGAGTAAGCTCAGTGTATGTGGTTAATTCCATTTGAAGGCATCTGATATCATATTTTTTCTTACATTTATTGTTGGAGCATTCCAAGAATAAGTTATCAGGTATACATTCCCGACACATATTACAAATTTTTTTATTAGACATATTTATATTTGATTCACACAAAAACACTGAGACAGCTGTTAACCGTGCAATATTTTGATAGGTGGATTTCACTATTACGGGTGAGTTTAAATCGTGGTTATGCCCTTTTCCAGACTTTTTCGTTGTATTCGATGCTCATGATTTGGTGAAATATTCAAGTAAGAGGAATTTTGTAGATAATTTTCAAAAACTTGTAGCATAAACTTTCGAGTTCAAACTATTTGCTTTCACTTCGCCAACACCAATAACTGATAATGTACTTTATAGATATAACTTTTTACTTTAACTTGTGACAATTTATATGAATAGAAATACTTTATTTTGATTTTAAAACTTAATTTTTATTCTGAAGCTGATTAAAACGAACGTTACGCTAACGCGCCCTCTCGATCTCGATACTCTTCAATATACATGCAATATACATCGCAATATACATGCTTCTTCTTTGCTTCGGCCTCGAAAGCACTCTTATAAAAAAATGAGGTATAATTTATATAATGCCAACATTTTTCGAACTAGAATATATATTTAGGGGTAAAATTACGAATATGTTGAAGTCAATTTCATAATTAACATAATCGTAACGCACACGTGTTCAAAGAAGCTTCAAATTGAATTTGTAATATCCCAGGATCGAATAAAACATTAGCATAGTTATTCTCGTAATAACTCAGCCTCTTTACATACCCTTACGCCATCCGAAACAATCTACATAATAAACCATGTGTATTAAAATATTCCATAGATTGGAACGATTACAAAATGATTTTAATTCGTTGTTACCGCACTACGTATATTAATCATATAGCCTCCTATTAAATGTAATAGTGTTGCTCTTAATGGTTCTGTCAACAAATAGATTTATGTATAAACTGTGAGTTCGCTATAAATAATTGCGATATCTTCATCCCACCGAGTTGTAAATCAAAAGCAATTGGTTTTCTTTTTATGTTCAGCGAATGCGGTATTGTTGCTTGCTCTTTTGAATTATTTCGAATGAAAGGAATTTAATTGTTCGTTTGCTAATATTCTTTGCACATAGTTTTGTAAAAATACTGTGCTTCAGTTATTTCTGTTGCAAAAGCTGTTGTTATTAAAATTAATCAACTTTGGTTTGAAAAAAAGGTACCTAGTACCTACGTATGGTTTAAAAAATTGCAAGTTTTCTCATTAACAAAATCTGTGCATTCATTACTAATGCCATGATTAAAGCGAGGCAAATAACGTGGGAATTGTTACAAAGCATGTACGCCTTATGTAGATTTATCTATGGTCTACAAATGACCTGAAACCTACTGTCTTGTAAGCATTGAGTGCTAAGCCAATTACAAAATAAATTCCAATGAACATCGCAGCGCCCATCTGCTAAATAAATAACAAGAAAACAACGAATGGAAAATAGATAAAAAGAGGCGCAACAAATCGAAACGCAAACCGCTGAGTCAACAAAACATTTTCAATTACCATCTAAGTATTGTGTTCCTGAGATATGAAAACTGTAGGTCATGATGCTTACCGTCTGACCCATTTAATACAAAACGGCATTGTTCCGTGTGGCTCTTCAGAGTAGCGAGCTTTTACAGAAAACACTGTTGTATTTGCACTATTCTGCATTGAGCATAATGTTGATTCTCTTGTGCAGGGAATTTGGGAAGCACAAATGACATCTAGTTTTTTTTTGTTGTAGTGGTTTATTTGAATGGGGCCTCATTTATCCTCAATGGTAGTTGCTCAGTTTGAACATCATTTATTTTTATGAAAGCATAGGATGCTGGTCACTGAAGTATTTACTTAGAATTGTGGCGAATCACCTAAATTTTAGGCTCTCTATCCAATCTATTGTCTAGAGGGAATATAAATAAACGTAACGTGTCCTAACATGATAGACTATTTCACACACGAAATAATATAATAAAAATCCAATTGGCCTATGGTGAGAAGAGATAAAGGCTGGTTGGGGACGAGCCCCTGCGGAAGCTCGGAATCAGTGGTTCCGTCGATAAGTAATTTGCGACACGCGGCCATATTAACGAGTTACCGTGAAAACGGTACGGAATCATTTTCCATCTCCGGTTGCAGCGCTGGGAGCGATTTTCAGCGTATTTCATATGAGAAAACATGTATCCAGAGCGAGTAGGTACATATTAAAGGTAGTAATGTTTGACTCGTAGGTAGGATTTAAACTGACATACATGAAACAACCTCTAGTGAACGATATTATTATTCAACATATTCCTCAGTACTTTAAAAAACAAGCTTAAAATGTTCCTTAACAGGAAGGACCCAAGAGCAGCCAACTTTTAAGTAAAAGGATTTCGAAGCTGCTGTACGTGTACGTTGAAGTTTTGAAATTATCTTCAAGCATATCTTAATACTAAATTGTTTTAGAATTCTGAGTGAATTTTAAGAGATTAGTAGCCACACACACCACATACATTGTTAATGTTGTGATTAGGGTTAGGTTAGTTAGTTTATTAAGCTTAATAAATAGTCAGGTCACTAAGTGCTATGGTCAAATAAGAATTATTTTGTAACAAGAAACAAGGAAATTACGGAGTCTCATTTCCACATATTTGACTTGTGTAATTAATTGTACATGTGTAACCCTAGAGATTTTACTCAGTAGAAACATTTACTATATTCAAACAAATAAAATTGTGTTTAGAAAGATATCCATCCATCCATATTCCATACGAGTATAGTCCGATATACAAATTTAACTTTCATATTACAAAATTCCATTATCAAAATTTCTTCATTAAACACATTTTAATAATCTACGCAAGCCCATTACAGTCATTATTAAACGGACATAAATCTTCGTAGTCTTGACCCATAACAATAAATTAAAGGCATTTAATAAGGAATAATTCCGTTTAATTACGCCAAGTTATTTTGGTGACGGAGGAAATGTACTCCGCGAAGTATTCCGAACTTTAATCTTGTAAACAAGTTTGCCACTTGGCAATTCAGTTTTGCGGAAACAACTTCGATGAAGAACAGTTCGTATTTTATTTACTCGGAAGTTTATTGTTTTGAACAATTAAGAATTTCGAAGCACGAGGGGCAAAAGGCAATGCGATCCAAGGATGTAAATATTATTTTGGGAATCGTGAGCATTTCAGTGTAATTTGAGCAGATTTATGCGAAGACATTACATTTTATACCAGAGTGGAAGAATGGATGTAGGTTACGAAGTAACTATTCTCTAATCTGTGCTGTAGGTACATATTTGTGTGTTATTTGGATATGTATATATCGTTTATTTGTTTCGTTTCAAATACGTTCTATAATTATGATATTATTTCAAGTTTGTAGAAGGAAGAAAGGCAGAAAATTACACTAATTTCTTTATAAAAACCGGCGATCATTTACGTACGCATATTAAAAGCAAATTGCATGCAGAACGTGAATATCACGCTCTTCGAGAGATAGTAGATAAATGAGTAAGATCATGCTACGTAAACACGATGCTATTTCCTGTCCGGCTTCCTGTTGAATGAAATTACGCCTTGTTTAAGTTGCTATTGTATGAAAATGTTGTCACGATGTTTGCTAAAAGTTCTTAGGTCTAAATTAGCGAAGTATTTTGTCAAAAACAGCCAGTTAAAATCATTGTATAAATAGATTTATTTGCACAGTTATGTATCTAGTGGTTATGGAGATAACTTTGCAATGAAGTTTAGGTTATGTTTGAAGGGTATAACACTAACACTATTAGAAATTAAAAATAAAATTGAGAACATTTTCTTCACTATAGGTATTTATTATCACTTATTTTTTTTTTAATTTTAGTTTGTATTCCTCCCACATTTGTATAAAAATGACTCATCTATAATCTTTATAAATAAAACAATACGAATTAGTCAGACAAATTGTTATCATCATCTTAACAACGAACCTAACTCTCCAACGAGCCAAAAAGAAAAACAAAAGAACACATAAAGCCATACTCACGTTATAATTAGGTTTCTCAACAAGCAGCTCAATTTATGTATTTCTGGTCAATGGAGCTGTCATTACTTGCCGACGATCTTGCGAAGTCGATAATCTTGTTGTGTGCCGTCATTTGGCAGATCAAGAGGCCATTCCGAGATTGCGAATGCAGGACATATACGTATTTTGTTTTATTGTGATTTTCCGACAAGGTGAAGCATAATGAATTTATAGAAAGATTAGGGACAATTTGATTGTAGTTTTTTGGTTTTATGCAACTTGGTAGGTCAAATTTTATGAAATCGGTATGTAGGAAAAAATTGTATTTAATTTTTTAAACATTGTTCAATTTTAGCTATTTTATCGACGCTAACGAATCTTCAAATAATGAGAAGCAGAGAGGATTATTGATTTTTGTAACTTGCTAGGTACCTATTTATTCCATGCCCTAATAACATAAATATAGGACAAGCGACAGTAGACATCATTACTGAACTATTTGTGGAAACTGCAATAACCATAAACATTAAACTAGACCCAGTTCCGAAGCACAACAAGAAAATATCCGATAAATTATGTATATTATAACTTATTACTTTGCCTTTCAAATCTGGATTCCTACTTACCATTAGCATTATTTATTTCAAACAGTCCTAATTCTGTTTCGACTACTTATCAGCACGAAAACTGGTTAATTTCGAAATGGGTCGTATTGCGTGTGCATAAGGTTGATGTTGGAATAGCGAATGAGTGTTGCAATTAAAGTTGCAAGATTATTCTCTCGCACTAATCACTATTAATTGATTTGTTCGCTCTACATAACTAGTTAGATAAGCGATCGGCATGCGATATGACGAATTGATGCTTTATTGTTTCATATTTGCGATACTCTGAATATTTGGGGCACATTTCTAAGCTATATTTGATTACTACACTTTGCTTGTATTTGTGCAATATGTTGCGTGGGCGGTTTTTATATGGCTTTGCAGGTTGAATTTCTTAGTCAGGATTAGGCTTGAATTTTATAACGGAAATGTTATACATTACTTAAAGTTTATTTAGCTTATGAATAGCCTTTTTTTGCATTTTTATTTAAATTACAATTTTAGAATATATAAAAATACCGAGGTCACGGACGATGAGCATAATTGTTTCAAATGAAAAGATGCCCCAATTAAACGTTTTCAATATCAACTCAAGCTAATTAAAATTAAATGCAACCATAAAAACATGCACTTGAACTAAAATCCAAAAATTACTCACAATAATGAAAATAATTTTAATAGAAATGAAAAGCACGTTCCGTAAATAAAAGCGAAGTTACATAAATATGCTTTGTACCGGGACAAACGCCCCGGTAGTGGTGGCCATAATTCAGCTGGTCTTAATCTTGCTGACCTATTACGTTATTGGATCATCGTAACTTTCACCTTTATTGTGGTTAGTACAGCATTGTAATGCGGTAACTAGGAAATTCCTTAACACATTAGCATAGCAGACCTATTTGAACAGGTAAATCGATTTTAGGAAATCTTTTTACCTTAAAAAAGATTTCCTAAAATCGATTTACCTGTTAGCTGTTTGGCTGTTGCCTTTTGGATGGAAGTGATAGTATTGTCGTTGTGATAATAGGGTACTTTTAAGAAAAAAAAAAATAGTTTCTTGCAATTTAACTTAATAACTAATACAAAAAGTGTTTTTATATAGGAGATATCCAAATACTTAAACTATAACTTGTATATGTAGTATAATTATTATTAGTCTGTGCTATAACATAGCGATACATATAACCGAACGAAAATACTTAGAATATCATTAATTAAATAACTTCCCTAAATTCTGTTCAATACACACAAAAATTTTCACAGACCATCGAATTCCATGCAAAAGTACTGCTGGCAAAAAAGTTTCCAAAAAGTAGCGCTTTGATTAAGCGAAGGCTTCAAAGGTTGTTCCGGGAAATGAGATTTCAGCGTTTTGCAATTCGTACCTTAGTTGGGCTTTCAATTTTTCAGAACAATGCATGTTGGGGTTCCTCGCTATGCTTGTTTTGCTGTTTAATAACTGTAGTATTTTCGTAGATGGTGTGGAAAATAGTATTGAAATTAAATATATGAAAGGAATGTATAAAGAAATAGCTTAGAGGTCAAGGTTGGGAAAATTAATCAAAGCTAGTTCGATTTTCAATACGCAATGCTCAAGGGAAGATCATTTCTATTTTGTCTTAGAAATTGATCAACGACGTATTCTTCAATATAATCCATCCAGTATTAGGAAAATGAGAATTTCTAGGGGTGATACCCCAAACCTTTATTAATGTTCTCTCAACTAAGTTTATGAGTAAGAAGTTTTTCATTTATTTAAGTTCAAATTAATAAATAATTGATATTTACATTATGTTCATTAACTGTCTGTGCCGTATTCACTGGAATTAATTTCTCGAGTTAAATAATAATTCAACTATAATCATCTGTTTAATCCTTAAACAGTCAATATTATTCTAAGTCTAATTCTAAGTAAGTTCTTTCGTTAGTTCGAGTACAAGCAACAAGTAATAATACATACTTTAAAATACACTATCAATAGATTTACATCTAGTTTTAGTAAAATTCCTGGATTAATTAAGAGGACATTAATTGTGGCGCACGACACTGTGGCATAAAGGAGTTGGCGAAGGGCCAGACCCTGAACAAGGCACGTTCTTAGTTGAATAATCTTTGGAGAATAAAAAGTTATAAGACGTAGGATGTATGTAATTGTAGGTAGAAGTTGTATAAGGAAGGATAAAGTTTGAATGTTTCTAAAGTTATAAGTTTACATCAAAGATGGCAAGATATGATATGCCTTATATGTGCAATAATGATGGTTATGCTCTTTTGGCTGTGGTGGTGTTCTTTATACTAAGTTAGAAATCCCTAAACATTTCTAAGAAGTCTACTTCAATCTTTTGAGTGGCCTTTGTAAGAAATTATGAAATAAATCTGACCACGTAACACAAATGTGTTCACTATATTGATTTACTTATAAGTGTTATAAAAATGTTCTGAAGTGGAACACTGATCATTATCTAGTGAATAACAGTTATTGTGTATGAATGCCAAGGTTATACGCTGGCCGCTTATTACACACGGATAAGTAGACGGTATCGGCTATTAAAAGTATTCAAGCATGAAGTTAACATGAAAGTAAATCATTTGTATGTGCTCGCAAACATTGATTTACAAACGTATTGTTATTGTGATGACCCTAATTTGTGAGGCATTTCACAGCGGTTTCATCTGGTACATTTTTAATGGATAAATAGGTAATCGACCTTTTGTGTTCACCTGACTTTTGGTAGTCTAGACACGGGGGTACAGAAAGGAGCTGTAGGGTTGTACAAACGGGCGGAATATACAATCATATCTATATTTAGAACTCAAAGGTGACTGATGTAGTGATCTATCAACGCACAGCTATAAACCACTGGACGTAACGGACTGAAATTTGGCATGCAGGTAGATGTCATAACGTAGGCGTCCCCTAAGAAAGGATTTCCTGAAATTCTTGCGGGAACGGGGAAAAACGGGGATGCACGTACAAAGTCGTGGGCGGAAGCTAGTTTCTAGAATAAATGTGTTTTTCGAAATATATAGGTATTATCTGTACTCTGTACTTAATTTCAATAAACCTGCTTGGTCATAATTTGACATACCTACGTACGAAGCCAACGCAAAAAACAGGAACCAATATAAATCGATATTGTGACAGGCGAACAAATCGCTAAATTATTAAATCGACATTTTAATCACCAACGCAATTATATCACGTGTTTCTACAATTTGAGTGAATATTCAAAACAACCTTATCTACCTTTTTGAAATGCTATATGCTTTAACAAAATCACCCTTAAAACTAATAGATTTATTTCTGTAATAGAGGTGAGAATCGTTAAACAAGTAATTGAACATGTTATATACAGGTGTTATTTCAAGGTTGTGCTTTATTGGGGCTTGAATATACTTAAAGGAGTTCTCATAGCTCCATAGTAAGTTAGTTTTATCGGTAACTTGTAAGAATGAAGTAATACAAAAACGGTGATCTTTGTGTAACTGTACAATGTACATCTTGTTACAAGATGTACAACTTAACACATTATACGTCAAATTAAGTGTGAAAAATACCTGTAAAATTGCAAATTACTAATTTCAAAAAAAAAATGTAATACTCAAGAAATGTATCTCAATAAAGGCATTCTAACAATTAGAGATTAAGTAAATACGTGTTGTGTACTAATAAGCCTTTCGACAACCTAAAGTAATAAGACATTTCTGAAGTTGCCAACAAGGAAAAATATCGGATTACAGAAAGGGAGATTTTCTCCACTCAGTACTAAATAAGATCTCTGAATCTATCCAATTACAGAATAAAGGGTGTGATCTTAAAATAACTTTGTATCGCTCAGAAATCTGTTCTTAAAAAGGGATGTTATTTAACAATGAGTCTTTTGAATGGTGTGCTTCCGAAGTATAGGTATATGCTATCCTACTAATATTATAAATGCGAAAGTTTGTGTGGATGTGTGTGTGTGTTCGTTACTCTTTCACGCAAATACTACTAAACAGATTACAATGAAATTTAGCACACATATAGAGGGTAACTTGTATTAACAAATAGGATAGGTTTCATCCCGGAAATCCCACGGGAACGGGAACTATGCGGGTTTTTCTTTCAAAACGTGGGCGAAGCTGCGGGCTGAAAGCTAGTATATTATACAATAAAGTAATATTTAATTCTTAAAAGATTAACGACTCAAAGTTACTTACATATTATGATTTCAGTTATTTCAATGTACATAGGTTTTTCTAATCAATCACAAAACGCAAATTTCGTTAAAGTATTGGACCATAATATGTTATTTTTCCAGCTGATTGAAAGAATACAATTCCATAGCAATTAAATAAATAAAAATACAACGAAAACGAGTCGAGACGACAAGGTCAGGAATTCAGGATAAACTAACAATCAAGACGTTGCGAATAATTGCAGATAGTTATCAATGTAGCAAGGTGAAGTACTTTGTATGTATTTATGTTATTGTAATGCCATCTTTATAATTAGACTTGAATCGAGTATGCTGTGAATACTGAGCGTTGTGTTTGTTATGTCAATTTCTAGCTCCCAACAACACACGTGCGTTTAGCAGAGGTTTTATTGTTGCGATAAGCTTTCCCATGTATTGTTACATAAAACAATTGATAATTATACGATATTGATTAAATCTATATTATCACAATAACATAGTTCGGGATTCAAAGGCCTCATCAAGTCTCTTCTCTTTCATAAGAGGCAAATTGAAATCGAAATCAACCGGAAGAATGTCATAACTCATGTCTTGAGTATGACATTCTTCTGACCAAGATATTTTTATAATAGTTGCAAATATTATATTTATTTATCTTTCCACAAATTATTTTGATAACTAGCAGTCCGCCCCGGCTTCGCCCGTGGTACATATTTACGTTTTCTCTACATAAGAACCTTCCTCGTGGCTCGTACATCAAGGAATATAATAAAAAAAGAATTAACGAAATCGGTTCAGCCGTTCTCAAGTTATGCGCTTACCAACACATTTTGGGATTCATTTTTATATTATAGAAGATATGAAAAATGAAAATACATACTTTACCATATTTAGCTATTACCTAGTGATACAAGATTAGACGTAGCGTTTTTTTGTAAGGTCATCAGTGATCTCAATGCTTTTTAATAATAATATATTACGTAACCAGTCTTACCAGAAAAAGTCTATACTTAAAAGATGATTATAGCTTACCTGCAAACAAATAAAAACATTATTAAATTATGTTGTAGATAATCAAAGATATATTGAGTGTGTATGGAAAATTGTATTATATTTTAAAATAACAAACTATATCACAATCAATCATTTTTAGAAAAAATAATAATAATGTAGTTTATTCAATTGTTATACAATAGTTTATAAAATAACACAATGATCATCTATAGTAGACTAGCTTACCGTCCGCGGCTTCGCCCGCTTTCTCTAAAACGATTTGCGATTTAAACTATCCTATCTCTCAAGTTGGATCGAACTGCACATAGTGTGCGAATTTTATTATAATCGGTTAAGTGGTTTAAGAGTCCATTGAGGACAAACATTGTGACACGAGATTTATATATATTAAGATATGTTGTAGGTAGCTAGCAAATGCTTTTTAAGCATTGTTATTTCCTTCATTACCAAGAACTGATTTAAACATAGCCGTCGATGTTTAATTTGAATGTTTAATAGAGTAGATTAATTAAAGATATATAAACTGGGGCAAGCTAAACTTGGACCGGTTTCGGCGGATAGCTTTATTAGCCATTTTAAACAGTGCCCTATAAGTAGATGTACAATTAAATGTCAAATCATTTAATTTTTTTTAATAGTCAAATCGATTATTTCTAAAATTATATAATCGAGAAAACTAGTTTTTCGCGTGAGTTTTGACCTGTTTCAAATTTAGATGTCAAATAAAATATTACTATTTTTAATAATATTACTCACTCATTACTGGTGAATCGATCTTTAAAACATGTACGGCTCTACCATTTCTAATGTACCTACCTAAGAGAAATGTTTAACATAACGTAATGTCTAAATCAGCCGATCTCAGTTGAGTAACCTTTGATAAATGCTGCCACCAACGTATTACATAAACTAACCTATGTAGTGGGATATGTTCATAATATATTCTTTTGTACATTCAAAAATCTAATATTCAATTGTGAAAATGAAGTGAAATTATACCTAACTAGCGGTCCGCCCCGGCTTCGCCCGTGGTACATATTTCGCAATAAAAGGTAGCCTATGTTCTTTCTCAGGGTCTAAAGATTGTCTGTGCCAAATTTCATCAAAATCGGTCCAGTAGTTTATGCGTGAAAACCAAACATATAGTATAATTACAAACCTTTCCTCTTTATAACATTATAATATAATATTATAGTATAGATTATTATTGTTTAGTGTTCGTGTGATTTCAATACGAAAAAATAATAATGAAAAAATTAATAATGCATTTCTGATGATCAGTAAAATTATAATGATGTTTTGCGATTGTTTGCATAACGACCAGTGGTTTTATAAACAACACATATGACATAGGATAACATTTACGCTAACATAAACCAGATATTAAAACAAAATCATTCAAACATGCTCCAAGCAAAGCGGAACACACTTAAATCGCCAAAATAAATAAATTCAATATTTCAGGAAAATTTTCACACACAGCTCGATCTGATACAAAGCTTTCGCTTGTGTTATGGAAACCAGTTGGCTGATAAACATACATATTATATGTATACTTTTAAGTACATACTTATATAGATAATAATTAACACCAAGGCACAGACCCAAAAATACGTTTTTAAAGTGCAGATTACTTCTACAAAATCTACATCAATTATGTATTCAGCAGTATAAATACGAGTAACAAACACTGTGAACATAAGCTAATGCCGTGAGAGTACGGGCGAGGAAGCGTGTATTAGAACCAGATAAGTGGGTCACGTGATCATTTACACATGTGTAGTGAGAGGAAATGTTGCATTATTTTTCATACTATCTGATTTATACTATCTATTTTACGTACCGTTTGAAGTTGTGAATGATAAGAGAAATTAATGGACGCACGTGTCCTAGCGACTGAGGCTTGGTCGCGGTGTTTTGGAAATGTCGATTCTTGGTGAATTTGACTTCGACGTGATTTCATCCATAAGTGCTTAGTGGGAATAAAAGGTGGATGTTACAACTGTATGTCATATTTATGCCATTTTTATAGACGCATAATAATTTATAAGAATAGTGTCTATTGCGGTGTGGCGTTAAAAAGACTAGATAAGGTACCATCCCAGCGTTACAATACATCTATAAAAATATCTCTATGAACTATATATTCCTGGATTTCATAGTACTTTTCCATATCTTATCGGAGCATGAAGCGATTCTCTAACTGAAACTTATTAGTAAGTACCACAGGTAAGTAGGTACCTTACAAAGCAGTAGCTGTCTCACTTCATTGAATCCCTCTAATACGGTTATGTACTCCAATAAGTAGTAAGGCTATCGATGCAGCGATAATTATAAGTTGCCAGGCGTTGCCAGGTGTCGATCTGAACCATGATTAGTTGCTAGTTGCGCAATTTGCACGTGCGCTTGTGTTTTCACTTACATTTTTCGAGATATTATCATTTTACGTGTTATATGTCCGAGTAAGCATTGTTTTAAATGAATACATGTTTATTTAGCTGAATGATAGCCGTTAAGTTTCGCTGGTGTAGTTCGCGTTGATGAAAATACTACTTTAGCGTTTATATCATTTTCTAATATGGGTTGCAGGTGCGTAAAAAATCGATAAACAAAGTCATATTCGAATTTATAAACTTACATTTTTAAACATTCGTATATAAATTTAAGCTTCGAGTTATCGTTTTTTTTTTTTTATTAAAGATAGCCAGGCATTTGACTGCATCCTACCTGATGGTAAGTAGTGATGCAGTCTATGAATGAGCATGCCTGCCTAGAAAGAGCCACTTTTACCCTGAACAGATCCGGATTATAGGTTTCTGGAAAGACAGACGCGGGCAAGGCGTTCCAGTCCCTCGCTGTTCGGTTTATAAAAGAGTTCTGAAACCGTTTTGTGCGCAAAAAAGGTACATCAACTACGAAGGGATGGAAACCAAGCGCGCGTCGAGATGTTCTGTGGTGGAACTCGTGCTGTACTTTAATAAATAAAATTACAATAGAGCCTCCGATAAAACAGCTTATTAAAACAAAATTTAATTAAACAAGCGCAACATAATATATTTTCTGTACCTACAGCCAAATTGCGTTATTCCACGAGTAAAATTTTAAATTGTTGCATAAGTTATTGTCACTTTGGCTTGTCTCCAACATGGCTTGCGTTTTTAATAATATACTCTCGGGCAAAATCAAGTGTTTCTTTATATTTAATCATTTATTCCAGGCAAAAAATGTATCATGTATTATTCTCCTATGTCTAATTACTTTTTTCGTGAAAGAGCTGTTTGTTACAGGCTACAGCCATCCATCTTGCAAACTTTCGTATTTACTGTATTAGTAGATAGTAAAATTAGTTATTTATATGAATAAAAATTCTCAAAGAATGTTTTGTTTAACATGCATTGCATGCAAATTGGGTCCCGCGAGTGTAACGTGCTAACAAAATTGAATTGCCGTGAAATATTCTAGATATATCGGCCTCGCTAAACTTATAAAGCCTTTGTGATGTATGGAATTCATGAATAAATTCTATTTTGTTATTGACAAATTGTTAGTCGGCTGATATGGCAATAGTTCGGTTCCTGAAACCTGTATTTTTGGTGGTTTTAGCATCGAAAAGCTATCGTATAAAATCATAAAAAGAACTAAGGCATTGGGTTAGACGTTAGTAGATAATTTTAATTTTATTTTCCCCCATTTAATATGTTTCCATTAATAATATGATGTTGTTAATCTGAATCTATATTTAGAATATATTATTGAGTTACTAAAATTAAAGACTTATTAGATTTTTAACGACCTGTATGACCGATTAAAGACTTAATAGATTTTAAACGACCTGAATGTAACCTATAGGTATCTTATTAGACATAGGTAGGTACCTATATCTTTCTCTTAACAGCTAATGTATTCAAAATATTACTTATACTTATCAGGATCTACCTAGGTACATTTAGTAATAAGAAAAAAAACAAATCGAGTATCGAGTAAGACCGTTAAGCTACTCACGTTAAATCATACACAATAGAACAGTGAGGCTATTGTTTTAAACTTTTTGAATTAAATCGCCCGGCATTTTGTAATTATTTCCTAGATAAGCGCAACTAATCAGTTAATAACAAAACGAAATTAGATTCGTTTCGCGGCTGATATCTTTTGTTTTCAATCGGAGTTGAGATTAATTCCCGCGACTACGAGTTATAGGTGCTCTCGTCACTGCACGACTGTTTATTACTCTATAGCGAGATGATTAACATTGGTAATACGTACAAATACAATCCAGAATTAAAAGCTAAATAAAAATTATAATATGCTACCCCAGGGTTAAAAACTAAATAAAAATTATATACCTTATTGGGATTGTGTACTAGTTACTTATTAAAAATCTATGGTGGCAGTCATACGTCAACTCTTATAGCAAAAAGTTAATCTATTTATTTCATTGAATCCTACATACCTACATTTCATATGCATTCCCATAACATAATCAATGGAATATTCAATGAAATAAATATGTGTAACATAAATGTGTATGTGTTTACAATACTAAACAAAAAAATACTGCGACAGAAAAATCGCAACAGCTAACAAGCCTAAACACCGTAGGTCGTTCGTCCCATCACGACAATGACCTGTCTTCCCGACTCAGATACTGCTATCTAAATCTGCGATGGGGCCACGCTCCCATTGTTAAATGGTGGTGGAAATTGTGCCTAATTAATTGCCGGTGTTAACATTTAGTTTCGCGACACGCGACACGAAGTCGCAGCGTTTTGCATACACGCTGTATACTAATTAATGAAGCTATATAAATGAGTAGATACGGTATCTTAAATTATAAAGTGCCTTAACTTAGAATAATGTACGGAACGAATAATACAGTCTAATTTTAATTGAGTAGCGATAGTATAACTTTAAACGAAGTAGTTTAAAACAAAAATAATCTCGTGGAATATGCTAGAAAATACAACACAAAAGCACTTTAATACAACTATAAAATGAAATTGTGCGGCTGTAAATAAAACGGTATGGAAATTGTTTTCATATCTCAAACTTGAACAAAGTAAATTAAATAAATATTTATAAGTGAATACTGTTTTTGATTGTATTATTGCAATTTATATTTAAAATGACTGGGGCCTTAGACAAACGTACGTAACGCCATGGAATAGAAACTGCTAACGCTAATTATTGACATATGCTCATGACATTTTGGTAATGGTTCGATCACACTACCAACGACGCAGACGACCACGACCAAAGTTCCAATCTTGCCGAAATTTGTTCAAAATCAATATTAAAATCTCCCGTCATTCTGGTACTCAGGAATAAAAAAATTCGAGGTCAATTAATAAAAAGAAATGGGGTTTTTTGCGATTTTCGCCGAGACGGTAAGTTTATCATACAATCACCTGAACCAAAATTGTATATAATCTAATTATCTATAAAAAAGGTTAAATACATTTTTTTCTAGGAGCCACCGTTTCTATGAAAAACCTGTTTGTTTATCCATTGATCTCAAATTTTTTTTTTCCAAACACCAATACGACAGGAAATTCTTAAATTTCATTTTTAATTGTGTTCTGCACAATTTTATTTAATTGCGACTGGATGAAAATTTTGTTCGTGGTCGTCGTTGTCGTTGGTAGGGTGACCGAATCCTTGTGCAAAACATCATACGCAATACGTCAATTTCTATCGATAGCGTATTCTATTCCTTGGCGTTTTGCCGTTTGGCTAAGGCCCCTGGAATAAAATGGAAAATGTTGTTCTCTTTTAAAGACGTACGAGAAACTATGACACGTTCCAATCTATCACGATAAAAATGTACCATGTATGTAAAAAAATTGGAAAATATTTTTCTACAACACGAGCTTTTTTGATACCTTTACTTACATTTCTGACTTAGAAATTAATTAATTTTTATGTGGTTGCGTAATAGAAATAAATTAACACCTTTGAGATGAAGTTTTTTTGCGAATAAATTAAATTCGTGTTATTATTTCGATAATTTCAATTTATTGTAACGCCTGTATCGTATAATCGTGTTTCAGAAATAATCATTAAGATACAATAAATATAAAATAGTAAATAACAGGAAATTGATTCTATATTCTATTTTATAGTAGCAATTTATTGACCATTTAAATTACTCATTTATCGATACTTTGAACCGATTACGAGTAAATCTTTTTATGTGCAAATTAGAGTCGTGTAATGCGTGGAAAGTTATAGGTAATTGCATCTTGTAGTTCTTTAGTTACCTATTTATTTTATAGCTATAAATCAAAAATTGTTTGTTTTATGTATGAAATTCATGTATTTTATTCAAAATCGTTTGTTAAACTTGCAAAATAACCGAGATTTAGATTTAGAGTTGAATTTTTGTTAATATCCACTCACCAGTGTACTTCAAATCCAGGAGTTGTCAACAAGGGCAGAAATGATATCCCCTACATCGTGTGGTTTCAATATAATGAAATTTATTTTCAAATCCCGTAGCTTCAGGCACGTGACATCCGGATAGAACAAGATACGTGTGTTATTTTTATCCGGGCACCAAGGGACTTACGATATTGCAAACTAATCCAGACAATAATCTCTCTGTGTTTTCATTCGGATCCGATGAACCGATTTTGCGAAAGATTAAGTGACAAACATCTGTCCATTCTCACAAATATTAGTACTAGTCATTAATAGGAGTAGGATTAAAAAACTAGGGTATAATTACATCTATACATGAACATAGTCACAGGTTGTTTTTATTCATAAACAGTCGACTGAGCATATAACAAGCTGAGGCTGAAAACGGATAACAATATTTCCCGGGATGACACCGGGATTGATTTATCACTCTCCGAAATATTACACAGGAGCCGTTACTTGATGTAGATTGTACAGATTTTTTTTAGGTTTGAAAATTACTAGTAGCTTCCACACAGAGCGACCAGCCTCGCGACTAATTGCTGCGCGAAGCAATTCGGTTAATGTAGACGTGACTCTGAAGAAGAAAATGTGTGAGCTGTCATTTTCCTCGGCCAAGGCATGTGCACACTGACAGAGCTGCTTCGCGAGGTTGCTCGCTTTGTGTGGATCCGTCTAATGACATGATATATTAATTCCAAAAACATTTCATTATGGGTCTAGTAAAGATCATTTCTATGTGATAAGCCATTACTTCTCAAAATAAAATAGAATTCAATTCAAACACCCATTTAATCCTTAACACAGCCCACAGGGGTCAGCTAGTTACATAATATACAAGAATAGAGGTTAATTTAAGCAAGATATATGATAATAAAATACTCTGACATTATCTGCACGGTCGAAGAGGAGGGTCTGAATATATTGTTAGCATTCGGCTTAATGTAATATTAAAATGGTTTTATAGGCTCTGATTTAGAAGCCTAGCCTTCGCCATAACCGCAGCCCGGAGCGATTTTATTTTAAATAATTGAACATTTACATTACATGTACGCAGATTATGAATAAATTAATGTTATTACCTGGAGGATGTGTGATAAATATTCTTATCAAGTTTATAGCACTTGTTTATTCAATGTACTGTAATAAATATTAAATAGGTTGTTAGGTAACCTTCTTGAATAGTTTAATAACGTTTTGATGACTAGCACGAAGCTTTAGGTTTATTTTTAGCCTAATCTATTAACCATGTTCTTGCTACAAGGTAAGAACGCCGAACGAGAGATTCTGGATCGATGAAAGGTGATGGAAAAATGCATTAACCCTTAATTTGGTATAGTCCGGTGTGACGGACACTTACTTAAAATAAATCCTGTCAAGTTTTTATTTCATGTTCATCGATTTTTAATCAATTAAATGTTTATTTATACCATAAACAAATAGTAAAAAATTAAGCAATGATTGTGACAACATTGCATATGTCAGTTGGGACGCAAAATGTCTGCGAAAAGGCGGCCACCTGTTTTGCTCAAAGTATTTATAATTATTTTTCTTATTTTTTGTCGAAAAACGAATTGAATTTTATATTTATTTATTAGATCATAAACATTTCAATCATTATTTACAAAAACATACACACTTTATTACATTTTTATGGTGTTTATTTGTAACCGAAATGTTTTGTCCGTCACAGCGGACATTGCTAATTGTATAGAAAAGTACCACTTTATTAATATGTCCGCTGCGGCGGACACCGTCAAAATGTGTGTGTGTGAGTTTGGATTTTTTTTCATTGCCAACAGCCTAATCGCGCAAGTATAATTATTGCTTTAGTGCCAAATGAACATACACCTTCCCATGCTAGCGAAATATCAGATTCGGAAACTCAATTGCATGAAGCACGTACTAATTCATCCACCCCCCTGTTTTCTCCTGCACCATCTGCACCACCTTCCCTTGCTAACGTAACAATAGATACATCCGTCGATGAA
This sequence comes from Colias croceus, assembly GCF_905220415.1. Lineage (NCBI taxonomy): Eukaryota > Metazoa > Arthropoda > Insecta > Lepidoptera > Pieridae > Colias > Colias croceus. Next base: position 10,372,942 of record NC_059541.1, read on the forward strand.
GAATTACACTCCGAATATTCTGATAGACCTGCTGATGACCAGATTCTTTCGTGCGTGAAATTGGCGAGTCCATTTTTGAAAATGTTCAGTCCCTATCTGCTATTCCTTGATTGCCTGCAACGCCTATAACACCAATAGCTTCTTGATTAGCACCCCGAAAAATAAGATCTAGGAAACCACCTACACTCAAAGCCAAAAGACCAAAAAAAACAAAAAAATTCAGCTGACTTACAATTATTGGAGAGTAACTCAATTCCGTCACCAAGCGACAATAGAAGAAGGTGAGGAGGATGATTACATAGACATGCCAGAAGATGATTCACCTTTGAGTTTCCTTCACCTTTTTTTCTCTAGATATTTTACTAGTATCGTAGAGCAGACAAACTAATATTCAGTTAAAAAAACCGGCAATTCAATTCAACTAACAGAAGTAGAATTTAGAGACTTTTTTTTTAAATTTCATACAAAATAAACTTGAATTGGTTTTTTTTTAATTTCATACAAAATAAACTGTACTTCGGTATCAAATAGTTCTAAAATTTTCATTTCTGTATTTTTCTTTAGTAAAAAAACATAAAAATAGCTGTGGTTTTTATTTTCCGTAATTTGGCAGTGTCCGCTGTGACGGACACAGGTTTTCCCAGCAGTGGGCTATGGTAGATTTTTTTTTCATTTTTCGAGAACTTTATGACATACTCCTAAAACCACAAAATTGTCAAATTCATATATTTTGAATATTTTTATCGGTGCCAAATTAAGGGTTAATGAGACAATACATTTTCATCATACCATGTAAGTTGGAATGTCAACAATGAATACCCCTTTAAGAAGAATATCCATTACAAAGATAAATGGTTAGTTTGTATAAATAAACATTAATAAAACCTTCTCCCAACAGTATTTTAGATTAAAATTGCATCTTAATATTTATTCTTCATTTTAATCAAAATAATCACAATCAATAATTACAACGCTAGACCAATGTCGCTAGCTCGACAAACTGTCGCCAGCATTCCCACGTAAAGCAAGTAAACAAACAAGCCAGCTAATGGCCCAATAGTTTGACACCTCGTAAACTACGCCATTGTCTTGCTACAATGCTGTCGATCTGAAATATCGCCAGATCCGTGATCATGTTTCGATGTTTTATGTCTAGATGAAGCCAGTCTTGTCAATTTTAATAACTTATAAACTGTGGTTGCAGCATAAATAATTATGGGAGAATGAATATGCAAAGGCAAAAAATTTAACTTTTTTTAAAAGTCTCTGGAAGAGATACAGAATCTTTTCTCAACGTAAAATTCATCAAGTACTTTAAGCTAAAAAAAGAAATAAACAAGGATATCTAAAACATAAGCAGAAGCGACTCCTTAGACAGTTCAAGTTAAATCAATGACTGGATCAGATATGAAATGCGAGTGACCTATAATTGAGGCAAGTCATGTGCAATTAAACAAGCAACACAAAGTGCATAGACGTCTTTATTATTTTTATGATTTAATTACGCGAAGTTCTTTCACACATATGAACCATATTTGTTATATACTAAAAACATGAATCCACTGTAAATAACCAGCATCAACATCTCTTCTGGGCAAACGTATTTAAAATTTATTTTATTGGAAAATATTTTCCACGGGCAAGTGGATAGAACGTAGAACATATAAGTTGTAAGGTTCTCACATGACCACTGCACCTGTCCAGAAAGAGTAATGTATGAATGAAATATTTTCCCAACTCAAAAGCAAAAGTATAAAATGAAACAATAGTTTCAAAACTGAAGATTGTTTTACGAACAACAGTGCAACAAGTGGAAAGTCGAAGAATGAACAATAACTACTTGGAAACAATAACTTCGCAGGAAAATACTTCAACACCTTCGTCGTAATCTGTTCAAAGAAGGTTCAGCTTCCATTATAAGAATTTTTAAATAGAATCAAGTCTAAAGACTAATTGAAGGGTACTAGAAAAATGAGAAGCTATGCAAACAACTGCCGTACCTCCGTTGGACACTAACTATAGTCCGTAATCAGATCCTGTTTCCAATTCAGGTCTAATATCGATCATATCTATAGTGATAATTTGGCAGTAGTCGCTGAGAATTATATCATTGTCTCCTAATTAAGCTTTTAGATAATTCTGTAATACATATGAATTGAACATAATTATCTAAGATGAGGTGCATTAATGATGTAATACCGCTACTTTGCAAGTCCAAGTAAAACATCTACGCTAATACGCAACAAAGATAAATCAAGGTTAGAGGTGCGTTTTAAAGTTTCAAATCATACAACTAAGCCAGCTTAGTACTAATCGGGCTAAGCTCTCTTTGCTGAAACAATATTGGTTTAGTTTATCACAATGGAAAACAGATCCTTTTCTTTCTCAGGGGAGCAAATATTGACGTCATATTGTGTACGAGGTGACCTTTACTATATTGTCGCGAGATAATTTTCTAAGAAATATTGGCTTGGACTTTGAACTTTCATAAAAGTGTCTTTACTGAAATTGATAGTGTACAATCGAGTCTAGACCGAATTTCAGAAGTAGTTATTAAAGCAAAGTAAGATTTTTAATTTGAGGTATAAACTTCGATAGCTCGAAGCTGTATTGTTTAATGTTTTAAGCATAATATAAAATATTATATCTAATTTTATTATACAAACTATGTGTGTTATTAGAACGATTGTATATTTGCATAGGTGGTTGAAGAAAAGCTATACTGAAAGCTAGCAATTTTATATTTCAGTTTTTGGTTTAAATTCATTAGTTGAAAAATATTTCAATCTAGGAGATAATAATTATTATCGAGTCTGCATCTGTGCCACAACAGTCAAATGTAGACCGATTTATATATTCTATAATAATGAATAAATTATGGCAGCGATGACTAACTAGTTGGAATTGTATTTGGCTACCGATACCAAATCTGGCAATGCAGGTAGTTGCATAATTTAAATTAACCTAAACGAGTCCCGCTGTGCCGGAATTAAAATTAATTGAAATTCTGCATTATTGTGTAATTGTTTCGATGTTTCAATTGGGATGTTTTGCAATATGTTATAATATTTCAAAAGATCTGTTTACCTGTACTCTTTCTGTGCAAGCAATATATTTATGACGTCATAAATTATACTACTTTCTGACAACAATCTCCAAGAGCTCGGTAGTTCAGTGGTTCAGATCGCTGGCGGATTTCTTATTGGGTTATTACTTGTTACATTATCACTGCCAACAGCTGTAATTATCAAGTAACGATGTTATTGAAAGGGTTCGTATCTAATGCCACTAATATGAATATTCATCAAATTAACAGCGATGTGCTAATTATTCTTTCCGTCGATATGTCTTCGTATTTTTTCCTTTTATTTCTAGAATGAGTCGGTTGCATCATACAATGTAGAACCTTTGTGTCTTTAATTATCTAGATACGATACCAGTAAAATTTCTCACACGAAAACAAAAGCCTCTATTCTGGCAATCTATTATGGATCTTATTAATTCAACTTAGAATAGAAAATTGAACAGCGTAAGTGTAGTGAAATGCCGTTTCTGGCAATTGCTGGACAAACACTGATGCATTCTGTGTACCTTTATGTTTGTACAGATGGACCGCTCGGAACTTATATCGCCGTTATGTAAACTTATGTATGTAAATGCGTAGATTCTATCGGGAAATATAGTGATGTTTAGAATTATTGGAATGGCTGCTATTTATTATGGAATGGTATCATACATTGAAGTTATGCGATAAGAATGGAGAAGATCAAAACTGGCCTACCAATTGAAAACCTAAACTTAGGTAACTACAAAAATTCTGATACGTATATCAGAATTTTTTAATCACATTTTATATTTGAAAAAATGCCTAGCAAGTTTATTGTACAGTGTGGTTCTCTTAGCAACAACATACATGTTTGTTCAGTCTGATCTACCATAAAAAGCTTTACAAAATTTAACATACCAAACCCTTTAAATATTATTAACGTTGTAATACGATCGTGACATAGTTCACGCCAATCTGCTCAACTTCCACTCGAACGTAATGAAAAAGGGATCCGTTTAAAATAAACTTAATGAATTTCAATCAGGAACACTGAATTGTTATTGGAAGGATAAAGTGCTGTTTGTATGGAAATATATTCAGTATTTTATTAGTTTTATATTGTTTATGCTGATGGCAAAGTGGATTGCATAATATTGTGATTTTTTTATAATATAATTCTAAAAATGTTCAAGGAACAATATAAAAAATACTTTATTTACTTCTTAACATTATAAAGTAATTCCTTATTATATACTAGCTTCCGCCCACGACTTTGTACGTGCATCCCCGTTTTTCCCCGTTCCCGCAAGAATTTCGGGAAATCCTTTCTTAGAGGACGCCTACGTTATGACATCTACCTGCATGCCAAATTTCAGCCCGAAACGTCCAGTGGTTTAGGCTGTGCGTTGATAGATCACTATATCAGTCACCTTTGAGTTTTATATATATAGATTCCTATATTTATCAATTTATAAGTAATTCCTAGTTTTACAAGATTGAAACTATACGGAAGTATTTAATAAATAATGAATCAAGTTTATCTTGAAATTTAATGAAGCAGACTTAAAGTTCTACTTATATGAATTGTAAAATTTATAAATTGTATTTATTGCTTTGAAACTAAAAATAAAATAATCAACACTTAAATCATAATTTTAATTCAAATTATTTTATTTTATATCCAGTTTAATCCGAGACAGTTTCCATATAAGCATGTGTCACAGTAAAGTGCTTCACGCATGAATCCAGTCTCGCATATGCAAATTTAAGTGACATTTTAATTAATTTCTAGTGCAAATTTATTCTAGGAAATTGTTTCCCCAGAAGTAATCCGTATAAGAAACACATTCTATTGAAATCATATACCAGAAACTTACTTACTTTACTTTTTGTTTGCGTAAGTACTGTATCGTCGAGTAGAAATTAACAAAAAACGTTGTTTACAGTTTACGTTGCTTAAAATTCCAGTAGTCGCTCTGTCTAGACTATAACCGGACAGACATTTTGATTCTATCTCTCCTGCATGTCACACAAATTTTACGATACCTACCCATTGCCGAATTTACATGTCCTACTAACGATTAACTATTGAGTAATCCTATCGGATCCTAGTTTGTAGAGGGCAATCTGAAGGTTTATTGATATTGGAATAAATGTATTTAATATCATATTACATATAGGTAGATAATATTATAAATACCGAGGTAGTAAATTCTGCCACCGATATTATATTATGCCTGGGACAATTCAAAAGAATATGTATCGAAATGTATTTGTATTGCGTATTGAAGAACGAAATGATTACTTTTTATCATGAAATACTAACTAGAAGGGTGAGAAACGAGGGTCGGAAATTTGTATGGGGACCAATTGTCGCTTGGTAACGTGAATACACGCGAGTGAAGGGCTAAAGGTAGTATGCAATAAAGAGGTGACACTGACAGACATCAACACAAAATCGAAATTACTGCTTCTAGAACCTTCCACCTCTTTACACTTCTTAATTCCGACCGCATGTTTAGCAACAAAGATGAATAAAAATTTTACAGAATAGATCAACATACTGCTGGCGAAACTACGTGTTACAGAGTTGATAAAGTATGTTGGAAAGATGAAAGAGCAACATCGTTTCCAACAAATTGTCGATCAACTGTTGCTCAACAAATGTTTAACATGAATCCGAGGTTTAGAGCTTAGTACGTAAATACTAAATAGGAGTAAGGTATACGGGAAAGTCGTGGGTAATAGTACAGTAATAGTTAGTTAGTTATTTATAAAGACGGATAGGGGTCATCTGGGACAAGGTCGCTCTTCGCTCGTATATCGAATGTCTCCGAGTCTCAGGTGTTCTAACGATGATAATTATCTTGGAAATCTTAGGGAAATACAGTGCGCGTCGTGTTTCAGTTAGAGCGGGTTGTAGTTTCTCTATATTTTGATGTTGCAAATTACGTAATCAAAGCTTTTTGTGTACCTGAACCATGCTGCAGTGTTATTTTGTTTACTATTTATTTATTTTACTATTCGTAACTTTCTTAACTATTTTCTCCTCAATAAACTTTACAAAATGCCAAAGTCATTATTGTCAAATGTGTCGTAGTAGCGCGAAATAATTTACTTTACAACAATTTGAAGTAAGACACTACCTTTTAACAATTGCTAATCTTCCAGTAGTTAATGCCGGCGATTTTATTAACAAAACATTCCCATTGTTAAAACATTACTTATCACCACAATTCCACGCCAATTATTCACGGTTCGAGCATATACACGAACATACACGATACGTATTCATATTTCTTCAATTTGCATGATACCGTCCTTTGCAACCTGTTTAGTGACGTCACTCTATGATGCAATTCGCTAAATTTTATGTAACATACTATTTACGTACCATATATTTGATGATTAATAGTTGTAAGATGAATTATTTGATATCACGCAGCCGTCGGACAATGGGACGCAGTGGCAACACTTTTAATCATTTATTATGTAAGTCGGCCAAGTAATATCGTGCGGCCATGGTTGGGAAAAATAAACACTTAATTGTATATGCTCCAATTTCATGGTTTGTTATTTGGAGTGATTGTTCAACGCTTAGTTACACATTTACAACTGAGATTGACACTTATAATGTGCTTATAATTTAAAGAGATGAATGACGATGTTTTGATGGGATGATAAGCCAAAATAACTTTGTATGGACGCTTGAATTTCTGAATACAAATGGTGGACATTGAATAGGTTTTTAAAAGAAGAAAAGAAACACTTGATCAATACTTGCGAAAATGAAAAGGGAAGTGAATAATTGATGGAGTTTCATAGAAAACTCTCGGCATGTAACATGAAGCGACGAGAAACCCGCGGGCGGAAAGCTAGCTAATAGTAGCTAAAAGTTTTAAAAACAAGCTAATGAAATAAATTGGTAATAAAATACCTAAGCTGTAGTATTTCTGTTTGTTTAGTTAAAACCAAAGTTGACTTTACAACATTTAATTTTACCATCGAACTGGCGAAATTGTTCAAATTACGCAAATTGTTGAACTCCACAAAATCAAATTCGAATCAATCAGCGCGAAACGAAAATCAAATTTACCGAGAAAATTTATGATTAAGCTCCGATGGGCAAATTAAATAAATGTAAGAAAATATTGGGGTAAGGACAAAATCTAATTTTCTACCTAAGTAATGTTATTGGCCAGATTTGTATGAACGTGCCGTGTTGAATTTTAAATGAAAGCGCAAAGTTATAAATCTAGAGACCTATTTATTCCCCGACCTAACTAACATACTTATGAGACTCATTTGACAACCCTTGAGCGAGTAATGAGATCCTCTGAGTTTTGACAACAATGTACATTCTACCTGATTATATTTACAGAAGAGTGCCTTTCTAGTGTTGGAGTATTAATATATTTTGCTTAATGGTTCTCCCTATAAGCAACTGTTGGGATTCTTTGTAATGTGTGTCCTTTTCATAACAAACTCTCTACGAGCATATCTCGTTTGACATCTAAGAGGTTAAAAAGCTATAAAAATCTACACAAGCGTAAAGTTCCGAACATTTCGGCAGTTCTGACAACATTAAGATTATTACAGTATACTTTCGCGAATTAACAGGAGAGGTTTTAATAAAGCAGTAGTAGTCAACATTTCCATATAAGTCGCAGTGAACTTTTTTGACCGACTTAAAGCGGACTCGTTTTAACGGGAGATTAAAACCTGAACATTACATAAGCTCGGTTCTGGTTCCTATCTTTTGAGTTTGCTCAAAGATACAATTTGTACGCTAATCTTGACATTGAGTTGAAGTGAGTGAGTTGTTGTTTAATACTGTAACGGGATCTTATTAAACAAGATGTCATAAAGTGTGTGGTCAATGGTGGACGAGTACAATAATATGTTTGTTTTTATTTTCTGCCAGAGTATTCCATTTCCATATGTGATGTTGCTGTTGTTTGTCTCCAAATGGCTGTGACATTATCGAAGGAGCTTTTTTTCATTAAATGCATGTTTTTTTGGACCGCTTATTTTGGAAATTGTATTAGTTATTTTTATTTCATTACGTTATGTGTTTTTGTTATTTGTAAATGTCTTAGTCAAATTATACGAAAAATCGTAACAATCCGCTAAATTAGGTTTTCGTTACTTTCATCATTAGGTTATATCCAAAGTTTTAATCTAAGATTTATCTTTCATCCAAGTTCGTTAAGCCTATTAGGTAAAAGGTCGCAAATTGTAAAATGTTCGTCTAGACTAAAGGTCCAGGTTGTTAGTCAGATGAGATGACCTAGGGCATTCGATTCATCAATCAAATTAAGAGGGGAGTTAGGCCATTACGTAGTCTAGATAGCTTTTTCGATTCTTCTGAGCTGGGGTAGGTATATACATTTGTATGCAATTTACAATGTTGTTTGCTTGTTGAATATTAAAATTTGAATTTATTGCCGCTATTTACATAAATATTTGGTGGAATACATTATGCAAGTCGATATAACAAGTTATATCAAGTTTATACGATTTTAATAAAATAGCAATGTTTCTTAATTTGACTTAAATGAAAGTAAAAAAGAACGAACACGTTCCGATCAATGGTTTTGAAGTCGATTTAACAACAAGCAAAATAATTAATGTGACATGGGACTCCTGTCCGTCTTTTAACATATTCAGTATCTATCGAGTATTATAAAAAAGAATTATGTTATACTTAACATTGTAATAAAAAAATGCATCTTATTTCTTGAACAATTGCACTACCTAATATAGTTTAATGATACACGTAAAAGGTTTCTCAATCTCTTTTAAGACTCATTTTTAATCTAAAGACTTAATCCTTCAGGGTATGAAAAGAAAATATTAGCTGCACATCTTATTTTTAAAGTTTCATCCGCTCTTATAATAAATCATAGATATATCGATTTTTCAGCGAGCGAGCCGAGTGTTCGTAACTCCGTCTATTCAATTAATCACTGAGAAAATCGATCTCCAATAATAAGGAGATGCCTTTGAAAGCACTAGTCTATAGAGTATCAGTGGCCATTGTTTTAGTTATAATTGAATTTCAAACTGAACTTTTTTAATTTTAAACCCACGTTTGTTTATTGTTATAAATTACTTTAAATGCATTTAATATGCATTGTTTTATAAAATGCTGTTGTAAATATTTCATATGATTATTACATAAAAATGTTTAGATTGTATCGTCGTAATCGTAAAAAATAATGGCCTTTACGTAACATAAAGAAATATACGTATACATACTTATGTACGTACTTACGTACGTAACATTAACAGTATAACAGTATAACGTACTTACGTTCAAATTAATATGTTTTCTATTAAAACTGCAGTTGTAACTTAATAACCATCAACATACCCTTGAAATAAATATTTTATTTATAATATTTTAATTTCCCGTTCAAAGCCTCGAAGTAAGCTTAACAGTAGTTGATATCGATTTCTATACACCGTATTAAAGTAATATGATGAAAGTAATACAAGAAGTAATACACATATTGTGTTTCGGAGCAGCCTCCGTGAAGTTCAGTCGACCTTGTGTGTGTTTCGCGGAACATTTTCTTTAGAGTTAGTTAGGGGTTTATTATGTATGTCAAGATATATTATGATAGGTATACATTTTATATTATCGAGGAATTTTTAAATACGCAGAGGTAAATTACAGGTGCACAAATATAATGTATATTTGATGAATTTGATATTTTTGGTTTTATGGCATTGAAATGGAATAAAAATATTTCTGGCGGGATCACGGGTGGCCGAGTTGGTCAGGTATCGGCCCCGGATTGTCGACTGGATTGTCAAGTCCCGCCTCGCGATCGATTTTTTTTCTATTCTTTATAAATGTATATTATTTATATTTATACCTAATTACCTATGTGTTACTGTTAAATACAATTTACAGGCATTGATGCAAACATTACTTATATTTTGGTAGTTGCACATCGACGGAGTGGGCTATAAAAAAACGTTCCCGTCAAAAACCAATTAAGCTATAACAGTTACACGAAACCAGAACGGAAGCTGTGCACAGAAACACCGAGTTTTAAAACAAAACCCTCCAAAATTGGGTCATGTCGCTGACGTTTTTATATGAATACGTAGATTGTAACTCGCTGAAATTACAAAGTGAGTACTGTGAGTGCCGTGAGGCCGTTGTAATGTAATGGAGGGCTATTCTTGGATCTAGGACGAGCCTGGATGCCTATCGAGCCTTAACTGGGCTGTGGTGATGGCTAAGTGAGCTGTGAACGCGGAAGAGTTGAAGGATTATGCATGCGTATTATTGTTTTATATGTTTGAAGAGGAGAATAATAATATTATCGAGTTCTAATACTATTGAGGACATAGGAAATGAAGCTTGTGTTACTGCACATTTTCAAAGTGATAGATTATTGTTTAGCATTTTTTCCAGCACTTACTATGTATTTTGTTCTTCGCATGCAGTCCAGATTAAAAACGCTTGTCTCCAGTATCACAAAATATTAAATGCGTAAGTTTACATAAAACATCGATTACATTAACAAAATATACAAATAGACCAATCTATTATGTTGTAGAATAATCATGCTCTTGTATATTTGGACAATGGTTGCTCATTGCGAAGGAATGGAACAGACATACAAGACGAAATTAACATAGCTTGCTAGTACACACCATAAGGGAATCAATGAGCAGCAGCCAGCAAGTAAGAACATCGTATTAGGTACACTGGGGAATCAAATATTAACGAGGCAATATTAGGGTACCAAATGCTCTGGTCTACTCTGAATGTTACATTATTAATTCGTTGTCTTGTGTTGTGATGTATCGTTATAATACACTGTCGTGTAATGGAGATTTGTGAATTGTATCACAAAATAAACAGAACATGTCAAAATATTAAGAGAATTTTAATATTTTATTATTAAATAATCAAAAAGCAAATTAGGTTAGGGTACGGTGAGGGTAAAAGCGAATTTGGTAGGAACTTATGTCGAAGATTAATTCCATAAACCTTATAAAAATAAATGCATGTATTGAGGTTACACATTCATTCTCAGAATATAGTCTTAAAAGGTTCATTTATTAAGACAAAATAATATAATATTTACACATAGAATATAATTTAACATAACACATATACTAATACACATAAATACGAACATAAAGAAATAGAAGTGATAGGAAGGAACCACCGGTATAATCGCGGCGTTGCATGCTTGGCTTCTAAAGAAATGTGTTGTTTACTGACATATAAAGTCTTAAAAAATGCATACATAGTGCTTCTATCCTTGTCTATCGCACACAAAGAAGAGAGATAGATATAGCAACTGCAAAAAGAGGTGCGAGTGTTAATCAGGTGACCCGCATGTTCATTTCTTTGATAAAAAGTGCAAACTTGAAAGTACTTTCCTTGCATCTAGACTTGGAAATTGTTCTACATTGATATATTTTATGTAGATAGTATTTTTGTCATAGTTTCTCTTAAATGAAAAAAAAAAAATTTTCTAAATTTACTACCAAAATCCCCGTGAAGTTATCTATTTTCCAATAATTCAAAATTATAATTCACAAAACAGCGAAGTTATTTGCATTTATATCAAACTATCCTGAAAGGTTTTTCTTCTATACCCTCTGCCCTACTTTCCAAGCTAATTTCAACACATTCCTCAAGAGAAGCCATAGGTACATGCGGACATTCCTAGTAAATCGCTGATGCATGCAGGCTAGGGTTAATTAAGTCACATACCCGGTACCAAGTGGCCACCTGTTGGTCCAATCACCACCGGAAACAATATACATACATATATTAATCGTTATTTATACATAAATTGTAAAATTATATATAATTTAAGGTTAGTTTTAATTGGTTACTTTGTTATTATTTAATGATTCACAAATTTAGTTCTAATCTAAACGAAACTTAAGAGTAATATCAATAGTGGCAATATTTTCATTCCTATATTTCTAACAGATATATTGGAAGTTCAGTCATACCCATTTATATAAGAGAAAAAACACATACACTCTTATATAGGTGTATCAACCGACACACACGTGGTAAAACCTACATAATAATATTAAATACATAACAGATAATAAGTACACATAATAGGATTAATTATAAGTTTAATTAAACTTATATATTAATAATGAGAAAATGATAGTACATTTTTCGCATAGTGTCGAAATTATGCTTTAAGGCTGTTCATATTTTGAATTGCACAAAGTACAAAGTTTAATTATATAACGTATACAAAGGTAAAAGTATAGGAATGGTTTACAAACATACAAACACCGTTGAAACCAGTGCTTATATATGGTTAAAATGTTCTCTAATTATAACCAAATAATGATTTTAAAAAGTTGTTCGTCCTTTGAATTCCAAACTATATAAACTATCTTAGATATTCTATACGTACCTACTATAAGTTAATAAATAGTACGGGAATGGTTTTAACAAACACCGTCGAAACCACTCTACAGTGCTATGGTCTAATGCAAAATTCTTGTACAACGGAGCATCCCCATGCGAGGCTTATTTGAACTTTGAAGGTTTTGTGCTGTATAACATAAATCATGGAATGTTAAAATGTTTTGCTTTATGTGAGTATTTTAAATTAAAAAATAAATTTCAATTCAAATACCTGTGATGAAAGTTATTTGTGTGTGTTATTTTATTTTTGAAGGGTGATTCATAATCAATTTTTTTATCTTTGTAAAAACAGTACATAATATAGTTTTGAAAATCGAGAGAAAAAAATTATTAAAATCCTCTGTTAGTTTAATAAATGTAAGTACCTTCAACTAAATTAAATAGAACATCAAAAAGAGTAAGGAAGATGGAAGAATAATGAAAATGCAAAAAAATTATAATAAAGACCGAAGGCAATCAGGAAGATCATTTTAAACATAAAGTTTTATGTAGTAGATAATTTTACGAACAATTATAATTTTTTGTCCTGACTTTAACCAGGAAATTTCATGCAGCAATTAGTATAATACTAGCTGTGCTTCGCAGTTTCACCCACAGTGCTCTGCTCCTGTTGGTCTTAGCGTGACTTATATATAGCCTATATAAGCCTTTCTTGATAAATGGACTTACTAAACCCGAACGAATTTTTCAAATCGGTCCAGTAGTTCCTAATATCAGCGCGTTCAAAAAAAAACAAACAAACTTCTCAGCTATAATATTATAATAATAAAAAATAAGTATGGATTAATTATTTACGCTTACGTGGCAGAATTAAACTTGCACTTTCTACAAGACTTCGAGAGAACATTCAACTAATACTTTTTTCGGAGTTAACACATAACTGTAAATCTCAATATGTATATCTAGTACTCTCATTGTATGTATTAATTTCCCACACACACTACAGTTAGTGATCGGTGTGACCATCGGCCATGCTTGAAGAATTAGATAACGGTTGAACCGGTCTAGTGTTTGATTTTTCCTGGAAGAAATCAAATAAGAAATAAATAGGTGGTTGGGAAGCGCTTCCTGTGTAGTATGGTTAGAGTGCTGGGTTTTTATGTGCATCTTTCTTATTATATGTGTTTCTGGAGGTTGGATGTACTAACGAGAAAATCTACATTCGTCTACAAGTTTGTGAAATATCGTGTCTCCTTCTTTCTTTATTACAGGTGCTGGAGCTTGAATGTACTTTTAAGAATCGACATTACTACTACTAGAGATAGAGAAATGTCGTGTTTCCTTGTGGTAGATGCATCATACTTGTACATGTGTTACAATTTTGGTTAGTATCGCGAAATACAACTAAGGACTCGGTACTACGGTCAAGCATTCACTGTACGAAGGAAGTGGACGAACATTCTACTCAGTAATTACTATAAGAAGTATAATATAATGAGAAAAATTCTATTGATACGAAGAAGCATTTTCGAATCACTGTGTCGTCGCAACTAGGCCAGTAGGCTAGGTGGAAATAAATTATTAATTGGCATAAATCTATTCATAATTTATCAGGAAAAATGGAACAAGACTTTTAATTACGGAGGTATGCATTGTATAGATTTATAAAGTAATAATCAGCGGGTTGTTTCAATTAATTGAAAATGGAACAATTAGCTTCATAAATAAAAAAAATATAACTAGCGGTTCACCCCGGTGTCGCCCGTGTTTACGTTTTCTCTCCATAAGAACCATCCTCTTACTTCGAAGAATATTATAAAAAAGAATTATCGAAATCGGTCCACCCATTCACGCGTATTGCCGTAACCAATAAACATGGATTCATTTTATTTGTATTATACATAATATCTAGAATACATCGTTGATAAATAAAGGCATAGCGACAAAATAAATATGTATTTGTAATTACAAAAACAACAAGGCGATTTAATTGAAATATTTAGAAATACGATAATTAAATATTAACACGATTGATAAAGAAATACTTGAGAGCTTACATGGACATTAAGTGTAAAAATGTGTAAAAATAACAAAATTCCAAAGATTAAAAGTACATATATGATAAGTAGATATTTGACTATTGTTTGATTAAATTTTTTCAGACTTGATAAGGTTTCTAACATTACCTACGTATTTATGGGTAACTTTAATAGGTTCTTTGTTCATTTATGATTAATAATATGGGTAGGAGGTACATACATTCCGAAGTTTTGCCAATATTATTTAAACATCCCAGTATTTATTGTCAATCGGATGAGATAAAATATACAGAAATATACCTAATATTTAATAACAAGTCAAGTAATTATCGCCCACTACCCACGGACAACATTTTGAAACTTGTAATTCCTTCACAAATTAAACAACAATGTAATGTTGAATAATGTACCTACAATTAAGCAACACGTACGTACAAATAAAATTAATTTATATTGTTGAACATATTTGCAAATATTAAGGAATTCTGAAGATTGTTTTTGCAGTGAAACTTCTTTATCGGGGTTGAAAAAAAATTTAGTGTAACATTTTTTCGTTACGCGTTACATTTTTCCGTTACGCGCCATCTTTTTCTTATCCCTACCACGCGTGATTCGACGTATTTCTGTAAAGTTACATATAGTAAATTATTTTTTGAAAAATAAGGTCATAAAAAAGTTTCACTTCTTACGTGTGTACACTAGTACACGCACACATTTTTATTGTGAGCCTTGTTACGAAGAATTACTTCCGAGTTTGGGAAATTTATTAATTTCAATCAGTCAACTTTTTCATAAAACAATTAGCTTCAATTTAACGTAGTTTATCCATTTATCATCTATCTATCAGGATGCATTAGCAAAAACCAAAATACGCATGAGCATTACACAGCATACTGCATAGCTGTCGACAGCATTGGATAGATGATGTTATAATGCAGCTTTTATAACTAAAAGGCTTCCCTATACGGAGCGTTTTATCAAATTAAAAGATTATAAAATAAAGACTTAATTATAAGACGCGTTGTTGTAAAAAGATATATAATATTTACGTAGTTAATTTGTAAACATTGTTATAAATATTGCAAGAAAAACACTACCGATAAAAAATTTACTTAATTAAAATGTAAATATTATTGTAAAGATTGCGAGAAATGTAAATGTTTATTTTCAATGACAGTCCATTAGCAATGTTTACAAACGTTACAATAGATGTTTATAAAGGTACAGGTATTTTTCAAACATTTCTGTTTCCTGATTTAGAATGAATTTAAGTATATATTTGGAAACATTTTACAGTGATTATCTTATAATGAAAGAAAAAGCTCACAAAATTATGTTTATATGTATAAATCATATTAATATAAAACTTGACCTACATAGTTAATTTAATAAGTTATTAATAATAGAACGATTCTATGTTTGAATAGTTTTTTTACACCAAGCGTGGCTGCGGGTAGATAGTTGTAAAAATATCCACACAAGTGTAAATTTTTACCACCTATGTAAAATAAAAAAAACACGAACTACGAATGTGGAGGCTTGTGTAATGTTACATTAAGTTATCCCCGTGTCTCTTTATTAATGTAGCTACAAAAGAAGCATTTACACCTTTCGTGTATATCAAGCCTAAGAGTTTATTGCGATTTACGGCTGTCGTCGGCGTTGTCCCGCCTACAGTCGCGTGGGCCATGGATAAGGGCTATTGAAAATAACAAACTTAATCCCTTTGCTTTATGATACAGAAGCAAACATTTCTTGGGTATTTTATTGATTTATCAAGCGCTATTTATGGACTGGATATAAGCAATCTGATATTAATAGCCTATCAGAAAAACAAGTTACATGATATTTTCTTAATTAAACTAGTAATGAGACAAGATTTCTGAATTGGTCCAATTACGCCGTTTATTAAAACCTACACATAAAAAAATTAATAAGGCATTTTTGTAACAGTTAACAACAGTCAATATTACTAAGTACCTAGCCAATTACTTATCTTATTTTTACTTCACCTTACTTATCTGTAAAAAGTAGAAAAGGGACATCTTGTTCCTTTTCTAATATAAACAATATATCATCAAGTATATAACCAATCAGGTAAACAATTAATGTAATATAACTCATAGAGGTCTATCAAAACATTCACTTAGTAGATCAATAAGGAAAACATCAAAAGCATATTCATAAGATCCATCATAGATTACACTTCGGTCCAAGTGTAATAGGGATTAGTCATTAGACTAACACAAGGGAATAGACCACAGAGTATTTGCAATTCATTGGTATTGATTATATTCCATTTGTTCAGATTAAGTTATTGAAATGTGATTAAACAAATAGTTAATTGAGTAATGTTAGGGTTTTAATTAAAAGATTAAAGTTTGTGAATATAAAAGCTTGGACTATGTAGGTATATCCTAGTATTAATGTAGTTAAGTATAATAATATTGTTTATTTTATAGTATTTATATGAATATATAATGTACACAATAAGCAGACGTATTTATAAATTTTTACATTTAGTGATAGGAACAGTTATAGATGTAATTTTATTATTAGTATTTATATAAATGTAGGACCTCGGAAAAATACACGGGCAGACTGAAAATCAGCGCTGTTCGGGTGTAAGCCCACAGCATGGCTGAGTCTGTTCCGATTGCCTAATATATGTTTACTTTTTAAGTTAAGATAATCTAAGTTTTTGTTGGCAATAAAGCTTTTTTTCTTTCTTTCTTTCTTAGTATCTACAACACATTACTAAATAGTTATTACGTTACTAGTTCTATCAAATTCAGCATAAAGATAAACAGACAAGCACTAGCAATATAATTTAGTACTAAAGTTCAAGAATCAAATCAATTAAACTTTTCATCAACGTAAATACATTTGTAAGTAACTACTTCAGCAACAGTAAAATGCAAAATGATCGCATCATATTTTATTCCTTATCTGCGAGAGAATAAGATTAAAAATAATTTATGGACCCGCAGATAATGCGCCAAATAAATTAAAACTTTATTCCGCGAACAAATCTAAAGGTGATCGTCGACATATTATTATGTAAATAACTTCATTAACATTTCGTTAGAACCGAACTTCAACCAGAATTGGTCGTAAAGTTGATTATAATCAGATGAGAGATAGCTCGGGAGCTTTATGTAATACGGCGTATCTGAGTAATATTCAAATGATTAAAGGAATCTAGATGTACCTATATGGTGTGAAGAACCATAAATACAGAACATGGTGAAACCACATGAGTAGAAAAAATATGTTTTCTAGTTTCTTGCTTCGTAATATTTAAATTTTAGTGCAAATTTTTGCAGCAAATTTCTTTAAGCTTAACTTAAACTTTTCTTAATAAAATGGACTGGACTAAGCATCTCCACGTGCGTTATATTGGTCTATAACTATAAGAAATACAACTTACAACTCTTACAAGTTAGCAATGGCGATCTGCGCTCTGTATTGCACTTTATTTACTTGTAAAAGCTTGTAAACGCGCAGCTGTATTTATTATATGTTTTTTTTACTTTCTCTGATTTTTTTTTTTTTAATGTAATCTTTGTTTTGTACTGAACATGTTCTATGGGAAGGAACTGTCTTCCTTAACACAGGATTTTCCTAGCTAGGAAGACAGAGCCACACTGTAATTGTACTGTATTAATTTTTGTACTCAATAAAGATATATTTTTTTTTTTTTTTTTTTTTTATTTAACCTATATTTAAGCAACACATTCAAAGTGCATCTAACGTTGCGAATACGAGTGTAAGGTACTAAAAATTAAAACACATCGGTCAAATAAGCACTATAATTAGAATCTCCCCCAATTACGGGATATTAAAACCTAGGAAACTCTGTATTGACTCCACTATAACAAATAGACAAAAATACTAGTCTTCTCTATTCTCTTAGTCATACATACATCGCCCCCCATAAATTCCCTTACCAGCCGCCACTCACACCGCTTGCACGTGGCCGGCGTGTAAGACGTACAAACGAGACCTTATACAGAACTAGGTCAGCAGCGACGGTGTGATAACCCACTGCAGAGTTAATTGCATACCGATCCGAGCGGCCGTCCAAAGCGACATTGCGATTTCGTTTGTGATATTGCTGAGCATTTTACTTGTGTTGAGAGAATTACTGTTAATTCTTTTTTCCAGTTACTTATAGCTATATTAAAAAGATTAACAATTTAGTTGTTTTTTTGTATAATCAATTTGTTATGGGGGATTAAAAACTAAATTGATTTTTTAACACGGGTTAAAACTTACAAGCACACACACACATACTATTATTAAGATTAGTAAAGCCTATGATAAATAATGAAATATGATTCAATTAAGTAGGTATAGTTGAAAAAATTTTATGTCAAATTTGGTTGCCCTAAATAATTATTCCCGTTGCATTCTGTGCTAAGTGAACGAAAATATACGAAAACACTACAAAAGTGTTACAGTTTCACGTTAAACATTTTTATGTCGACACGAGGGAGTAAGTACAATATTATAGTCCACTTAAGAGCTTTAAACAAAAGCTTAAAAACAAAAACGCAAACCAGAGGAATGGCGTAAAACGTCACAATTATAACTCTGAAGTAATACTTTTCTCTGTGTAAGTAAATGAGAACAAGATGAAATGCGAGATCGGGATAAATACTGAAAAACAATAGCGAGATGGAAATGAAATAATTAAGGAGATATGAAGCGATAGATAAATAGACTGTTAACTGAGTTTCGTTTATCTTTGCGACTCGTAAAGTCGAGAGTAATGATATAGAATTAAACTGTGTTTATTGTTTCTCCAGTAATACTACGTGTTTACGTTTATACACCGATATTCTTGTAGTATAAGACTCGTGCTCTCTCAAATTTTGTGTGGTTTATATTCATATTATGCATCTGTTTATTCTTCTATTTTTTATCTTAAGCATAACAAAAAATAATCGATTTAATTTTCATAAAGCTCAAAATATTTATGTGTAATTAAGAATTGCTTAAAAATAACGTAACATGTTGTAATAGACCTACACTACCGATCAGCGGTGAGGCTGCTAAACTATTATCAATTGAAACTTCTCACGAGACCAAGGCGTACTAAAACTTAATACATATACCTACTGCTTATTTATTTATTTATATATAGTGCATTAGGGTAATTCCGGATGTCGGGTAATTCGGATAATTGTGAATACAACTTCAGAGCATCGTTTTATACTTATAGTGAGTATCGTGACGGTATCTTATGAAAATAAACGGGTGTGGTAAAAATAGCATTCTTATTTGTTTAATCAGTCACTAGTTACGTATTAATTTGACATTATTGCACTATACTCTTTATTGCACGCACAAAGTTTGACAAAAGCAGGATATATTAAAAGAAGCAATTGGCTTACAACACCAATGGCTATTAAGAGTAAGTACTGACCTTAGGCAAGGCGGCGAGGCACTGCTGCTTGACGTCCCACACGAGCTGGTCGCGCGAGAACTGCAGGCTCTTCTGCACGTTCAGCTCGGGCACGTGCACCCGCACCAGCAGCCAGCCCTCCTCCGAGCACTCGCCCTCCATTACTTTACGCCATCTGCAAGGAAATTGGGCGGTAAGAACGGGGTGTAAGGTTCATTGTTCTTTGGCAGACTTGATATTGGATGTTTGTAGGATATCGAGGAGAATGCTCAGTACAAGCCCAAATAAACTCTTTTTATACTGTATATAAAATATTATATAAGGAGCCATGCATTGTGTTTAACTCTTCAGTCATATATACGTTCTGTCATTCTTGCTTTATAATAAGGGCCTGATGATATTCAAAACCTTCAAATTTTCTTGAACCCTATATGATGAGTTTGTACTGCTTCTAGCGCAAAACTTTACTGAAAATCGAATTAAAACGTCTGTGGAAGTCTAAGCAAGAAAATAATCAATATAACTAAAACTATTGTTATTCTACATCTATTTGTAATTTCCATAAAGTTTTATTCCCGAGAACAGAAATATTTATTCCATGCAAGGGTGTAGCGTCCGGTTCCATGAAGGTACCACAGATATAATACTATACTAGTAATATTAGGAATTCAAGAGGCAGTGGCGCCATAGTGCTTCTAGAAACAATCGCGATAGTAAATTAAACATGGCGACGACTTGCGAACGAAGCTATAAATCAAACGAAATAGCGTGCGAGATATATTGGATGTAACCGGTAATTCAATGTAGCTAATAAAAGTACAATATCTTAATACAGAATTGTTTTATTAGGTGAAATGTAGGCATAAATAGACTTTGTGTTGGGTTTATTCAATTGCATTCATTTTATCTTTCGTATTATATATTCGCAAGACAAAGTGATTTCATTAGAGGTTCAAATTGATATTTTCACATCGAACATCTTGTAAATTTGACCATAGAATAAATTAAAAATTTGAGCTTACCTAATTCATCAATTAGTAGCAATTTTTAGCTAAAAGGTAAATAATGAATATCAAACTTATTAATATATGGAAATATAAACATCGAACTGTAAATGGCTTGAAAATCAATTTAATATACCTGTTTTATAGTCTTTATAAAAAGTCAAGGTTACAATAATTGATAAGGGGTAAAAGACTATGGTTTTTCGTATTCATATAATTTTTACATGGTAAAAACTCTACGTAGGTGCGTGCCGCTTTCACAGAGTTACTTCTCATTTGTTTTTGAATCACAAATTAAAATAAGGTGATTATTTCTTTCATTCATTTAAAATAAAAATCCTATTACTTACATCTAATTATGGTATAGGTATATTAGAGATAATTTTGTTTTTGAAGGAATATACAGAAATGTTTTTCTCAACATTATATCAGCCCACAACTTACCCAATTAGTGAAATCGATTACATTATTATCAACGGAATATTATTATCTATAGTTTATAGATATTTTGATACAAAGTAATTTTATACCTTAATGATATATATGATAAAGTTCCGATAGTTGTTTATATCTTATTACCGCTACCAAAATAGGTATAATTACATATTAACACAGGAAAAACGTATGTACAATAATATTTTTTGTTACTTCTTATGTTGATACTTATATTTGTTTCTTTGTTTTATTACATATATGTATATCTAATACGCAATGAATATTATTGAAGTCAATTAGAAAATAAGATAAGCTCAATAACGTAAAAAAATTCTAACGTAAACTAAACTATTAAAAGTATCCCGTTATTTAGTGTTACAAACACACAATTTTGATACATGTTTATTACTCTTTCACATAAAAGCGGTTGAAAATAATTGGCAAAACAGATATTTAAATTACATATATTTAAATTACACACAGGCTACTTTTCACCTGTATGGATACCATTAGAATAAACCCTGGGGTGAATCTGATGTTAATTCAACTGTTTTATATAAAAAAAAAATGTGTGCGAGTACTAGTGTACACACGTAAGAAGTGAAACTTCTTTATGGCCTTATTTTTCAAAAATAAATTATATGCAACTTTACAGAAATACGTCGAATCACGCGTGGTAGGGATAAGAAAAAGATGGCGCGTAACAGAAAAATGTCACGCGTAACGAAAAAAATGTTACACTACATTTTTTTTCCAACCCCGATAAAGAAGTTTCACTTCAAAAAATGCTTTCATGGTTGCGTAACTAGGGTATGCTATAATCTGTACATACACTATAAAGATAAGCCAACATATCTAAGCGTCTCTAGTGATACCGAAATTCTCGCGTTAACTGATAAGAAAGTTTCTGCTTACAAACTTTTATCGTCAAATTTTGTGGAATTGTCGTCTTGTTACAGAAATGTTTGATTAGGTTTCTTTGGAATAATACTAATTGCTTATATTGTACCTATTTATGCACTATTTGTTAAACGTAGTAGCGGCCGTTAAAATAATTATGACTCAAGTTATTCCAAAATGTTAATGAAGCTAAGAAGAAATTGACACAAACATCATAACAAATGCTTTTCTAATTATTAATTTTAAGAGAGTGATAAAAATAATTTAGGTCCTAGGTTTTTCCGTTAATGAAACTTTCACTCACAATGTCATACAAATGTAATAATGATGAGTTTTCGAAAACAAATTCAATGTAAGATTAATTGCTGTTACAATTAATAAAAAAAGCAATTTAGGACACGTTAAGATAAAATATGAAATAATGACAAATTGATTTGAACAATTAGGGTCACGCATGATAGTAGTGAGAAAATTGATAACATATTATTGTAACGGTCAAACATATCTATATTTACTGATAACATAGTATTATGTGGTTTACTATCTGTACATTAATTTCTTCATTTTCTAGATTGTACGTTTGTACGTCCATTATTAAGAGCAATTAAAAAAGGAATTATATTTTAATCACGAATTATAATATGATCATCGTATCTTTAATTTATAATTTAGATTAATCTAAAGTCGTTAGATATCGAAAAAAAAACCAACTGTACCTAAATGAATACTGGGTCAGTCTTTGCGTAGTTTTGTTAGTTAAAAAAAATGTATCCACATGACAATTAATGACAGTTTTGAATTCGAAGAAATTGCTAGTAGATACGAAACAATTATTATTTCTCTACATTTCAACGCATTGTTAATACTTAATAGGATCCTTAACTAAGCGAAACACGGGCAGGTCTTAAATATATTAATAAATTTAATCAACACTATTTATATGGCATTATGGAAATGCGAGATATATTAAGATTTAATGATACCTAAATGTTACTACTTAAATGTTAAAATACGTCAGAGCGGGCCCGAGCGGTATGCAGTTAGCGACCTTCAGTGGACATTCAGAATGGCCGTGGCGGTAATATGAGGTAAATGGATTGATTTTTATTTATTTCTCTTATGGAGAGAAAGGAGTATAATTATTATAATCAGAGTGGTTTTATGAGATAAGTTTAAGTTTTAAGATATGAGACATTATATTCACTATTGTATACAAGTCCACAGTCATATAGATCATGACAATGCAACAGGATTCATGATGCTTCGTTTTTTTTTACAAAATATTGTTTCGTCATAATTTTTGAATCATCATCATTTCTAGTAGGTACTAGGTATATATCTTCGTAAACTTTTTCAAGTATAAAAACCAGTGGTTTAAACTTTTAAGCAATAAATAGTTAAGCGTTTAAATTTGCAGGCAAAGCGCTCAAAATAAATATAAAATTCACATGACGTCAAAGCTAATATATAATATACATCTTTAAAATGAAAAAGATGACAAATTACCTGATAATAAACCTATACAAAAAACAAACAAATGATTTACTCGTTAAACAGAACATAATACTGGTATTATCACTTATTGTTCCCAACACGCTACGTGAAACGTGATTTATCAATTTTCAAGTAGCTGGTAACAAGTGGATTTAGCATGTGAACTAATGTTCACATTGATTCATCATAATGGTGATTTATTTATAACTAGATTTCCGCCCGCGGCTTCGCCCGCGTTTTCAAAGAACCGAAAAGTTCCCGAACAAACTTTCGCATATAGTTATATCGCTCGTATAATATTAGATGGATGTACTACTAGCACGCGGCTTTGTCCACAAAAAGTATAAATTTGTTTGCCCCTTTTCTAAATTATTTTTCGCCCTTTTTCCAAAATAAAAGCATCCATGTTACTTTTTAAAATAGTTATCAGCTTCTGAAGTACGTTGAGCAAGTAAGCAGACTTAATTATAATACAATGTAGCACTAAGATACCTCACACACTTTCTTATGCAATTTGCATAGTGGGTACCTTCAACAAAAGCTGTTGAGTGTTGACTGCTACAAAGGGACAATTTGATTTATTAGTATCGATTGTTTAAACCGAAATTGAGAACACTTTTAAAGCGAAAGTGTTAAGATTTACGACTGCCTATTTTTTTCTGGTTTATGGAAATATCCCGTAGCTTATTCAAATTTATATAACAAGACCCAAGAGGAAATAGGCAAACAATGTTCTCTACAAAATATTATTTTATTTCCTTTGCATATAAATTGCAATGGCAATTTTGATAAAATTGTTTGACGAGGATTTATAGTCAAAAAATGTTGGGTTGAGCTTGATTTAGGCGTGTCACATACCGCTGACTGTTGAGGCTGAGAAAATTGCGAATATGAAGCATACTTCATATTCGCAATTTTTGTTAGCTCAGTCGTTTACTGCTTCTTTTTGTATATAAATTATTAACTAGCTTTCAGCCCCAGCTCACGATCTCGTATAAATAAAATACGTACTTATACTTCAAAAATATAATGACATTCAAAATATTCCCGTAGCTTATTTTTTACTTCCAATTTCATCCAAGTTTAATCAGCCGTTTAAAGTTCATAACATTATAGACAAGCACATTTGCTTTCGCAATTTTAACATGCGATTAATTTCGCAAATATGAGAGGTTATACCTACTTAATATATCTGATATTTACATACTAAAAATATTTGTGGAGGAAGGAAGGTGGAATTCCTCCATCGAAAAAGGGAGGATCCTCGACCAGTCAACTCGACTGGCCGGCCGTGAAGGCCCCGATGGATGATGTTGGAAAGTTGTATATATAGGCTCTGTAGCGAAACATTTCGCTTGCGCGATTCAGAGCGAGGTGTCGCTACAGGACTCCCCTCCGAGACCGGAGGTCGTAGTACGAATTGCCTTGCCAGTGCCAGGTATGTTCCAGTGAGTCGGAACAGGAAGCCGCTAGTTCACGGTGAGTCGGAACTGAGTGCGGTGATGCTGCGTGTAATGCTCCAGTGAGTCGGAGTGCGTGCAGTGAGGATGGCTGTGGAGCTGACCAAGCATGCGCGATCGCACATGGTAGTGGACAGGACTCCATTTGAAGCCGAGTGCGCTGGCTGGCGGGCGGTGATCGTAGGTGGGGAAGGGATAGGGCATGGACATCATGGATGGACAGAAGGAGTTGTGAACTGTCAGGGGTCACCACTGTGGAGGAAGGAAGGTGGAATTCCTCCATCGAAAAAGGGAGGATCCTCGACCAGTCAACTCGACTGGCCGGCCGTGAAGGCCCCGATGGATGATGTTGGAAAGTTGTATATATAGGCTCTGTAGCGAAACATTTCGCTTGCGCGATTCAGAGCGAGGTGTCGCTACATATTCGTTTTTGCATTTTATCTGCGTTGGCATTTTAGATTTTCGCACTCAAGCGCCACTACTGGTATCAAGTATTCGACATTCATTTTTAAAAGGGCAAAATCATTCTTGTGATTAAAGATTTTTTTGCATATTTTTCTTCAAAATCATTTTTTCGTTGACATTTATTTAAATGTAAATGTTTTTGCCTTTAATGATACTTATTATGATAATTACATGTGCTAATGTTTGCTAAGTAGGTACGTAGGACCTGTAATAGCTCATACCTACTTAATCTTTTTTGTTTGGTAACGGGGAGGAAATCTTCAAAAGATCCTCTCTTCTCTTTTGGAGGAAAAGAGTGCATGTGGAATTCTTACCACAGCTTCGGCGGCCAAGCCTCATAGGTACTTAATCTAATGTTACGACTTACTAGAAACAAAACTATAAATAATAATGCCAAATATATCTAATATTTAAATAGTCAGAGCTTTTAATAAATCTTCTTCCAGTATTATGCAACACCGTTATACTATAAATAAAATCAACATATTATTTAGACTGCACTGCCACTAAAGTCTAATAACCGATCTAGTTTAACTTCTGCTCTAACAATTTGTTATGATGACCTGTTTCGTGACTTCGCATCGTTAGCAATGCAAATATTTCCCGAGGTACATAACCAATGCTGGTATCAAACTTTCATATTTGCGTCAAAAATATTAAAAACATAGAGACTGTTTGACTGACATTATTAAAACTTTTATTAAAATACTTACCTACTATTTCAATCGTCAATAATAAATTGTGTAACACTAATATCAATACAATGCTTCGTTTAAATCAAAACAAATCGAGAATATTTTTGTATGACTGTAAAAAAAAACAGAAGAAACTTTTTCTTATTCGCAATTTCCCGCCACCACAGATTAACCAAACATTCGAAACATTCAAAATTCGAACAATACTCATTGACGCACAGATAACACACAAGTATAATACAAGATTAAAGTTATTCGCACAGATTATACACCCTTTTCAGTACAATATATGACGTATGCACGGTACGTATAAATATTTAACATTTCTCACATTAAAGCTGTGAATACATCCCGGTTGCATAAGGAGTGTAAATTCTATGTGTCAATTGAGAAGTTAAATAGAAAGGTACGGTGTGGAAATCTTGAGCATCGGTGTAACTTAGAGTGTGAATGAAGAATGAAGATTGATTTAAACATGTTGATTTGGATATTTGAATAAAATTACAGTTAATAGCGGATGAACTTATTAAGAATAATTTTCGATTGATTTTCTATTCTGCTGATGCTAATTTAATTAAAATAATTTATAAAAATTTTATGATTGATTGCGTGTTTTTCGAAGATTTAGTTATTTACCTACACGAGTGCTGCCGATTTCTCAGAAATATCTTGTTAAATTATATTATGAAATAAAATACTCTACGAATTTGGAGTCTCATCTTTCGGAACGTTGGTAAAATTACTCAAAATACACAAGATTCACGATTGTATTAGCATGCATTATCCTTGTACACAGCCATAAAATGTATGATTTCAGAATACAAACAAAAAGATTAAAAGATATGGATTATTAAGTCATATATAATGTTAAATGATCTCATCCTTGTTGATGGAAAACTTGAACTTGGCGTGTTGTGAAACGTGGAAGCAAATTACATCAATTTACATGACATGCATGTATTTAGCATATTATGAATGCATGCACTTTGTAATGTTATTTGAATATTGATTACATTTAAAAGTCGCTGTATAGTATCAAGAAATTTATAGCGAAGACCCAGCCACGTCTGAGAGCTTTCATCGTCATATTAAATTTTAATCTAATGTATGTGATATTTTGCGTGGAAACTCAATTCATTGATATATATAAACTATACTCTATTTTTTGATATGCGTGGTGCAAGTACAAATCCTACTAATATTATAAATGTGAAAGTTTGTGAGTATGTGTGTGTGTGTTTGAAATAAAAATTCGTTTCATTCAATTACAATCGCTTTACTCATTTTTCAATAAAAATTCATAACTTAAAGTAAACAAATGTTGTAAAGCGACTGAATTATGTCACCAATTAACAGTCGTACGCTAAATGGGAAACATCATTGTTTTAAATAAACTTTCCGTTATTACGAACCAACTTTAATGGACTTGGAGTTTGGGCGTTGAATGTTGAAACTGTGTGGTTTGATTCATGTTTAAGTACATTTTCAGAATTAATAATTATAAGGTTTTAAGCGAATACAACTCAGGTTAAAAGCTTTATTTGTGATGTTTGTTGTTTCTAGGGTTTATGTGTAACTGGAGTAAGACTGCTATTGTTACGTAGATATTATAATAATAACTGCTGAAGAATTCGCGTTATACATATAACCAAGATATGCATTTCTTTTGTATTAATGTTATTTTTAACCGACTTCAAAAAAAAGGAGGAGGTTATCAATTCGGCCGGTATATTTTTTTTTTTTTTTTTTTTTATGTATGTACACCGATTACTCCGAGGTTTCTGAACCGATTTACGTGATTCTTTTTTTGTTCGATGCGGGATGGTGTCGAATTGGTCCCATAAAAATTTTATTCGGATAGGCCCAGTAGTTTTTATTTTATGAGCATTTTTGTCTGTAGGTATTTGTAAATTTTGCAAGTGCAAGTTTGAAGTCGGTTGTTTTTAACGCAGTTATCACTTGTTGTCATAATTCAGTTTGTGCAATAAAGTGTTATAAATAAATACATAAAAGCTTCTATCCGTTTGATACACAGGCAGCATCTATAACGATGGATCCCACGGTAGTACTATTAAAACTAACACTTTTAAAGGTATCTAGGCCATAGCTACGATCAGAACTTGTAAATCATAATTGAATCTGTACCTTCATTATAAGCCTATATCTATAATCTACATATTACGATAATTTTCGATTCATAACTATCTGATACACGTGTGAGAGGACCGGCCTTGCTCAGCCCAGCTGTATTCGCTAACAATAGAGCTAATACAAAACACGGTATTATCGGTTGCAATAGTAATTATAATTGTGGGTTTTAATAATTAGGCCCTGCTATTACGTGTGTTTTAATTGCATCGATTGCTTATGATTTATTGTATCGCACTTGGAACGTACAGAATTAAATAATTATTTGTTTAGGACAGTAGTTGGAATTATGGAAATTACATTTTAATTATTATAGAATGTGTAGCCTTGACCGAAAAGAGTTAGGTAAATTAAACGAAAAAAACATTCAATTGTAATACACAAGGTAATACATAAAGTGCTGTCTAAAATTATACTTTTTCTGTGTTTCTAAATGACATTAAATATGTCGTCAATTTTATGGCATATTTATTATTATTATTTATAGCTACAATCTTGAAATGCGTATCAAACGTACTACGATAGTATGAATAATTTAAGTTAATATCAATTTAATAACTATTATCTTATCACAATCGTTGTCAATGAGCGAACCACTTGTCTTATCATAAGTAGGTACTTGGAGCGTAAATTATCACAAAAATTTCGTGAAAACAAATACGCAATCTGTACGCAGTTTGATCTTTGATAAAAAAAAAACTTTATTAAACCTAGTAAGGGTATAATTCAGGAGAAATTTTTCTAAAAAATGTTTATGATTCTGTATAAGAAAAATATAGTTAAATAAAAAGTATTAACTTGAGTCAAATTTTTGGAACGACTGACAGATAAGTTTCGTTTCATTGTGTTTTGATTATTCAACCGTAGACGCCGCGGGCGGTCGGCGGTAGCAAAGCAATGTTTATAATTATTTATTGTTCAATTTATTTTCAATGCTTGATACATACTACAAGTAGTAGCTATAGATTTTCTTATCCGTATGAAAAAGTCAAATATTGCTCTGATTGGAAAATATAAAAATAAGGTTTCTATTCGTTGTGTGCGCGATGACAGCGCCCCTAGTGGCCGCAACTATTCAGGACTTGTCATCTGTCAAATCATTTCAACTAATGTCAACTAGATGATAAGATATAAAAAGTGATAGGTGTAAAAAGTGAGTGTGTATATTATACCTAGCGATTTTCTTCCTGGTGAAAAATATGTTTTTCTCTTCACAGCAGCTACCTATCCATTTTTGTCTTTGCTGTAATGTCCACTTTGATGTTGGAAATGATTAAACTCGCAGGAACTGTTTTTCCCATTGTTTTACAATTTACGACACAGCATGTACTATGACCCATATCGCTAATTTTTATGTTTTTACTTAAAATTATAAAGGAAGTTATGAAAATAAACCAATTTGACATTTGACACATGACAGCCCAGAATTAATTCACATTTCTGCCACGTCGTGCGTTACGGTCGATTTGCCGTTCCCTACCACCCACTTCGCACATAGCCAATAGAGCCTATGCGTCATTTCATGACACAACATAATAATAAGACGGCCTAAGAAGAGATACTGTAGCACGTAGATATAAAGTTGATAAAAAATTAAATCGTAGACAAAAGGTACTTTGATTTGCGCCGAAGGACATTCGTGTAAAGAATGTGTTAAATATTTTATCAAATAGTTATAAGTGTATTAACGTGTTATACTTAAAAGCACTTGATAGGATGATAATGAATAATTAATTTAAATATTTTGTGGATAAAAAAAAAACTATGAAATAAGTCCTTTAAGTGCTGATCAGTACCTTTACTGGGAAAAATAATTTGCAGTTATTAGTGAAAGTAGCTAATCACTGCTGAAATCTGTCTTTCGCATTAATTATCTGCAATAGAAATTTTTTTTCAGCCTCTCTTGTATGCGGTTATCATAAAAAATGTGGCAGTGAACATAAGCAAAATAGATAAGAAAAAGGCATGTGAATTTCCGATACGAACGAAATAATTTATTTGCCAACATATTCCGAAAATTTGATATAAGTTAAAAATATTTACATAGTTCACTTCCCCACTCGACTGTTCGTTGTGACAAAAACTCAGAGCGAACTAAGTATTCGTACATAAATTGAATTGTGACGAGCCGATCGGGTCAACGAACCTTCCTGCTAATGAACTTATGTTTGTCAAGGTGATGAGAATTTTACACTTTAGAAGATTTTGCTTCGAGATTCTTACAAAGAAGAAAATAGATTACAACATCTCTCAAGGACTGAATTGCCAATGCCATAGGTTTCTTAATAGGAACAGGTTAATAAAAATAAGAACGTTGTTATGTAAGTAAATTATTTATAGGTGATATTTATTTCAAGTCGTACTCGTTAGTGATTTCAATGTAGGTAAGAACCTACTTACAATATTTCATAATTTCGAGCTTGCAGAGTCTATTCCGAACTGTATTTTATTTTCATTGCAAGATTAGTATTGCGCATAGATTTACGCTGCTTAACTTATCAAATATGTTTATACGGACATTAGACAAGTCAATATTTTACTGTTGATAAAATAAAAATATATGTACAAGGTTATTCTTGTTTATGTTTAATGTGAATAAATGTATTCAAGCTTATTATATGTAAACTTCCATCACCCCTATGTAAGGCTAAGTAGAGAAGGTCTTGACTTCCTACGCAAAAATGGACTCTAAACCAAATAAATTTAAATCATAAATTAACCCAAATACCTTATACGGCTGACATCACCTTCTTGGTACACTTTAATAAATTCATTTACTTTATTTGATACCTAATATCTGTCCTTAGCTATGGCTATACAATCAGCGAAGCTAATAGCACAATGGGGAACTAATGAGCGTGGCATAAAGTTTCTTTTTAAATTAATAGCGTGGATTTAATTTCCTTTTAACAGTACTTTTTCGTGCGATTTATACAAAAGTAGCTGTTGGAAAGAATTCTCTTTCGCTAAGTTAAAACGTTTCCTTTAAGTGCTGATCTGTATCTTTTAATTTATGTTATGGTTTATGTTGATTTTCTAGCAGAAGTTAGGTGGATTTAGTTACCATTCGGGATTATCAGTAATCACGTCTAATAATGCTTTTAATAAAAATTATGTTGTTCTTCTTCTTCATAATATTTAAATGCGCATATGAATATATGAAAAAAGTCAATCATGTAGACGGGATTCGAACCTGCGTCTTCCTCCGTACCGTGGCGACGCCTAACCAGTGGCCATAGCGATCAAATGATTTCAATATATTTTTTATTTTATCTCCGTGTTCTGCGCAGACTTCGAAGCACCATGCACAAACATTACAATTTACAATGAATAAAATGCGCATTACATCCGCTATGAACTTCGATTTCTAAGCATTATTCAACAAA
This sequence comes from Colias croceus, assembly GCF_905220415.1. NCBI lineage: Eukaryota > Metazoa > Arthropoda > Insecta > Lepidoptera > Pieridae > Colias > Colias croceus. Next base: position 10,404,800 of record NC_059541.1, read on the forward strand.
AGTAATTCGCGTGTTTCATAGCTTCTCAATTGTCTCGTGGGTGGACCGGTGTCGGGTGGTAACGACTCTAAGGTTTCACTGGACGGTGGGTACGGTTACTTTGAAATTTTAACTCTGTATCCGACGTGGCAGCTCTGTGACTATCTATAGTTACTAATATATTTATATTATTAAGAAGCTAAAGAGTTTGTTTGTTTGTTTGAACGTGTTGATCTCAGGAACTACTGGTCCGATTTGAAAAATTATTTCGGTGTTAGATAGACCATATGTCGAGGAAGACCAATAGAAGCGGAGTTATGCTGGTAAGACCGCGGGGCACAGGTAGTGTCTATATATATATGGATGATTAGGTTACCAATGTTAATTGTAGTTTACAGAAAATTATACTGTGTGTGATGGGACACTTAGATCCTAAAAGGATTAGATAATTATCATGTCAAGTAACAACATAATCTCTGGTTACAAATTCTATTGAAATCACATGACACCTAATCAGATCTGCGCTAATAGTTGGTAGGTATTTAATAGGATTTGCATGGTATAAGTAGTATCGTTTGTAAACGTCATCGGAAGTTCTAATAAGATGTGCAGTGTATTTCACATATCAAGTAATCTTAATACTTTGGCAAGTTACATCTTGATATTAATTTTATTGTTTTGCATGCCGTAGATTATTAGTGCGCTGTATTTAACTTCTAACAAGTGATAACTGCGTTAAAAACAACCGACTTCAAACTTGCACTTGCAAAATTTAAAAATACCTACAGACAAAAATGCTCATAAAATAAAAACTACTGGGCCTATCAATAGACACCATCTCGCATCGAACAAAAAAAGAATCACGTAAATCGGTTCAGAAACCTCGGAGTAATCGGTGTACATACATAAAAAAATTTACCGGCCGAATTGATAACCTCCTCCTTTTTTTGAAGTCGGTTAAAAACAGCACTTGTCGACAACATTTAAACTAGCATGCTGTTAAACGTCAGAAAAATCAAAACCTATTGCGCATTCAACAAACAATTAGCCGTATACCAGACCGTTACACAAACCTCAATTCATTCAGCCGTCTAATGCACTTTGACAATTTGCCTCGTTCCGTAGATCACTTCGTATCCAATATCGTGATACGGATCTCTAAATTGTGAGTATTGTTCATTGATTTGCTGAACAAGTCAGATGTTCTAAAGTTAGCTTGATTATATAAAAATGTACGTAATGCGAAAGATTTCAATGTACTATTATAAGTATCTACTGTAGCATTCATCCGTTTCATATTGTTGAAAATTTTAAGCAAATCAATTTTTATTGTTAAACTTTAGGCATATTGAATTTAATCACCAACAAGCATCCATTGAATATTCTGAATACTCAATACTTCAAGCCCTTAGCTTTGAATACAACCAGGTTTTGCCTTCCTTAGAATACAACCAGGATAATCGTACTAAATTTTTTATAAACAGTCTTGATAACATTTAAAATTCCTTCTTCCTTACATCACATCATAATTAAATAGAGCGTGGTTCGCAAGAGCATGCACTTCAAATAAATTGATTAAAAAATATCACTAGAGGGAATTACTCAAAATATCACTAGGTAGAGGGAATTACTCATAGCAACAGGCTTAACCATAATAAATTATCTGTGATGGATTAAGCTCTCGAACAAACAAACTCGACAATACTTTCAATTTAGTAGAATTTGCGTACGAATTTTCGGAACAACTTTCTATTGACAAATCAAATTCGACATGTTCCCGTTTTGCATTCTCCATAATCAATTACTTACGTTTATTTCATGTTAATTCTGTCAACCGATAGCTTTTACATCCATAATTATTATATATATTCAATGTCAATAGCATGTACATTGTATCTACCTATCTAAACATATTCTTAAGCCGCTATCGCACAAATTCATAACTTTTTGTGGATGTTTTAGATAATTAAAATAGCCTCAATGGCACTATAGAACTCGATAGAAATAATTATTATTAACAATATACGAGAAGGTTGCAAATAAAAAGAACCATTAATAGAGTCTATGGAAAATAAATGTAATGAATGATAAATGAGATAAATCTTCGGCAAAGTTGTTTTTGCCTAATTTAAGTAGGTAGGTTTATATATTGAACCCATATTTTTTTACCTTTTATTTATAACCGCGTTTTTATACCATATTGTATTTTAATGAGGTTTTTTTGCATGTTAACAAATGGTGTGTTCGATTTCAAACGTCACCTCTTTAGAGCCTCATAATATACGCCTACTAAGTGTTTTTTGTTGGCGAAGATAACACAATTAGATAAAAGTCTACAATTCTCTCTTCGATAAACAATCGTATAAGAGTTTGATATTTATTATTTGAGTATAGACCGTAACTATATGGTCTATCCCTTTATAATTTTGTAATTTCCTTATTAAACTTGACATTATTGTGAATTGTGTGCCTATAAACAATACATATAATCGAAAAACATACCTCTCAATAAAAATAAAAAAAATAATTTGATACACCTAGTTCCACTATAAAATTATTATTTTAGGTTCAAAAAGCGTGAAAGCTTCGCTGTACAGGATTTCTAAATTCAATTTAGAGCTTTGGGCGACGTCAGATTAATGTCACAAAAAATCATGGCAACGGGCCGGAACCAATTTCCAAAATATACCAGAGTTTGTAAAAGGCAATGGATTTACGACGAGCGAAATTCGACGTATGTGTTTCTGCGTCTTTTGGATTAGTTAATACTTGAATTTCCCTTTAACAAACTGGTTCATGAATGTCACATAGTTGGGAAATTAACATACATGGCTAATCAACATCAATAATTGGCTATTTGTATTTTGTACAATAATAATAATAACTAGGTATGTAATGTGTAACGGACAGTAGCGGTGTAATACTTGTAATGATTTAACATTCAGACAAACAAATTCTCATGTCTTTCGATTATCATTCGCAAATCAATAGATTACACAATGATAAGATTACAAGACATCAATATACCCATGTGAAAACTACCCATTAGTTGACTGTTTCAATACTCCGCATGTCACTAATTTGTTAACATGATTAGTGTATACCAGGCCGAGAGTAGATTATACCAAATTCAATCAGGCTATCCACTGCTGACGTAACAATGTGATTTATGGCACACTCAGTGGGTCAGTACGTGCTAGCATCTAATGAAGTGTACCGCAAACTTGGTACACCCAATTTACCGTAACGGCCATTATAAACGGCTCGAAATGGTCTGTTCTTGGTAACACTAGTATTGGTTTAAGGCTATCAAGTTGACTGTTCTTTGCGGTCAGACCACGGATTAATGACGATGGAAAACAGCTCAACAGGCTATAATTTGATTTGATGGCAGTGCGTTATTTATGTCAGGCAAGACTTTTAACCGCATCTTCCGTAGTAGTCCTTGAGTGATCACTAAATAACTATCGGTTTTAACATTTGGCTATACAAAGCAATAACATTATTGTTACAACAGATTAATATTAAGGCGGCCTTAATCAATCTATATATATAAAACTCAAAGGTGACTGATATAGTGATCTATCAACGCACAGCCCAAACCACTGGACGTATTGGGCTGAAATTTGGCATGCAGGTAGATGTCATAATATAGGCGTCCCCTAAGAAAGGATTTCCCGAAATTCTTGCGGGAACTGGGAAAAACAGGGGTGCACGTACAAAGTCGTGGGCGGAAGCTAGTAGTTAATGAAATTTAATATCTATCAGATTAACTACTAATCTACTAGCTTTATTATTAGACATATTTTGGCAATAAACTGGTGTAATTTTACAACCCTGACATAAAATGTTATCAAGAACTTCCATAGTAGGAATTTTAATGATATTGATAAAATTCACTGTATTAAACTCCGCTTTATCAGCGATTATACCACTGGATATCAGATAAGAGTAATCCAGTAGATAAATAGTCATTTTCATGCTTTTTAGATAATCATGTATCGACAGAGCTAAATCGGTATAACTATTTAAGTAGAAACATTGATAAGACGTGGACATCTAAATCTGGATTTGATATGATCCGGTTCGACTTGAATAATCTCCATACAGGTAGATTCTGTTCACGGTTATGTAGAGTTATTTAATTTGTATGTTTGCAACCTTTAAGTCGATTGTAAGCAACTTTGATTAATAAGATCTGCATCAGATGTAGTGACACAAACATTTTGGAAGAAAATATCTTCGTTACCAACAGTATCTTCATGGTTTGCACAACGTATTTTTCTTCAATGAAAACTAGGCTCATACATTACGGAATAACTAGTTATTTATAACCAATGTGTGACATAATTATAGGGGACATAATATTATGTTTTTCAAATATTTTAAAAAGTAGCTTTCGTAGAACTTTAGCTTAAATTGAAAATGTACACAAATTTATAAGGAAATTGTAAAAAAATAACTTCGCAGGCTTCCCTATTTTATAGTTCCAAGAATATCATGAATTCATGACTAATGAACGTAAGTATTTATTCGATTGACGTTCTGATTTTTGATGAGACCGGGAAATAAGATGCGTCAACAGGACGGACGCCAGTAACTTTGGAATTTGCGAATAATATCGTTACAACTATGATGAGGGTATGAAGGCAGTGAGTAACACGTTTAGCATTTCAGAAGTGATTTATTATTATATATGTAGTAAGTTTAATAAATTACAAGATATACCTATAGAATATAGATACTGGAACATAGTCTAGACTTCGGTATGAACATTATAACAAATTCCATAACAATATAAAAATCTTCATGACTACAAACTATGAGACGTATAATATTAATAACTTTAATAAGTCCTAAGAAAAAACCGCATAATTATTTCAAAAGCTTTTATGAATGGTCTCTGCAAAAAGTCAAATAGATAAGATTTTATAATACACATTTTTGGAAATTGTGATTGAGTAAACAGATTCAATGATTTTGCTTTAATTTTGCAAAAAGCTTGCAACACTTGAATGGTGTGTGGGTGGCACTACTGTCATGCATTGCTATCCAACCTACACCTGCATTTACTCTGTCTGTGTGGTATGATACGCTATCACTCATATTGAGTAAGCGGTATATGACAACCGATAGTTATATAATTATTACTTTTAGCTCTATAATTTATAAGATTTGTGTTTGAATAATACACAATATGAAATTTATCAGTAAAGGCATTTGTAGGATAAAATTGCGACGAGGCGGAACGACCTATTAATAAAACAAACCCATAGATCACTTTCACAGCTGCATTGCGTTAAGATAAATTATATTCCTCTTTATTTTACGAAACGTACATTTCTATTGATAGCGTTCTACATACTGGGAGTGTTCTAACAATCATGCCGATACAGCCTCTAAAAGGAATTCATTTAACTTTATAAATGACCGACAATATTATTGTTTTACGATCGACAATCTCAAGCGATACGCTATACCGTAATCAGATTCGTATTTTGCAATCGCGAATGCGTTTCGAGATAAAACTGCCTTATATTTCTTACGTCTTGGATCTAGATAGCCTCAGAAATGTAGGTGTTATTGTTCGTGGTGCATTGCATGTGAATAACGAATAATATGAATATTAAAATAGAACATCGTCCATAGTTAGTTTATCTGTATAGCCGTTTTCTTAGAAGTTATGCGTTTTATGTTTGTGCTCTGTGGACTGTGGGTTGAGGTCTTTTTAATCTCGAAGCATTTCTTAAATCTTTTATTCTATTCTGCAAATATGTCACGCTTACGCTATAAAACTAGGTACCTACGTTTCATTGCTCTGTATAAGTCAAATAAAGTTATCTTGATAATGTATTGTAATAAATACGCACAAAAAGAGATTGTCCACTTTCATAGGACACTTTTTACTTGTTTATTTTTATAACTTATTCATCTGAGGATAAATAAATGATACATCATTAAATAAAGTGTGTTTTATATTGCATGTACCTTACAGGATAATACCTTTTTAAATGCCGTATCATAAACGCCTAAACTTTTCAGGATGTTTTTTTTAGGAATAAAGTTAAAAATGTATGTCAAAGTTCGCAAAGTAGACCCGAATTTTTAAGCGGATCCAGGTGGTCTGTGTTAATGTGAATTGTGATAAAATAATGGCCTCAAGTAACTCCATATTGAGAGAACTGCACCCACTTTTGGTCCATAACGGTTTGACCTTTATTCTTACGCTTTACGTCTGAGAAAATCGTAAAATATCATAATTCACGAATAATATTGAATAAAGCAACATTTATTATTATAGATAGGGAGGCGAAGAGGGGAATTTTCTGCAATACTCGAGCGTGGCAGTTTAAGATATGAGAGATACCTTAGACCTAATAGAACAACCTTGTTAACTATTTAGCTCTTTAAGTAGTGACGCGCGCCCAGGATAGACGATCAGATTAGTAAAAAAAAATCGATAGTCTGAAATACTCGAGCGCGTCAGATTAAGATATTGGGGGTTGATTTTAGTGTTTTAAGACTAAATTTAACTAATCTGACGATAAGTCCTTGACGCCGCCAAGTTATAGGGTCGCGAACTTGTAAAAAAAAAACGTTAATCCGGCATTCTCGAGCGCGATTGTTTTTATTTTTATTTTGAAGAATATAATCTAAAACTTACTAAAAATACAAAATCTGCCGGTTTCCGCGTGACCGGAAGTCTGGAGGAGCCATTTCGTCTTCCGAAAAACGCGTTGCAGCATATAAGTCGCGAATTTTACTTTTTCAAAAAAAAAAGTTTAAATAAACAAAAAAGGTAATTTTATTTTACACAAAAAAGGTCTCTTTACATTTTTGTCCAAAGTTAAAACTTTTTGACTTGAAGCATCATAAAAACTCAAACTCCCGGTTTTTTGAGTATATCTCGAAAACTGAGGGTGTTAAAAAAAATTGATATGAAATAACGATGATTAAAAAAAAGAAACTCTCAAACCTTTTTCGGTCAGATTAAGAGAACCCACCAACATTTTTGTCAGATTAAGAAAATATGCTTTCAGGAGACCGAGATAAACCTCCCCTATGAAAATCTGACGCGCTCGAGAATTTCAAAAGGACTTTTTTTTTCTGCATTTTCAAAAATTCATCGTAACTTATCGTCACGCCGAAATCGTCAGTTTTTTTAAGGGGAGCTTCCTTGGGGCCTACTTAACACCCCTTCCGAAAATCTGACGCGCTCGAGTAAATTTTTTTTTTGTGCATTTTTGACGAATTAATATGCCTAGCCCCACCACGCAAACCGGCAGATTAGTATACCGTTGTTATCAGAGGCACTTGGGGCATACGTAGTATGAATATCTGACGCGCTCGAGAATGCCCAAGTAACTATTTTTTTTTACATTTTTGAAAATCCGTACACGCCAAACCCACCGCTAAAATGGTTTTTACCATAGAAGCTTTTCTTTTCGAAATTATTTTATCTATCGATTTTGATAAGTCTCGACGGCGCCGTTTAATTACGCCATTTAGCTACCTCGCCTCCCTATCTATTATTGTTTTGCATGTATCTTGTTTTGCGAGTGATTGGTGATAAAGGTTAAACGTTCGTTGAATATAGTTAATTAAGTATACCTAGGTATAACAAGAATAAACCGAATTTGATTCGAAGTTTAGAGTATGAATTTTTTAACCTTTTTAGCTTTTCATAGACAAAATGTAATTAAATCTATCATATCTTCCCTTAAAACTACATATTAAATTATTATTTATAATATATTTTCAAAAAATGTGAAATTAATAAAAGCACACATGGGTTACGTGTACGAACCTTATGTACCTACCCAAGTAGGTAATAAAAATTCCGACGACAGATGAAAAAATTACACGCGTAATCATTGCTATCCTTATCTACATTATACCTACCTAATCTAGAATGGTTCAAAATATATTGTTAATGCCTAATGATCATTAATCCCAAGGATGATAACTTCAATTGTCTGATAAATTAGGTATTTTAATTCACATTTTTTAAGTTCTTATATAGATAAGAAATAGGAATTAGATAGGTACCTACCCACATACATCACCTACTTATCTATGTCATTCTACTCTAGACTAGGTCTACAAAAATCTACTTCTAATTCTACGTAGGTACCTAGGTAATTTAGCTTATACTGGATAGATTTTTGTAAATGACACATAGGTATCTAGGGTCATTGCGCCTGTTCGCGTCCACATGCCTATTCGCGTCCATTTTGCGGATATCTTTTAGAAAATTCACGAAAATAAGTATACTTTAAGTAAAATTGTACTAAGAAAAATTTCCTATAATACCTCAATGTATAAGAGACATGCACACATATTCAAAAAAAGCCTGCGCATCGCCTATCCTATTTAAAAAAAATATTTAATTTTGGCTATTAAACGAAAGAGCTTAAACGCGCGGGATTTTGAGAAAAAAATAGTGCGCAGCGTCGCGTTCAACGGTAAGTATCTTATTATTAAATGTGAATTTTTGAATATGTAACTGTTTCTTTACTTTGCTAACAAAACATGGATTAGTATGGATTGTAAATCAGCTTATATCTTTTACAATTAATAGCTAAAATAAGGTGGACGCGAATTACTACACCGAATTTGTACAACTTCCATTTTGCGTCCACGGTGGGCGCAAACTATACCTATAGTGCATAACAATAGAACATATTGCGTCCACGTTGTTTTTCATTACATAGCAATGAATTGTTTGTTAAAATATGTATTTAAAATAGATTGTAAATTTTCGACTAAGACTACAAGTTGATAATTTAAATTTTCATTCAAATTAGCAAATTTTTACGCTATTTTTTCATTTTAAAATGGGTATTCTAAGAGACTAGTATCTTTGAGAATGAGAGTCAATAAGTCTGTGGTTAAGAAAATAATAGTATATACTTAAACAAAAAAGAAATTTAATAGAAACTAAAAAATAGGGTAGGTAGGTAATCTTAATAGAACTTATTATTATTTATTTACTTAGCGTAACTTTGTTTTTTGTTAATAATGAGAAGATAAATATAAATAAGTTTTTCCAGTTTCCTTACAGTGAATGTTGATTTTAGGGTTCCGAACCTCAAAACGAAAAACCGGAATCCTTGTAGGATCACTTTGATATCCGTCCGTCTGTATGTCCGTCTGCCGGTCTGTCTTTCTGTCAAGACCCTTTTTCTCAGTAACGCGTGGAAGTATAAAGCTGAAATTTATATTGAATACTCAAGTCTACGGTCCCTTGAAGCAGTGAAAAAATCAAACTTATAAGCCAAAGTAATCAAAAGATACAGCCGTTTATGCTGCAAATTTTCGCAAATTACGACATTCGCAAGGGAATCAAAACCTACAGGGTACTTTACGTGAACACAGACACTTGAAGTTTGGTACGAAGCAACGTCTTATAGCACAAATAAGGGAAACATTGAAAAAATAATCATTTGCAGTTAAAACATATGAAAAAAAAAACAGGTTAATACAGAACCCTCGGTGTGCGAGTCTCACTCACATTTGGCCGGTTTTTATTAAATAACTATATTCGTAAATAAATAATGTATTAAAGTCTAATTTTTATTTGCATTTATCTGATAAAAAATCACCCAATACACTCTTAATTCCTTTTCTAAGCTGGTGGACGCGAACTGGTCCACAGGTGGACGCAATCTGGAATTTTTGGACGCGAACTGGGTAAAACGCCTAATTCTGCTATTTGTCTAGATAAATAAAAACCACATGATATTTCCAAGACAATTGAAAGTAAATCTTAAAATAGACTATGTAATGCACACGTTACATAAATTTTGCGTTGAAATTTGTTCTGGAACAATTTTATTTTCTCCTTCAAACTTTCCAACTGCACTAAGTGGACGCGAACTGGCGCAATTACCCTAGTAGATTTTTGTAAATAGCCAATTTTTATCAGAGGCATTTCACTATATTCATGCCATATAGATATAAGTACCTAGCTAGCCTAGAGTAGGTACCGCGACACAGACAGACAAACTTTCGAATACCTACCTATACGCATAATTTCATAATATACCTACCCGTTAGGTAAGTAATATAGGGATTTAATTTCATACAATGATACCTAGAATAGGCTATCATCCTATTGGATTAGGATTCTTTGATTGAAAAGATTTTTTGCAGATAGAATTTAAAAAGGTTGAGTGCAACTTACAATAATTATAAAAAATTTTATGAGTCAGTCAGGTAGGTACCTACATATTTTAATCCTATTAGATTTTAGGTTATCGGAATAAGCAAACAGAATAGGTACCTTCCTTCCTACCTATCTCTGAACAAACCCAAAAAGATACAAGTACCGAATAGTCTTTGTGACCCCGTCAATTTTATCATTTAGGTAGGTAGCCTAGTAGCTGTTTTTTTTAAGTTTATTTATAGACGTTTCCCATAGAAACTTGTTAATATTCTTTTAATTGAACAGGATTTGAAAAACAATTAGTTATTAGGTAAACATTCTTTCGACATTCGATTTTTAATACTTGTTCGAATTCGGAACTGTCAAAACTAAATTCTAAAGGTAAGTGGCTCTAGTTCATACCAAAGTAGGTAGGTATATAGATATTTTTAATGTACCCATACCCCAAGGTAGTACATATACCTAGGTACTTACATAAAATAGTGTGATCAAATCTGGCTTAACTTAAATACCTAAATTGAATTGAATTATTCTCGTATCATGCCTAGAACTACCTATGCTCTGGATTCTAGTCTAGGCTCTACGTTAACGTTCATGAAAGGTAAATTAAGCGATAAATATTCATGAAATTGAACGTTTCGTGTACAACACCCACCCAAAAACACAAATATATTCGCTATTATTTTTTTATAAAAGTAATTGTTACTTGTCAAGTAAGTTTTATCGAACCACTTAATTGTTACATACGTTTGTTACGCGATAATATGAAAATGGAAGGTCAACGGAAAAGACCGTCATTAAACTCACACAAAAAGCCACGGAACTTAATTCAAATTGTATGAACATATAATGAAAAATAATCTTCGATCTTGATACATACCACAAAAACGTTAGCGTAGAAAAAATCCAAGTGGGGCACACAGAAATTATAATAACTCGTATCACAAACACTGTATACAAGAGTAAACACAATCCACTTATCTATAACACAAAACAATGGTAGTTTTTTTAATCACGTTAGATCCAATTAACGCGTTCGGAATTGTTACGCGGGATTTCAAACGGAACGACATACAACCACCATCTGACACTTATCAATCGCGACTGGCGAGCGAGCGAATGAAATGAATCGTACCGCGTACGGCATTCGAATGGAATGTCACTCGCAGTGTCGACCGCGGAGTGGTGACCGAATGAACGAGATACCGTAGCTGCTAGCGGCTAGCGCTGACAGCAATTTAAAATAATATTCAGTATTCACCAATGGTGATGTTTTCAGTTTTTTTTTAAAACAGTGTAAAGATAAAGAATAAAGTTTTTGAAGTGAAACTTCTTTATCGGGGTTGGAAAGAAATTTAGTGTAACATTTTTTCGTTACGCGTTACATTTTTCCGTTACGCGCCATCTTTTTCGACGTATTTCTGTAAAGTTGCATATAGTAAATTATTTTTTGAAAAATAAGGTCATAAAGAAGTTTTACTTCTTACGCGTATATACTAGTACACGCACACATTTTTTCTATTTTTTTAAATCCTCAAACATTGAAACGAATCTTCCTGCAATGTAAATAGGAGTTCCTCCTATTTTTGGAGTGTCTCCACACATAAAAATGTAACAATCGAATTTCATAATAACGTATGAAAGCTCTGATGCGAAATACGAGTCACCTACTTTCATAGTTTGTGTGTTAAATTGATTATCATTACCGCGAGAATTGTAAACATTTGATTAATTTGTAGCCAACTATACTAATTCGTATCGTGCTTGACTTAAAGTTGATATTTGCATACACATACATCCGCGCCATTTCCTATCTCAATTCACGCATGCGTATTTTCGTTGTCTTAGTAAATAGATTTTTTTAAGAATGACTTATTCGTGCGTGAAGTTGCGTGCATTAAAACGGACATGAGTAGGCGCCTTAAATTTTATGGTCGTAAAACAGCAAAACAGTGGAAAGTTTGATTTGTAGGTCCGGAAAAATTATCATTTTAATTTTAAATATAATATCCTCTTACATTAGTAACATTTAATACTAGTTTATCTTGAATTACCTAATGTTATTTATCTTACGTAAACTTATGGATATCAAACGTATTAAAATCGGTAAAAGGATGTAAGTAGGTAATTATTTCAACCATACAGGCCACAATTTTATAAGCCTATAAAGGATTTTCAGAACTCTTACATAATTTAAGGAATGGGATAAACTTGTATACAAATTATTATTGTACCTATTTTTATTTTTTTTAAACAACTAGGTACTTAGTGTTTTCATATCAGCTATTTCCTTCATTTCATTTCTTCAAAAAATACTTCTTTGTAATTTTCAGAAGTCTGTGTCTATTCAAATGTTCTATAGTCTGTGGTACCTACTTAAATGTGTACTTTAAAGTATGTTAATGTCTATGGAAGTTTATTGCAAGCCAAATGTACATGACCATAGCCAATCGGTCGGTACAATGCGTCGGCATGTCATGTCCCGAGACAATAAGTTTAATGCTTAGTTTAATGGTACAGTTTATAGTTGTACTATAGCTTTCTTCTATAGACAATTATTTGTTTTCTATTGTCTGGATTATCTGGTCACAGGACAAATATAAGAATGTTAAAGAATATGATTCCAAAGCATCTAATCTAAAAAATACGAGTTGGTGCTTTTCAAAAGATTACCATTAGTGAGATTAGTCAGTTACTTCAAAAAATCTAAGAATAAGCAAGAGCGACAGACTGAAAAGCTAAAATGCCTGAAATGTAAATCGAGATAGGTAGATATATAAAGGTAATGAAAATGTAGGTGAAAGGTTTCAAAGAGCGTAATAAAGTTGACCTACAAGACCCTTCGGATCTCAGCAAATAGACGGAAGCAAACACTGAATTTTCACTTGAAACGCCGAAATGAATTCTAATACGAGCCTTTAAAGGACTATATTTACCTCTTTTAAACGTTTTTAAATGAAATTTTACCTGGTTTTTATTATGGTGATATTTTGACGGTAAGTGGCCTTGACCTATGAATAAATACGCAATGTTAACCATTAATCCAACACTATTCGTAAACATTAATTTGTTCATTAGTTCTAATATATAAATTGATGCCATATACATTCAAATGTTATTATGTGAATACATTTTGATTATGTAAAAACAAATGTTATGCACAAAAAATGTAAAATACTATATCCGTCTACTACCTACATAAATTATATTCTATAGTTAGTAAGTTAATAGGTAGTGGTCGTCACAACAAAATTTGGCCAACCAGACTAGGCTAGTTTTCCGCAAGTATCTTATGTATTATGCATTCTCAGACAGCTCTATTGCATGTGTTTTCCTCCAAATTGTATTATATAATCCATACTAATATTATAAATGCGGAAGTAACTCCGTCTGTCTGTCTGTTACTCAATCACGCGTTAACTACTGAACCTATTTGCATGAAATTTGGTATCTAGAGATATTTTGATACCCGAGAAAGGACATAGGATAGGTTTTATCCCGGAAATCCCACGGGAACGTTAACTATGCGGGTTTTTCTTTGACTGCGCGGGCGATGCCGCGGGTGGAAAGCTAGTATAAAATAAAATTTTCCTGCGACAATAATTTAATTGGGTAACATCTTGAATGAGTTAGCACACTTTTTAGATGCAACTTGCATAAAAACTAAAGTTTTATCGTATCAAACTTCTTATCCCTTCAAATGAAACCTGCATAAGTGCATAGCTACTCTTAGCATAGTATTATATTATCTGAGCTACTACTATGAATTCCAAGTGCCAACTTCACAGTCCAAAGTCCAGTTCGCAGGATCGATTCCCGCGTTATCAGAACAGTCGTTAATCGTGCTAGGATATACATCGCCAGGCTTATCACATCGCCGCTCTGACACGCTGCAAGTACTGTTACATACTTTGATTATGCAAAGATTAAGCAAGTTGCAGATACGGCTGTTGTAGTGTCGAGTTTTCCGCTATGTTTAAAAGAAATTGTTTAATGAAATACTCAATTTTCAGAGGACCGTAGCTTGTAGTTTTAGCTCCATAGGTACCTACTTAATACAGATAAATAGTCCCGATTAAAAATGAATGTACACATGTGTACCTCTTTTATTTCAACAATAAAAAGGCAATGGGTAAAGAAATAAATGCCAAAGAGCTTCCTACAATTAATATATAAGTAAGTAATTTCAGGAAGATTCCACAGTCCGTACTGTTAATCGACTGAAAACTATAAATCATTAAAATATACATGAGCATAAGTTTCAACTTTACAATACAAACCCAACCTACACCTCAGAGAGAAATATATTAATAGGCAATAAGCTCCATAACATGATCTATCCTTGTTTATTCTACACAATTGTCCAACTCCCGTTACGTTCGATCTCCGAACCGCAATCTTACGATTGGAAAATTATCGACGACTCCGTGCGGGGTCAGCACAATGGCCAGAAGAAAAACTAATAAGCATATTCCAAAACGTCCTCTATCTAATCGCAATAGATGCGAAAATTCCGTGCCAGAATCATCCATTTATATGTATTGTTTTTATGTCGGTTATTTCTTATTCTGCGGTGAGACTGAGGCTTTTTATTGATGTTTAGTTTATCGTCATGGGTAAGGGCACGGAAATCGGTCAATGAACACGTAGTAGCCGCTAGATACTGTTTCCGATATCTAATATAATGTTACATGTAAACACATCTTTTGGTTCACAACTTTCTATCGAATAGAGACATTATAAGGTGATTTTCTATGCTTTAAAACTTTTTGTTAAAATATATTTAAAAAATGTTAAAGCGATAATAGAGGTAAAAAATGCTACCTTTTAAAAATGAAAATATTTCCAAGGCTTATCGTAATCGCACTGTGATTGCACAATTACGACTTATTTCAAGCAATAAGCATGTCAAATGATCGAATGAAGTTTTTATGGTACATGAATGCAAACAATTTATCAAAATTTTCTTTAATTTGTGTCACATAAATGCTTTGATGAAGGTCAGAAATCACTATAAATTATTTTACTGGTTGACAAAACGTTTCTAGAAATAAACAAGAAATACAATGAATAACATTGTAGGATGTTTGTTCGTGTTGTTTTCATTGTTGAAAAATAATCAGTAAGCACGTCATCATCATGATCATCATCAACCCATATTTGTTCGTAATGCAAGGACAGGTATAGATGGTAGTTAAGGCAATGTTAACCAAGCTGGCCAAGAGCGAATTGATAGATTTAATAAGTTATTATGGGTTTTAGAGTCTTGGATACAGCGCATTTTACTTTATCGTTTGGATCATTGCTCATGACGTTTTATTTTTGATATAATATATAAAGATGTCCCTCTATTACATTGTTACACGCCAAACCACTTTGAATATGCTCTGATTTTACATTCAGTGCAAAACTACGTCCTCTATTTACAGTGTGGAGATCGTAAAACTTCTTATTTATCACAATAGTTGGAACTTTCGGTCCCTGAAGATCAATTTCCTTGGCTCGAGGTTCCTATATTTCTACATATAATATGGCATTGCTTTACCAAGTTTCACTGGTAGTTTTAACGCAAATGCTATGATTTGTTGACTTCTTTACTTCTTCTTTGTTTATTTCTGAATCTGCACGTTCGGCATGACGTCATGCGCTTTTTATTACGGTCTCTACTAAAGAGTTTTCTTTTCCTGAACTTCTAATATTTATAAAACGTTTAATAAATAGCCTTTATTAGAGGATTTAGATTTATTTATATTGCATTTCAAAAGAAATCTCTTGTACTATTCAGACAGTAACTTACAAAAATATCATCAAATTGCTAAACATTTCAGTTTAACTAGACTGAGGAGCTTTCACTTTTTTCATGGTAAAAGCTATTGAGACTATTAATTGCATTTTGTAACAAATTCCAAATGTAATTATTAATTATAAAACTAAAATGAATGACTTTAATTGATTAATCAGTGCTGGGGTTTGCGTGTTCTGCTTCGCAAAACTGCATTTCTTTAGGGAATAACTGAAGTAATCTCTTTAATAAAGTATTAGAGCTTTTTAGGTTTTTGGGTCAATGATGTAATTTACGAAATTAATGAGCTGTTCCGAAGGTTCATATAATCATGAAAAAATCTATAAAAAGTCGCCGCAAATTAGATTTTATGATTCTTTTATCAATATTAAGGGCCTTCATTCTAATAATATAGTAGTGAGTAATTTAAAGATAGGTAGTTAAATCGATGGTGAATGGATGTGGAAAACGGCAAATAGGCGGAAAATTTGTAACGTTTCGTGTTTCGATTACAAACACATAGGTCACACATCTTATTATGTCTGCCAAAAGGTTTAAAGACTATAAGAACATATAGGTATGTATTTTGGTCCTTCAACATAAATAATGAAGAAATTACGTTTAAGAAGTATTTTGTGTACTGGATGTACTCGGAACGGATTGATCTCATCAGTATATGGATTTATGTAACTAAATGTGTATGTAGTTATCTAGTTAAGCCAGATTACCGCCTACACCGGGCCATGCAATTTGCTCACAGCAATACTGTGCCCGCTCGAATTGTGATTATATGCATCCTCTTATTATTTACATACTTCATAGAGGATTGTAGTTGTAGGAAGAATAATTCGGAAATTTATAATTGACCTGTTTTCGTAATAGAGAGATTTAAGAAGGAATGAAACGATGCTATGAACAAATTTTGGTTTAAAATGTACAACTACAGTTTCGGATATATTTGCACTTTTCTTGGAAATATGAGTTGAGTTTATTCGTTTTATTTATATCTAACACGCACTTTAATTAAAGAGAATTGACTATTGGTAGACACTCAAAGTATGATTGATACGTTATAAACATATCTGTGTCACTTCAAGATGACCTTTATCAAGACGCGGACCAATAAAGGTTTCTTTCAATGAAATCTTATGTTGTAACGTCTTTCAAAGGACTCGAAATGGGTAACCATCGTATGTAATATCTCCTATACGGTAGCAGACGATAAATTACGCAGGCATGTTTTATCAATTGCCGGATTATGCAAATAGAAAGGCTAACTCAGAAAGCCGGAGTCACATAGTCGTATAACCTAATTGGTTTAGTAATTGAATTTGCGAATTGCTTAACACTTTATAGCTTCCATAGACATGTTTTAAATTGAACGAATCAAACGAAGATCGATTTGAAAATAATGTTGTAAATGCAGATAAAAGAAACAAATGGTGTAAAAGCCTGTGCGTGACGGAAAACAGATAATCTGACAGACCACGAACTGGACATAAGGTTTGAACATACTTTACTTGGTTATAAAGGAAATCAGTTAGTAATATTATGTGACATGCAGTCGCTGCCACATTTGATACTACACTTAGCTATTCAGAAACAAATACTACTATGAATTTAGAAATTAAAGACTTGCGCACACAGTCCGTCTTTTACCACACTCTGGTGTCAAAAGGTGTTGTAAATACAAACATATAATTAAAGTTTTCTTCTAAATATTAAAAAGTTGCTTACATCTATCCCGCGTTCGCATCCCGGAGGCCACCTGAAACAATATCGCATAAATTAGTTACACCGTCCGCCATTAATAAATAATAAGCTCCTGACAGGAGGCCATTACACCCACGAAGTGAAGTGTGGACACTTTTGGGAAAGGTATGAAAAAGTAGCTTTTATAGAGTTATGTTATGATATAATTTATGTATGTGCAAAAAGTTATCATAGAGCAACTGAGTAGATTTTAGAGAACACAATATTATTTATAAAAAAAAATTAGAAATGCATCCAGATAACATTTTTAATATAGGTATGTAGTAATTCCTCTATTTGAATTTCGCGTTGAATAAGATGATTTTAGTCCCTTTAAAAATGCAACCTAAGAAATTGAATTTAATTCCTGTTGGTGCATTCTCTCCTATAAACGGATTCCTTGGAATAATGTCAGTGCAGAGAATATACATGTTCATAATTAGCGTATAAAATTAATATCTCAATCACGTCCGCTAATCCCATAGCCGCATATCATCAATGTATTCAAGAGAGCGCTACTTAGAACAGTGCGTCTAGATAGTACACCGCGCTGAGGAATTGTATGAAGATTTATGAGGCGATTAAAGCGCTGCACGTGCTAAATCATCGGCGATGTTAATTTTGTTCGTGAATTTATAAATTAACATTTGTGTGGCGCTGTTGCTCAATGTTCTAGGTGTTCTAGATGCTTCTACTGGATTTCCTAGAGACTGTCAAATGTTTTGGCTACTGTTCCCGAATGAGGACACTATGAAGCAAGGAAGTCGTATTTACATGATGCAATTTTCCTGACCTGAATATGGTAGAGAAACGAGTAGGTGTTTACCTGAAGTGATACTTATATCGTAATAATTGATGCTAGAAGTAATGGCATTCAGGTTTTTATGGTACATATTTCACCTAGATATATTATCTATTGTAATGAATTATTTTTAATCAAAGTTGTCGAAAATTTTTCAAAAGTTTTAATGTAAATACGAAATTATCACAGTATCTTCTAAATCCAAAAACAATATACTTACATTTTTTTATAAATAAGAAAATCAAGACAGTCATGTTACACATAGTTCTGTGGTTACACATCTCGTGGTTCACAGATGCATGTTCTATGCAAAACCATTTATAGACAAGTCACTAGTGTATCGAGTGAGAAACAGATTAGGTATTTAGTGTACACGAGTGTTCCGGGGTGAAGTTGCTATGCGGTGCAGGCGCAGCGCTCATTGGAGAATTTGAATTTAAAATTTTGTATTTTTTGAATTAGGAACTAAGATTTTGAAATTAGATGTTTTTTAAGGAATATTTTTAAGATTTTTGTTTTACCAGGTGACTGTTGTAGCGCCTACAAAAAGTACCTAATTATGTTGCGTTTCGACTTCAATGGCATCTATCGAGTTGAGATTATTTTCTACATATTTACGAAATACATATTATGTACGTTAACTACATTTAGCTTATGTTAAAACCTTAACAAAAAATAATTGAAAATGTATCTGATATTAGAAGTAAATCTCAAAATGTTAGTGTCGCACATTCCTAACTCACAAATAATCGTCCAGTGTACGGCGAGCCTTATAGGAAATTATTCGTAATTCAGAGTGTAACATCCAACATCGCTGTGTAAACGTACCCGGCAGCTAACGCCTGTGTTATTCGCTAGATTGGCGTGTTAGCCCCAGCCTCCACTGGTTGATATGATCATAAACGGTATAGCTAGTAAAAAGTTACATCTGTGACCAGACTATCTGCGTGCCTTGTGAAATTCCATGTTATGACGTGAAAATTCCTAAAAAGTTTTAGCACAGAACCTTAGTTAGTATTTAAAGTAAGCTCAATCTAGTTTAGTAATTAATAACATTTATTTTTGTTATCCATTATTGCAACGAATAAATAAATATACCTACTCAAGTAATTTTATTTTAGTTTAGTGATAAATACTGCATTTACTGATACTAATAATATCATAAAATACAGCGAATAACGACACAAAAAGTTGTGATTCCAATAGCATTAGTACAACATTATGAATATTCCAATCATGGATTATCGGTATTCATAATATCGTAGTATTCTAATATCTGTGATAATATCAAGTAACTTGCAGTGGAAACCAGCTTTAGATAACTGCCCATTTAAGTTTCAGCTCTCATAAATGATGCTACCGACCACAGAATTGCATGCAACAATGTACGTGCATACCTAAAAACTAATTTTAAAGCACAACGGTAAGTTAGACACGTAAGATAAATTATACCTAAGAAATGTTTGTCTAATCCTTCTTTTGTTTGGTTTTTGTAATAATTAATTAATTAATCTAATCCACTTTTTAGTAATTTATTAAAATTACAACCAACTGTTGTCCAACATCTGTAAACCATGTAACAATTTACTGGAATTTTTTTTTCAATTCATTTCATTTCAACTTATTTTTTCACTCAATGTACATACTTAATATTAAATATCTATCTTGTATGTGTAAATAGTGATAGTTTCATTGTCTATTCGTTTTGTTAATTTTAAAATAGTTAAAAATTTCAATTTCAATGAAGTATATTTACGTAAACGGAAGCCAATATCCAACGACATACAAAATACAAACATTTTTCTACAAAAAAGGGCGCTGCGCTGTCCTCGATCGACATACTATCGTACACGGTCATCCGGCCTTTTAATAATATACCTATATCTAGTATTAGATAATCACTAGTTTTTACGTGTAGGCTCGCTTGGTGTTCACTCTGTTAAAAAACTCTCTACTGATATTTGATATGCCGCGTCGTAATCTATGCTGCTTTTTCTTGTAGAAAAGAAATAAAAAATTTCAAATTTCAAAACCAACTTCTCCGTCCATCTTCTAACAATTATATTTCCAGGTAATATACAATTATATTACCGACTACCATAATCTGCAGTATCTGAAATCTGTGCTGAAATCATCCTTATTATTCGTAAATGGTATAAGTTATAGGCAGGTAGCCTATAACTTTCTGTTTAAGTACTTGTTCTATTGAAATTAATGGTTTCGATAATGGTCAATATGAAATACATAATGGTAATTATAAGCTCACCAAAACATACACACTAGAAATCACATAGAACTTATGAGGCAATTATTTCCAAAAATCAAAAGAACTACGCTACCACCCCAAGAAAAATAATAATAAATTCATACTATTAATTCCAAATTGGTGCTTCATATATTTTTCCTATTTTTTCATAGACTTGACATCCTTGTCCACCATAAGTAAGTTTGACTGTCGTAATCTGTCGATCCTACGTCTAATCTCATGTCGAATACTCCCATGGGTCGACAGTTATGGAATTGAGAGAGAATTTTTGTTTTCTCTTTATATATGTGCATTATAATGTCTCATAATATAGTTATATGTTGGCTGAACTCTATTAAGATAAGCTGTGTTAGCCTGAAATTGTGCCAGCAGATTTATTTTATATAAATGTGTGCAAGTAAAATAATAAGAGTATTGTAATGTGAATAGGATACATACTAAATTTGTCATTATTAATGCGAAAGAATGGTTTTTAAAATTTTTGCGACTCTATACTAAATGGCTGATCGGATATCGAGCAAATGTGTACTAGAGATAGATTATGGTATGTATTAGTTAATTTTTTTTATCAGAAATGCGTATCATAACCTGATTAGGTAGATAGTATTCGGATATCATGGAGCCGAAAAAAGAGCCACGAGCTGAAACTAGTATAAAATAACGTAAACAAACGAGAAAACTGCATTATTTACTAAACACATAGAGGACTACTTAAATACAAACGGTTCGGACAAACTCGTCTAAATTTACCGCAATTAAATAGTCAATTAGAATCTCAAATTTAAATTTGCACTTCTATTAGGAATTCAAATAAAAGAAGTGTTTACGCTACGCTATTTACTTATTTAGTAATCGGTGCTAGAGCTTTCTTGAGTCTGTTGATTATCTCTCGAGCATATTATTTTTGTTCTACTCATTGAGCTAATATGTACTGTTCTACTACTTTAAATCAAGCAATTCATTACAGAAACATATTATCAAAGTTGAAAAATGGAGCCTCTGGGCTAAAGAACCCTTAGCAAGTATAATGAACCCCGTTCTTACCAAAACATAGCGCATTTAGCGCATCCCTTATCATTTCTTTGCAAACTGTATAGCAAAATACAACAGAATGTTATTGTTAGCGTGCTTAAAGGAGCCCTTAATCTCAATAGTGGTCGTCTCTCCAAGCCGCACGTCCTTTTGTTTTTGAACAATACAATTTTCGCAACTTGAGCACGTTTCCTGCGGGAGTATAGAAGCATACTACTGTACTCCGTATTCACATGGATACGAAAGGTTTGTTTGAGTGTCCTTGGGAGCAATTAGTGTAGGATCTAAGGAATAAATAATCGGGTTTATTATAAGTGAACAGCTCGCGTAATATTAGGTTAGGTACAGGCATTTTTATAAGTATAGGTAATAGGTAAAGTTTTCCAGAAATAAGCCAAGTAATAGATTATTATTTAAACAATTTATACAATTTTAATCATACATTAGAATCGTTGCAATATAGAACTGCAATAGATAGATTATAGTTGCGTAGTAGTAACAGAATCTGCAATTATCAATTCTCAACACAGTACCATAAATACATTACGAGCTATTGAGCCGAATGACAACAGGCAATAATGTCGAGAAGACAGCGTGTTCCACACCTAGCAGAGTGGCCTCTCGGAAAG
Organism: Colias croceus; assembly: GCF_905220415.1. NCBI lineage: Eukaryota > Metazoa > Arthropoda > Insecta > Lepidoptera > Pieridae > Colias > Colias croceus. Next base: position 10,427,210 of record NC_059541.1, read on the forward strand.
CGCTAACTGTCCTCTGCCCTCTTGACCGATACTCGAGAGTTGAGGCGCGTTTCTTATAAAATTCCTTTGACGCAAGCTACGGGAACCAGCGACAAAGGCAATCGAGTCTCTTTGATCGGGACGTCTTTCCGGGAAATTGTTGGCAGGAGTTGAATATGTATTTCGAGATATTGCTTCTATTGCTACGTTTAGTTTGCTACGTTTCGAACATTTTAGTTTGAATTAGATATTGATATAAATGGACCAACATTTTTTTAAATTTTAAGGCTATTTTTTTCTTATTTGATGTATATTTTTACAACAAATTCCTATTGCGTTTACGATCTGTAAAACGAATTTTTTGGACAAACGTTCTTATCCACTTTTAATACGAAGTGTTACTTAAGATGTAATTTTCGATCATCTCGTTAATCTTTTCTCAGAGATCATGCAAGACGTAAAGAGAATTCGCTAAAGTCTATATCTTGTAATACAGTCATTACCGCAGCTTTTTGCAAGACGGTTGCAAGCGTGTCGATTCAGTTAAGCGCAGTACATCTCAACACTGATTGTCAGCAGATGTGGTCACACTGACACACTTCTAAGTCTAGCTTATCTGGGTTGTAATGGTACTACTTACTAGCCTTTTGTTATTATGCTGTAAAGTCGTCGATATTACCACAGAACATATAAAGAGAGAGAAAACATATAACCTCTCTTTATATTATGTTCTGTGCGTAGGTTCTGTGGTTATTACGATAGTATTATTTTACTAACTGACCCGATGTTGTTCTCTTAACTGTTAAATGCTTGTAGTTTAAAGAGTTGAATTTATCTCAAAATTGGTGCATTTTTTTTTTGGTTCTTCACGAAATGAATTACTTTAGACATAAACTATAAATAGATATACAAAAACGTAGCATTTTCCTTATTTCCACGTGTGTTGTAAACCTACAAACAGCAAAAAATTCAACGTTTAACCGGTCACGCAGTCGGAATAATATACCAACTCACTTCAACAGAAGCATGTTATTTCTAAAAATTCACTGACTTATCAAAAGAGAATTTCGCCACATTAATAAGCCGCACTATCATCCCGCAAGATAAAGCCAAGCGCACACACACACACACACACGTAACACAAAACAACCATAAGACCCCCCCGTGTACCCATCGCCTGCAAGGACCTTTGACAAAGTAATGACGCACAGACAAAAGACCTACCTTCTAATCCCTCCGAACTTGAAACCCCTTGAGTAGGGTTGCTATGTAAAAAACGGGTGGGAGATTTTTTACAGAATTTTTGTCAAGTTCATTGACATGAGCTGTTTAAGATTTGGTTTAAATTAACAGTGTGCCTACTTTTTTTGTATGAAACATCAACTATAATTTTAGTTTTTGGGTTTTATTTAATTTGTATCTATAAATAGAGCGCAATATTCATCATACATAATGTTACGTCAATCATTGTACGAACCTTTTAACTTGATACAGTGTTCGTGGAAGGATATGACCTCTAAACATCCTTGCCCGTCTAAGGGTCAACTGACCTGTAGGTCGCATGTGTAAAGGATTACAATAATATTCAGGTAAAAAAACGTATTTTTGATCCAAATAGCTATTTAAATTTCAATATTATGTCTGTTCAATGCTAGAAAAATATGCATAAGATAAATTAAAAACTAACGTCGATAGATATATAGAATACAAAACAAAAGCCAAAAACATTAGTGTCTCTTATATGTTTCACATAATTAAAAATACGAGTCTAAAATAATTTTCACTTATAATACCACAAGAGCTTCAAAATTATCGGGTATTTTCCGATAGGTTCGTTGCAAACAAATGAAGGAGTCAAGTTTTTAGTCAAGGCTAAAAAATCACGAGCGCGAAGCGCGAGTGATTTTTCCTGAAAAACTTGACGACTTTATTTGTTTGCAGGGAACCTTGAGGGAAATGCCAGATGATTTTTAAGCTCGTGTGGTATTCGGGGGATTATTTTTCCGTCCCAATTAACGGTCAATAATTTCACAATTGAATTCAACCTGTCAGTTTGACGTCAACGACCAGAGACAATTTTCAAAAAAATATCAGTATGTTGTAGTACCATGTAGGTTGTACCACGTGACGTCGAATGGTGCAATTCTATTGGTCGATATTTGGGTCGGAAAAATAATCCACAATATTTCAATTACAAATTTTGAAGTCATTTCCTACCACAATCTCCACATAAACTACGTTTTAAATTATCCCAAAATACACTAAACGGTAGCCACCCTAGTCAGCCAATGCAGGCATTTGAGACGGTTTGATTCGCCGCCGGGATGCGAGTCCTCATGGTTACCCTCCAAAACGGTATTCAGCCTTCAGGTATTGTAACAAGCACAGGGTGCTCCTTTCAGCTTGAAATATCCAAGTAACTACGCTGTTTTGATATTGTGGAGTGGCGTTGAGTGAACTCCGAAGGTACTCTAGCTTCTCTCAATTCAATCTTTGTTTTTGACTTAGTACTTGAGTGTTTTATGTTCCTACATTTTAAAATAATGGTTATAGTGCTATCTTTCAATTAATTTCATTAGACAAAAATCAGAGAGCGAATCGAATTTTGGATATTACTTATAGGCTATACTTATATACTATATTACTAGTAGGCTAATTTTGTGCAATTCAAAATTTTCTTATAACATAGAATTCTTACAAACCATAATTATTATTCAAAATTATCCTGAAATAGTTTTCTGCTCTAATAGTTGATGCATTTACATCACACCACTTTATACCGGTTCAGGTCTGATTGTATATAGCATGGACTAATAAAGGTTATATTTGTCTATGGTATATAGCAAACAAAAACCGGACAGTAGCCATAAAATTGCTCTGCTATTATCCCAATAGATCCTGTGCTATGTGACAGATATACCATCATATGGATACAGATGACAGCTTTTTTGCACTGCAATCGCTATTATGTACCGTTATGTATGTTTAAGCGAAGGTCCGTAAGAAATTATGTGTAATTAATTGTGGTAAAAACTTGTGGTACTGCGAGTCTGCATAGTCAGTACGGTCAGTACACTGTAGAAGTTAGTGTTGTTGTACATGAAGAAGGTTATTCTGGATTTATTTATGAATTGGCCTTGATCGAAGAATTATTGCTGATTCTTTGGTCTTTTGTTGACAGTTTTATTGCTTATACAACGTTAAACTTCTGTGATATTATTTTATTCTTAGTTTTATTATAAAATTCGTATGATACATTTCACGTGTTATTAAGTATGTACTTACTGCATGTGTTTATATAATGTTATAGTCGGTTTGTTAAAGAAAGCTTATTGAATAATTGGCCTCTAATTAAAAAGTATTACGATTTATGTAACCGTTTCAAATAATCTTACAAATAAAAATGTTGAGGAATAATTATCATGTTAACCTGATTAAGGATTGGTTCGCGCTCGTAGAGCGCGCGCGGAGACCAATCCTTAATCTAAGATGTTAACTAAAAATAACTGATTGATTAATTATTTGAAGACCAAAAGCACCAAGCATGTTTATGAGTAAAATTCCTATGGAAGAATGATTAATAATGGAAGAATATATTTATTTATGTATAGCATCACAACCCTATCGCTATGGAACATGTAGATTTTACTCGAGGCCTATTAACTGAGCATTGGATGTTTCTGAACTTGGCATGTCTTATTCTATTCAATTATTTTCACCGCCCAAGACAACAGTATGCTCCATTATAATAAGGTATGGGAAATAACGTGGGGTTGCCAAACACAATAATTTCTTTTTTATTAAACAATATTTTATAGTGTCTAAAATGCATTTTGGTAAATTGTATCAAAGATAATTTAAAATTAATGCAATGTAAAATAAGACAAAATATTTTAATCTTCTTTTTACTGTGGAAATACGTATTAAAATTAATCAAATATTTACAATCTATATTATATTTATATTTGTAATTATATTTCAAATTTCAATTAATGATATCAAATTTTTTCTTTTTATTTTCCCACCTAGATTATTTTATTTATCTGTGCCTTCTTCCAATTTCAAAAACATTCGATTCGCGTTTTAAAAACGTTCGATTTGCCGCCAATCATGGAATCATTCTTCTGCATAGGTACTAATTTAGTACGAGTATTCGCTATACATGTATAGCAACCCTACGCCGCTTGCGGGCTATGCGTGTCGGCTGATTGCCGTGTCGCCGATGGGTCTCTGACATTCACGACTAACATACGCGGTAATTGCAACTTGCATTGATGGAAAGAACATTTCTGTAGTTTTATACTTATTGCAGAAGTATAATTGGTGAAGGTGAGATTAATTTTATTGTTATTCTTATTTGCTGTAATCTTTAGTAGGTTTAGTTAAACAAGATGTATTAGATTGAAGTTAAGTTATTTAATTAAATATTTTGTGAAGAAATATTTTTTACGACCTACCTAGAAGATTTTGAACATGCAAACAGAATTATTGTAATTCTAATATTATCTTTGAAATTTGCCATTATCTTCGTCTGAAAATGTTATTTTCAGTTTTCATGTAAACTATAATTTGACATTTGTACTCCTACATATTTAGAAATATATGTCTATTAATTATTTGTGCATTCCCAACCAAATTAGCCTATAATATTCCTGCCTACACTACGCTTTTCAACAATTGCGGTCGCTTTACTAATTAATTTGGATCAACATGCGTATTCGCACACACAATGTAATTAACAAATTATTGAACCGCACAAACCGCTAATTCATGTTCTACAGAAGTCAACGACCAGGTATACTTCTTAATTGTCCTATTGTCCAGTTTTTTGGATTCCATGAAGTTGGCAAACCAGTTGAGATGGTATCTTCTTAACTGTTTAGTTTGCGTAACACTGGACACTGTACTTTTTGTGAATTAATAACTGTATCTTTAACTGGGAGGTAGCTGTCACGATATTTGTATGTTTTAAAATATGTCTTTGTATGTTGAATGAGCATTGCTCTTCTACCCTTCTGTAAGCTGTAAGCTCCAGTTTAAGTAGTTGATTTTTCTGTAATTGCTAAAACCATATAACGCGTTATCATTAGATGGACAATAAATTGATAACTTTGAGGAAGTAAAATGAAGAATATTACTGCCAAGAAACAATTTCATCGAGACATAGTATGTAGAGAACAGCTAGAGAACATAACGAACCTCAACGAGAGCAGTGCCAATTTAATAAAAAATATTTTACATGATAGAATTAAATAAACAAACAAATAGACAGAATTATTATGTGCAATGTCAATTTAATAACAAACTATAGCCTGTATCAACTATCAATTAATTAAAATTATTATCTATAATTATCGGTAAATTTCATATACGTAGTTCCGAATTATTGGTCTCAACTCACTTTAACCTAAATTCAACTTTATATCGTGGAAATTGATACTAAATTAGCTTGACCGATATAAGTAAACTGAACGTCATCAGTTTGTTTGTTTACTCCACCTTAATGGCTTTCTAATATCCTATACATTCTCAAAATAGGTATCACATATGACATAGTGCACAGAGTGTTTATATGAAATATGTCTTACCCAGTCTTTACCTGGGAAACGACTATAATTATTTAAATCAGAATTTTGAATTTCTGAGAGTTCATGACGTTTAGAGAAGCGTGTAGTACAAACATTACATGTGTGTAAAATAAATACGTATTTAAATCCAAGTATGCCCATATCAAAAAATACAACCCAGTTTTAAAAGGTACGCACTAATTGGTACAAAAAGACTTAATTATATTATATTAATTAAAATCGTCCATTAGGTATTCATTGCAGTTGAGATAAACATTAAAATGACGTTTAATCTATACTAATATTATAAAGCTGAAGAGTTTGTTTGTTTGAACGCGCTAATCTCGGGAACTACTGGTCCGATTTGAAAAATTCTTGCGGTGTTAGATAGCCCATTCATCGAAGAAGGCTATAGGCTATATATCATCACGCTAAGACCAACAAGAGCGGAGCACTGCGGGTAAAACCACAGTGCACAGCTAGTCCTTTATAAACCAATAGGAAAACCTTTTTTAACATGCCTTTGACGAATATACAAAAACTAAATAAACAAAATTCGTTTTCACAAACCCCGTGATCGCTTTTTCCGCACGTATTCCGGATTTTTTCACAACATTGAAAACACTCAAACGAAACTATTCAAAAACTATCAAACAAATCCACAGTATAAAAATAGTAATACGAAAGAAAACCAATTCAAAAGATATTGCACCCTACAACAATCAGCAAGGAATAACATTAATATTTCACACCTGTCATCGCACAAGTGCTCTTAAATAACTCATTGAAGGTCCAAATGAGTTATTGTACGTTGATGAATGATAACAACTTGAACAAGAGTTACGTGAATTATTCGCATAATAACCGGTGATATCTGATATTATCCGCGCCCACATTCGTAATCCATCTTCCTCAATCGAATTGCTCAGTAATAGCGTGAAACCACGGCGTGTTGGGAATTGTAAATTGAAGCGTTTATACGAATGACTGCCTTCCGGGAGTTGTGGTAAAAACTGCTCAGCCCTTTCCTACGATTTGATATTATACGTACTGTTATACCTGTGCATTATAAAAATAATAGCATCAATATACAAATGAATCCATTATTTTATATAATATGTAGCCGTATTATTTTTATACAAAGTAGCTCTACAATAGACGAATTATTTCGACAGTTATCTCTAACATCGCCGTATTTTCCATGGAATAAGTAGCTATAGCGCTATAAGGGTATACCCATAGAAATCTAAATAACAAGACACATATAGAAGTGCTATAATGTCATAATTCGTATGAAAACCGCTGTCGCCAAAATCAACACATTTAAACCGATAGCTAAACAGTACACACAAGTAAACTATGCCTTTTATTGGACAGCTTGATTTTAGTGAAAATTAACTTAAATATTAAATTAAGCTTTCGAATATGTATCCTAACGCACGAATTTACGGTTTAATAACACCCCTAAGTATATATAAGACATTTTGTTTCTTTTTGCTCCAATACGAAAAAATTCGGCTTTTCTACAACAGAGGTTGTCAATTTTCAATAGATATAATTTTGTACATAAACTCATAGAAATAAGGTCGAAATTTGTGTTAAACGTGATAATAAGTATGGTCGGCTGTGTCATTCATTGTTATTTCGATTACTATGGTGACACTCGTAATACTTGTAAATATTCTTTAATTTTAAGGAAAAACGGCATTATTTCTAAAAAAAAATATTTACCGATGAAATGTTATTCCTTTATTAGTATAATTACAACGTGTGGAAGTATTTCCGCAATGGGAAATGCTGAAACACACCATGTTTACACACGCACGTCTCTAAACCAACTGAACAGCGACGAACGCACTTGTGGTATGGTAACCACCTGCGAGCGGCGATAATGTCACGCGCGCTTACGACTTCTAGTGCCTTGTTATTTAGATTTCTATGGGTATACCGCATCGTAATAATAATTAGTAACGTCACCTATAATTATCTATAAAAGTTGCATGCAAAAAGAACTATCGTATGTTCGACCCACTTGATTATATTTGGCCTAAATAACAGTTACGTTACCATCCCTAATGATCTTCAGTACGTAAAGCTTGTGCAAAATGCATGCGCACGCCTGTCCTCACTCGACCCTGTTTCCATGCTTTGCTGTGCCGTAATTACTTGATTTCGTACTACAAGCTTATCGAGTTTTTAGTGCTGTATATGTTACTGTGATTTGTGGTCGTAATGTATCTGCATGGACTGGAGCGTCTTAGAATTTAGACGTTACAATAGATGAACTAGGTTGAAACTTTTAACAACCAAAACAAATACTTACAATGTTGAAGACTAGTGATAAAATGAAATACAGTGAATACTTAGTAGGTATAAAATAACGGTTATAATAACGATCAGTGAAACCAGAATAATCCAATTAACTTTTCAAACTTTCTCTCAAGCAAAAGAAAATATCTGAATAAAAACAAACACACGATACGATCAACCCTCTGAATTCTAAAAGATGTAAGGATATCAAATACGAAATCAACCACCGTTATTCGTAAATTGGCTCATACAGAATGATTGTGCTGACTGAAATATGTACTTGAAATAAGCAGTAAATCCAGCTGTAATAGGTAGCCAGATGAGATGTCAAGATATGACACAGTGACAGGAAGAGTTTTCCGATAAACCCTTTGAGCTGACGTTAATCCCGGCTTAGCATTGATTCTAATTGTGTCCACTCCGTATTGGAGATCTAGTAGATTCCCTGGAACTTGTAATTAAGTGTCCAGGCAGATTGCCACGTTTGTAATTAATGTCTGTTTTGTGTTCTTCGAAGGAATCTAATGTGATTTGAAAGTTGTTTAGTTGAGGCGAGCATATCTATACTTAATATTATAAAGCTGAAGAGTTTCTTTGTTTGAACGCGCTAATATCGGGAACTACTGGTCTGATTTGAAAAATTCTTTCGGTGTTAGATAGTTTATTTATTGAGGAAGGGTATATATTATCATCACTCTACGACCAACAGGAGTGGAGCCCCGGGTGTGAAACCGCACGGAGCAGCTAGTAAATTATATCTGTATAAATAGTGTGTCGTTTTCTTGTAGGTAATTTGTCTTCACGTATTGCGATGATGCATTTTATTTAGTTTTTTTAGTATTACTAGTGGTCCGCCCCGGCTTCGCCCGTGGTATCTACATGTTTAAACTATCCTATCTCTCAAGTTGGATCGAACTGCACATGGTGTGCGAATTTTATTAAAATCGGTTAAGTGGTTTAGGGGTCTATTGAGGACAAACATTGTGACACGAGATTTATATATATTAAGATGAGTCGATGTTCTAATATTTCAATTTCCTATTTATATTTTATAGTGATCCTGAGGTGTCGATAGATCTATCTCTATCGCACTATCTCCTTCGTCCTATGCAACAATATAAAAAAAAAATCCGCACATTTTAACCACATTATAAAACAGAATAAAAGCATCTGCAGCTTTGACTGTAATAAGTAAGAGATTGAACGCGCCTTAAAACAACATCTTACAGATTCCATAGTGGACTTTATTGAAAAATAATAATATACCTACTAATGCAATAATATTCCGCAATATTATTACACTTATCTGACCTTATGTATCAAAAACAATCTCTCACAGCCAATTTTAAAGCCCAATAATCTACCGTAGAATCAAAAAGCGAACGATTGAAAGCTATCCAATTTACCTGAATAAATTCTTCTAAGGAACTTATTATATCTTTATTCGTCCTTATATCTATCAAGCTAAGGGTTATAATTGCTCACAGTTTGGCAAGTAAGATTGTTCTATTCAGGGTAGGACTGGCATGTTAAATTAAAATGATAGTACTTGTGATATTAAAATGTGGAAATTAATACAATAATCCTGACGTTTCCAGTAAATTACATTATTTAATTAAATTTTGTTAAATTTTACACTGTATAATAACGTCGGAGCTAGTGAGTATGTATAAAATATTATGTTTAGGAGACATCTCGTAACTGCCTGTATGTACTCTTATTATGAGGAGGAAAGAATACATTATTTTTTTTGTTTGTTTGTTTGTAACAATTTACTAACCAACATACTCGACTAATTTTAGATATTCTTCTTCATAGAGTAGGTAACAAGATATTCTTCTTCATAGAGTAGGTAACGTTTTGATCCCATGTTTTACTAACTAATATTTGAATGAAATAAAACTATGACTAAATCCTGTCCTGTCTGTCTTATAGAAAATGGCTTACCTCAGTAAGGTGCCGCAAAGGACCTTACTGCCCGATATTATCGCTAAGTGCTGGAATAGGTTGTTACGATATATCCTTTATCTTCGATATTGAGGGTTATTTAAGAATCTCTTTTTTAATCGCTCTTTGCAGTTTATTAATTAGCTGCTTTTTATACATATAAGCTATATGTTTAACCGTTTACTTTAATTTAACGTATACCTAGTATTCTTATGTGAAACGGTGAAATAGCTAAAAAGGTTAAAAGGTAAAAAGACTACGAATAAAATTGGGAATGTCTGTCTCTAAGTAAGTGTGTGTAGCGATTGATAAAATTATCTTTATATTTGCTAGATATTTCCTTTATATACACAGAAATATTGGAGTGTGTGTGGGAACAAAATAATTTTCAAGGCATTACACTTATGCACTAGTAGCATTATTAGTCACAATTGGTTTGCTCGATAAAATGAAAGGCATCTATCTACATATTTGTGCATATTGTTAAGGCGAGAACAAGGGCCGGTCCAGTGTTGCAATACGAAATTCTTTCCTCTTGTTAATAGGAAATCATTACAGACACTAATATATTTATTACTGTTGTTTCACAAGTATGCCACGTGGATTAATACATGAGATAAACGCGATTTGATGCATTCAACTTTGAATTTACATATACATTGACAAAATATATGCATAGGTAGTTGTAGGTAATATGTAATATTATTTAGGGCGAAAGGGAATGTTGTGAATGATCCTTTACTTCTATTCTATATGTGTGTTAAAGTACTAGTAGTTTCCCATGTATCGCCTATTTTCAATAAATAAGTTAGTTTTTCGAAATTATTACAGAGTATGGCGTAAAACATGTAAAATGTACGTAAAAAGTTGTTTTATTAATCTACCCTAATTAAGGTTAACTGGGGTAAAATAACTTTACAGTTTACAACTCTAAGCATTATTACAAACACAATATTATTCCGCCTCAGCCTATAACTTGTTCCGTTCGTCGTCTAGCTTTCGAGCAGTCAATACATTTGGTCCGTTCACGCTACCGACCCATTACTAAGATTTGTTCGCGCTTTTCATGTAAATTGCGTGTCAACTAGAACTTGTTGTTTGCTGATCGATAGACCTTATTATAGTAGGTGCTTTTAATGGATCCGGGATATTGATGCTCTAGTTTTAAAGTTTTGCACTCTTGCTTTTGAGAACATTCATGTTTGGTCAAGTGCTATTAGGATTGAAAATGCAAACCACAAGATAATTTTGTTCTAGTTATATACCGGATTTAGGTTATGATGATATCACGTTCAAATAGAAATAATAACAATTTCGACGACTTTCGTTTCTGAACTCATATTATTTCACATGAAATTAGTATGTTGGTGTTTTTTCTTTTGAACGATTTCGTTACATAAAAATTACATGAACTTAGAGTTAGCATTTTTATACAGCCTGTAAAATTATCCGATATTTTTGTCCGTTCTGAGATTTTTGCGAATTTGGGAACATTTCATTACACAATAACCTTTTTTGCACTAATGAAAGAATAATATATCTACTTTTCAAGGAAATATATCGATTAACGAATAAAATTTTACGAGGGGATGAATTTTAATGAATTTAATAAAGCATTTCAGATTGTATATAAATACATAAATAACATGAACTCAATACCCATTAAATAAATTGTATGTTCAGTTATATAAAAGCTTTTCAAAAGTAAAGGAAAATATCAGACGAGCGAAGGAAATTGCGTGAAAGAACTGAGAATTGTCATCAATCCTGCTATGATTTATTGCGCCCCATTTGTCCGATTCAAGGTTGTTTAATGTTTATATAGCTAGGTTTTATGTACATTTATATTCTAATGTAGGTGATATTGAGATATGAACATATAGCGGAGCTCAGCGCACAGCGGTTAGGACCTATGAATTCATTAAAGGTTCGAGTCTTGCTCAAAATTTAAAATACATATACCTAAATCCTGAGGAACAACAGAATGTTCTAGATATTGAAATTAATTTAGGTAGAATTGATCCACTGTAAGAAGGTACATAAACATACTTAAATTAATGTGTTAGCAAATAAAAATGTATGAATATTCGCACAATACTTAATTCAGCAATGTTAAAAATATCGCAAGATAATGGATCCATCGTAAGTGCTATTACGCGTCGAGGTCCTAAAATAGCTTCCTAGCTTAACAGCACAATAATAAAATTATTTTCTCCTATAATGCATATCGTGTTCGACCTACAATCGTCCGCTTTTTCATATAAATAAGGGTGGGAATCGATTGAAGAGAAATTTAATACGGTGTTCGTTCTTTTTGTTAGTATCATAATGAGTAGGCAGAATGTGTCCAGTGTATTTTCTTTTACATATTTTTGTAATATACTCGTATTTTCAGTTTTATGTTAATGTACTGTTTTATACTTGTTTTTGTTATTTTATGTAGCCTGTGTTTTGTTTTATAATGAGGGTACTGTAAAAAAATATGTAATGATCGGTCGACAGTTTTAAGAGCGTAAAAAGAGATATACCTACCTATTCATTTAATTAAATGGTTTTTTTTTATATCAATACTTCGTATTTTACCTAGAAAATGTTTAGTTGTATGTTGTATTTATATTCTATAAACACGTCTAATTTCGGTTTCGGTGTATTTGCTAACAAATGTTCATTTAGACGCCGAACAACAGGGCATTTCTCACAGAGGTGACGGATGCAAGTAACTTATAACTAGCTAAATCAACGCAAGTCTAGACCGGAATGTGCTACAATGCATGAGAGCACGCAAAGTGCGGACTTGAGACTCCTGTCGAGGTGTGAAATGTAGCTATGCAGCTATGTAGTATGTAATGTATCCACACAATATGTGTTGTTTAGTAGTGTATAGTGTATCAAAGTTGCAAAGTCGAAATATTTACATATCTACATGTACAGTGCTTTAGTTTTTCTGTAGTAAATTCAGAATGTGATTTTGTTATATATAAAAGTATCGGTGTATCCTAGGGGTGTGATTTTTATGCCGATATACCATCAAATCACAAAGTAATATAATAGTAGATAATGTTTTTAAAATACATAGATGGTCTAAATAAATTACCATTGAAAGAACTAAATAGGAAGTAGCAATAATACTTGTGGGAAATTATATACTCTATGTTATAGAATTTCGTATTAAAGTTTTTGCTGCTTGGAAAATTTACCAATTAAAATTAATAAGTTCCTAAGTTCGAAGCTTCAGTGATCGAAGCAATTAAGGGGAGGCGCGCGCCATAAGTCTCCGGGTTAAGTGCTTTTGTAATATCTATACGCTTTTATATTTTAGCCTCTAGTGTTGACTGCTGAGTACTAACTTGCTTTATTTATAGGTACTAGATAGTACATACTACCTATATACTTAAATGAAATATTTATCCTGAGCAAAGACAATTATAGACATTTTGTGGTACGTTATATTATTTTAAGTATTCCTCTCGTAAAGTCCTTATATTTTTTAGTAAAGTTTCTCTTTTAAAAAACAAATAAATTTCTATTCATCAGTTTTATCTTACCGAAAGATATTATAGGAAGAAAATAAGGCAGTTTAGAATTTTCGATTTCGCTTAAAACGAAAATATAACATTAGCGCCCAGTAGAAAATGAGAAAATGAAAAAAGAATCTGTTTTTTCGCAGTCTATTAATAATAATACACATAATTTATAATTAATTCAATTTATCAAGGATCACGTAGCTACTATACACCGGATGAGTGATCAAGTGGCACCGCCACATCCGCACACACACGTTATATAAACTTACATGTATTGAAACTGCGTGTAATTACGCTGTATATTACTTTATTATATTTAAGTATCAATTAAATTTCAGTAGTTAATTAGAGGTGTTATAGTGTAATACGGAATTAGATGTCTACAGTGCATGAAGCAAAATAAATGAACTTTACATTTTAAATGGTAGATAATGTAATAATGAAATAATAAATAAATAAATATTATAGGACATTATTACACAAATCGACCTAGTCCCACAGAAAGCTCAATTAAGGCTTGTGTTGTGGGTACTAGGCGACGATAAATATAATATTTAATAAATACATATATAGATAATAACACCCAGACCCAAGAACAAATAATTGAGTTCATCACACAAATATTTGCCCTGACCGGGGATCGAACCCGGGACCGTCGGCTCAGTAGGCAGTTACTTTACCACTGCGCCGCCTGCAAACGGGCTTCTAGTCAAATATAAAGACAATAAAAATAAAGAAGTATAGGTACGTCACAAACCAATAAATTGTAATCTACTACAATCTACGTTATTCTACCTGCAGGCTGCAACAAATAAATAATCAGCTTTATTTACCTACTTTTAACAATAAATCTAATTATACTGTACAAAGTTAGATTATTATTGGATTAATTGCAATTTAATCAATTTTTATACTCTAAAAATAAAAACATATCTACAATGTAATGCTTTATAAAATGCTTCTTGCTAATTACCAGTAATTCTGACCCTTGTATAATCTTCGAGAATTTCTTTGAATAAACATTAATTCATGGAAGACAATCTTTGTAGGTTCAGCAAAAACAAACAATACTTTCTCGGGATTAAATGCCCATAATAGGAGTAACAATGCGTAACTTGTTGTCTTTAAGAATTTAATCATGGCTGCGTTTGATGGGACTTTCCACATCCATCCTTTTAAATTTTTAAGACAAGACAATCATTTTCGATTAGTATTTTACATGTAAAACTTTTTAAAATAATTTGAATATTTTTCAATGAACTGACAATAAATGTTCGGATAGGCCACGGTCATTATCTTCTTCAGTGCTATAAGAGCAGTGGTGGCTCAGTGGTGAGACCTCGGACTTCGAATCGATAAGTCCGAGGTTCGAGACCAGGCGAGCGCGCAGGAAATAAATTGATTTTTCAATTTATCTGCGCATGTTGTAACATCACCACTGCTCGAACGGTGAAGGAAAAACATCGTGAGGAAACCGACATGTCGAAGAATTAAAAAGTTCGACGACATGTGTCATCCGCCAACACGCACTTGGCCAGCGTGGTGGATTATGGCCTGTACCCTCATAGGAGGCCCGTGTCCCAGCAGTGGGAACGTATAATATGGGCTGATGATGATGATGATGATGATGATTATCTTCTTCTAAAAGAAACAGAGAGCTTTTCATCCTTCTTAAAGAAACGGAACATCTTCAGCTTTAACTATACAAATAAAAGTATTCAAATAAAATATATCTCAATACTATTACTAATCGGATATGAAAAAGCGTTGCCTAAAGCCCATATCCCTAAACAGGTACAAATCAATCATCATTTTCCGCATAAACTTCCTAGAAGAACATGACGAATAAATATGAAAAGTCCCGCGGAATTTAATAAACCGATCACATCCGATAGAGCGTGGATAACAATAGGCTTGAAAGGGAAACCGCTGACAATAGCCGGGTTCCCGTGGGAGGCGATGAGCGGGATTAGTTCACAATCGTAAAAAATACGTCAATATTTAACAAACACCTATACCTATGTGAGAATCGCCAAAAATGAAGTCAATTATGAGAAATTCTGAGATAAAAAGATGAGATACCTCAATAGTTTCAAAAAGCAAAAAAGTGTAGATAATTATGTAGGTACTATGTTCTACATTTGATCTAGTTTTAATTGAAACAATAAAATGTTGTCAATTGAAATGGAGATTAAATATGTAGACAAATAACCCAAAAGTTGTTTTCCAACCCTACAATTCAGATTTTAAAGTAACCCTAATTGTATTTCTATTTTGTTTCAAAGTCTGCTTTCGATTTAATCAGGCATATAGATAGCGATTTTGAAAAAATATATCAATTTTGTATTGAAATCAAAATTTAAGGGAGTTCAACTCCATAAGGGGTAGAATTTTATAAGACCAGCTGCTGTTGCGCGATAATTCGAAATCTATGGGCGTAAAATATTGTGAAATTTTATCTACTTCATAAAACATTTTACCTCCCAACTTCTCTATCTGTTCTTAAGCGTCTTTCTCCTTTCTCCTCCTAAATATTAAGACAGCTCTTATAAACATCAAATGTTTATTTTTTCTAAAGCGTGTTCGTGCTTCTAAATGTTAAGATAACTTATATCCATAGAAATGTCTGTATTAAAAGCTTTACCTTAATATATGTAATTAAACAGTTTTTCGTTTCGTGGTTTGCGGCTTCCCCTAGCGCTCCCTTCGTTTCCTTTTCCTGTGTGTTTTTTGGTAATTACAACTTGATTACTTATTCATTTGTTGAAGTAATCAGATTTATGGAGTTATTTTAACAGTTATATTTGTGTACGTGTCATAAGTATTATTCGTGTAGAGTATCGATTAGTTTTTTATGTAGAGTTTAATAAGGCAATGAATAAAGTCAATAAAGGCTGATTTTTACAGACTGCAGGTCTAAAAACTGTTCGCAAACATAGCGCTGCATAACGAACGAGTTATCAAATATTCAGCGCAATTTTATAAACAGATCGAAAGCAACGATGTCACAAGGTTCGTGTGTCATTCTATGAACGGAGTGTTTTGACAAAGAACAAAACAATTGCGTTATTCGAGCAGTATGTTTGTTTATTTTGATACTGTCACCGTTGTTATGGCAACGTAATTGGTACGAACATGTTACCTGTGGGTGGTAATATTTATTTGTTATAGCTGTATACAAATAGTTTATGTCATCGGTCATTTGAGAGTGTTTATCTATACTTATATTATAAAGCTGAAGAGTTTGTTTTTTTGTTTGTTTGAACGCGCTAATCTCAGGAACTGCTGGTCCGATTTGAAAAATTCTTACGATGCCCATTTATCGAGGAAGGCTAGAGGCTATATATCATCACGCTAAGACCAACAGGAGCGGAGCAATGCGGGTAAAATCGCAGGGCATAGCTAGTGAATTGATATATTTTGATATAATGTATGACACGGTGTTATGAGGCCACAGTTAGAGCTAGCGCACAAGAGCAACTTTTGTCTCCGCAACTATTTTGTCTCGTATGTCTTGTGACTTTGTGGATTTGCGTGCAAATTCACATGATCCCAAAACGTTATTAGAAAACATTCATGCGTAAACTTTATAACTATAATAATGTAAAAAGTTTAAACAACCTTTTTTTGTGTTCAATCGTGTGATAAACACACTACAAAAAAAGAACTTAAATAAATAAGTTTAGAAATGCACGGAAAAACATTTCATTTTTATTACGTACGTGTATATTATAGTTATACGAGTATATTTAGTAACAGAGTGCGAGACATAATTGCCTGTCTGGACTTATTACGCCCCTCGTTGTTTGAACAATTGCCTCTCTTCTGTACTACCTGAATTTAAATAGTTTAACTTAAATTTGCATTTTCGCTTGTTTGCATGTCAATTGATGGTTTGTGATTTTGAAGTGTTCAGCGTTTTTATTTTCTGTTGAAAAATCATAAAAAAAATTATAACATTGCTTATATTGTGCTTTTTATAGGCCATTACTTAAAATGTAAACTGTTGCTGTAACATGTAACCTTGTAGTCGTTTATACATTAAATATGCTTCCTTCTTTATTTCAAATCAGTGTAATAAAACACTAGCTGCTCCCCGCGGTTTTACCCCCATGTCTCCGCTCCTGTTGGTCGTAGCGTAATGATATATACGAAGATGAGCTTTCTAACACCGAAAGAATTTTTTAAATCGGACCAGTAGTTCCCGAGATTAGCGCTTTCAAACAAACAAACTCTTCAGCTTTATAATATTAGTATAGATTATTTAAACCAAAATAACCGTCTTCTATAATCTATATTATACAAGTTTCAAATATTTATCATATATTTCCTTAACGGAAATGCGTTTACCGTGAGAGCTTCCTATTTATAAAGGCAAGGCTTATCAACGTAGCATCACCTTATCAGTATGCAAGGGACTGAGCAAGCAAACATATCCTGTGTACACCACCCTCGCTTGGTGCTCCTGCATTATCCTCTCATGTTATGCACCCTTTGTCTTGTTAGAATTTATGTTGATGTTCGAAATTGGGGATATAGTATTGGGTTCTGAAAATCAGTCAAGAAGCCTGATTTAATAATATTCAGTAGTGTGGGCTATGTGGAAAATTTTGGGGTAATTTTGGGCAGCGAATTCACTTTGGTATATTATAAATTTAAGTTGAGTAACTTACTTGCTATTTTAGAAAATTACTGGATGTTAGTAAAGCGTACTGCTTTTTATGAAACTGAAAAATGTACTGATATACTGAAATTAAAATTATCAAATTAATACTATACTATAATACACACGAAGAAAATTACGGCTTTGTCTCTGATATTTGTATTCCCATCGCAGCTTCCAATCCGATTAGAGAATAGAGAAAGGAATAAATTGTATTACTATTCGATTAAGATTCATCCAACTAGGGGATGAATTGAAAAAGATGAAAGATTATTTCACATTTCCATATGTAATTAAAAAAAAGCAAGAGCGCAATAAAAAAGTTTCCTTAAAAAATCTAGCTAAAAATTAGACTCCAAAATTAAAAACAAGAAATGCATCCATTTGCTTTGCTCAATGTAGAGACTTAAATAAGTATAGTTTACAAAACAACGATAGATCTATTACAATCACAGATTACAATGTATTAAAAAATAAGTGTAAAGTCCTATACAAGATACAAAACCGCATTTTTACTTAACAATAAACACAACCTGTGGCATTTACTGTCTCGTAATATAATAAACAACACGAAGAAAGTAACAATGTAAGAACTATAGATTCAAAAGCCTTGTGTCATAATAAAGATGCAATAGTGTACAAAGGATGCATACCTATGCGTCGATCAGTAGCTAGGTGCATAGTAAGTGCTAGCTGATATCTTATGAATACGAAATGTAGCTATTGTTATAATACTGAGAAGAAAAGGATGTTGTGATCTTTATTTATTATCAAAGCGACATTTACATTGTTGAGGCAGGGCTTTGGTGAGAATTCAACGGCTAGATTAGAAATAACATTCGTATTCTGATATTTGATACAAGAACACAAATGTTCTAGTAAATTTAAAATATATCAGATAAAATGTATTATAAGTACTTTTTGTCCTGAGGGATACCTACAAAAATATGTATATCTTAGGATACGATAAAGGATGAGTAGCCAATATTTTTGTTGATAGAATTGAACTACCAAATAAATAAAAAAGTTATATTGAAAGGAGACTAAAGTTAATAAAATGTTACCTGAGTCCCTTGACGTAAAAATTGCTTTATTTAGCGAATATTTTAATCCCCTATCAAAAGTTTACAATATAAAGGATACGAATTGAAATTCAACTTACAGAAGGGCTTAAAATCTAATGTTAGAACCATTTAACCGCTGACGTAACCTAATTATTAAATTTACTGTGACTTTAGAATATAATGGAAACTACACGTTAACCTAAATTTTGGTAGTTTGTTTTAATTACGAATTGTTAAAATAACGATTAGTACTAGAAAATTGATAAGTGATAAGGTTTCTTTGTAGTAATGCTCTTGTAGTTTATCACATTTTAGGTAGTCTAGTTGAAAATTTCATTATACTTGCGACTTTTACATAAAAATCATATAACTTAGAACCTTATTATGAAGCAATATAAGACTAAAACTTGTGCTTAAAGATAAAAAGCCGAAAAACTAAGGTTATCTAACTTTATAATTTCGTGAATATGCCCCCGTACCGCCCAAGGGCAGACTGGAGAGTGGAGGTAGGTATACGTATATTAATAATTTTAATCAGTTTTTTTGGCTTCTAAGCTTATATTCATTTTGGCTATTATAAAGATTAATTTTGAAGATAATATTGAAAAGTGTACTAACATTTAAAAAATAGGGGTCAAATAAAACTTATTTATATCTTCTATAGTTGTAGGTACCCGTGGGTTCTGGATTTAAATCCAACAACATCAATAAAGGAAGAGAAGTTGAATCGATCTAGCAAGGCGTTACTACGACAAAAATAGAAACAGAAAAACTTTTAACCTTCCTACAAAAAACCCACGAACAGGGGCTAAGTAGTAAGAATATTATAATTTAAAGTAGAGCACAAACCTAATTTCATTTTAAAAACCTCACCGTCGAGACTTGTTTATATTTGAAACATATAATTAACGAAAATTAAAAAAAACAGTACTTGTTAAATGTATTTACAATTAAAAAAAAATAAATATAAAAACCATAGCTCTCATTACAACCTGAATTTAACCCACATTTTTAGTAGGACGAGAGCGTCACAATTCGCAAAAACAAATACAAGAGACTTGAACCATTTGAACAAAAGCTTGTAAAGTATATATTTTCACAAAAACCCAATGATCGTGGCACGTTCACAAAGTGTACAATGAGAACATTATATGGGTTACTGTAAGGCTTCAGGTCGAGGGTCTCGTCGCGTCATTTTATGCATATTTTATTTAGCATTGTCGAAGACTTCGCTTTATATATTATGTAGATGAAAACGTAACCTTAAATGTGTCGTTTATCCACAATTACCATAACTATTTTTGGAATCGAGAATGGATGTATGGAAATATATTATGTAAGTATAGAACAGAACTCTTATTTAATATTTTATATTATGTACTTAATGATTCAGCATATCAACATTATTTCAGATCATAATTCATCTTTATATTGCTGCAAATAAATTAATTATTAAAATATGAACCTATATATGTCTGTACCTACTGTACGTAATGAATAAGATCTTTTTTTTTGTTTGATTTTATTTATTTTATTTTGTCTCATTATTTCGTCGATGTTATTTACTTCAATAAATAATCACGCGAATACGATAAAATAACTATTGCTCCTTTAATACTACTTTATCAATTTAATATTAAATGCTAACTTATTTTAACGACATCTCTATAAAAAGAAAATCTGTATACGAGATCATGTATATTATATCATAATTAATAGGGATTAATTATAACCAAGAAGCCTTGCAAATGCGGACGTTCTTATAAACTCGTAATGCATGTTATTTTAAGCTTTAATCGTAATTAGCAATCATTATTTAGTCGTTGCCATGTAATATTTAACATATTATTTTAAATTATTAACTAATTATGAAGATATGTTTATCACAACATATTTCACTAGAATAATTTAAAGTAATCTATTTATGTATATAATTTTCTACAATCATTTCATAAAATTTACTCAAATACCAAATATTCTAATCGTTATCATAATATTTTGTAAGGCATTCACAAAAACTCCATATTCATCAAAACACAAATCCAAAACGATCACCATTATCGTCCCGAACTTGACTTTGACTTAATACACTTCCAACCTTCCGAATGTCTAAAGACGAAATAAAAACAGAATACTTACCAATTAGTGTTACTAATATGGCCGAAACACCGTATTTTTCTTTTATTGACCAATTTGCTGTTACATTATGGGACAAAGTAGGGTTTTATTCGTTATTTATATAATTCGCACCTTCGTGGAATAACTGCGAGTCGATTTATAAGGATCTAACGGTCATTTGTCAGGATTTAGAGCAAATCTTAAGTTGGGATTGGGATACTAAATCGACAAGTACTAAGGATTTTCAGAACTCAACGAGTGACGAATGGTTTCGTTTTACAGACTTGTCTTACCTATTTAATTTGTAGAAAAAATTAAAGAAGCGAAATTAAAGAATCAAATTACTCATTCATATATTTTGTTATGTTACTGAAAATATTGTTTCGAATAAGTCTTATTATCAAATTTGTCTTTAAAGTCGATAAAAACATCGGCAGAAGAATAGCTCTTAAACTGGCGAAGTGTGTAATGAGTTTTCAAACTCAAGATACGTATATTTTTATCAACAAAATTTAATCAAGATGAAAGAAAAATTTATTCCTTTTCTCAGTGGTTAATTACGTCCACCGGTTGCGAAGCTCAAGAGCTTTTAAGTCCAAGGAACTATCTCTATACTCGTTTTTATTCAAACTAGTTCTTGGTTGTTACATAATATTTTACTAAAAAAAATTGAATAAATAAGTTAGTAAGCATGTCCATTATGAGTTTTTCTTGTGAATTTATTTTATATAAGCTGGATAAATATATAAATTCCATTGTGCATTAAAAGAAAACTGCAGAATTGTATTATACAGTAAACAGTTTATTATTGTAAATAAGTTCAAGTTTAACTCGAAATTGAATCGATTTAAAATTATAAAAAATTCACCACCAACAAAAAATGAATTGCAAGAAGGTAGACATTGTTAAAGACTGAAGGCGCACAATATCATTCAAAAGATAGTTCATCTGTTTTAATAAAAATATCTGGCGGTATTTCTTTAAGATTCAGGCAATAATGAGTCAACTTAACTAAAAAAAGAAATAAGAAATCTGAAAAGTAGAAGCAATACAGGAAAGCTGGATCGCTCCTACAAATTAACATTTAATGAAAATGTCTTGCTTTGATCTCCTTGTTCCGTTTTAATATCATTCTTTTCGAGGATTCAAGATAATATCACTTCAAAGGAGCACTTAACTAAATTTAAAATAGAATTCATACAAGGATGAATCGTGAAACAATTTTTCCTCGAAGGCAAAACACAATAAACAAATAGACCAAATGCTGGACATATTTAATCAACTCATACTGCAGCTTTACGATAAACATGCTCCTTTAAGGCCAGTAAAACTCAAGCACCTTCCTGCCCCCTGGCTTTCCAACGAATTAAAAGCAGCCATAAATCGCAAAAATAATGCTAAAGTCAAGCTTAGGAAAAACTGCTGTGCTGAGAATATTGAAAATTTTAAAAAACTACGTAATCGTTGCAATACTATGTGTAGGGATGCACAACAGCGCTATGTTCATAAATCGATCGAGAACGGCGATCCAGCAAAAATTTGGAAATTTCTTAAATCACTAGGAGTTGGTAAACCTTCAAATAATGTTTCCTCTAGAATCGATACTAACCTACTGAATCAATACTTCTCAAATACTTCTATCGCTCTTGATGCTAGCACCAAAATTGATACTTTAAATAATCTTTCATCTGCACCGACTCCTAACATCCCACCGTTCAACTTCTGTCAATTCGCTGTCTGTGATGTTAAGAAGAATATTCTGTCTATTTCATCGAAAGCTCTTGGTCCCGACTGCATTGGTCGTGATATGATCGTCCCCATCCTTGACATCATTGCCCCTGTCCTTACCTTTATCCTTAATTCCTCCATTTCGTTGTCTACTTTTCCCTCAGCTTGGAAGGACGCTTTTATAATTCCTATCCCGAAAAATAACAATCCCTCTTCTTTTTCCGAATACCGACCAATTTCCATATTACCCTTTTTATCCAAGATTCTTGAACGTTTAGTGCAGGGTCAGTTATGCTCGTTCATGAACAAAAATAACCTATTTAACCCTTTTCAATCCGGTTTCCGCTCCGGTCATAGCACGACTTCTGCTCTCGTCAAAATAACCGATGATATTCGTATTGGAATGGACAACAGGCAACTCACTCTGCTTACATTGCTTGATTTCAGCAATGCTTTCAATACCGTGGATCACGACATTCTGTTGAGTTTGCTTGGTTCTCTTAACATATCTCCAGCAGCTGTTGACTGGTTTCGTAGTTTTCTCCAAGGTCGCCGGCAGTGTGTCAAGATTGATGATTCCACTTCTTCTTGGTGCAATGTTTCTGTCGGTGTACCTCAAGGTAGCGTGTTGTCTCCTCTCCTCTTTTCAATTTTTATTAATTCAATTTCCCAAAATATTTCTTCTCCCTACCATATGTATGCTGACGATTTACAACTGTACACGCAATGTTCTCTATTTGATTTACATAACTCCGTGAAAACTATGAATGCTGACCTAAAAAGTATTGCCGACTGGAGTAATAAATATGGCCTATCTATTAACCCGTCCAAAACGCAAGCAATTATCATAGGAAGTCCTCAATTAATTGCCAAAGTGGATTGGACCGCTATTCCTTCCATCCAAATCAACAACACTCCTATTCCCTATTCCGCTACCGCTAAAAACCTCGGCTTGCACTTTGACCAAACCTTCTCCTGGACGGTACAACTCAACGCAGTACGCAAAAAGATGTTTGGTGTCGCTGCTTCCCTTAGGCGACTACGAAATATTTTACCAATTCCCACTAAAATTGCGCTTGCACAGTCCCTTCTATTCCCTATTTTAGACTATGCAGATGTCTGTTATCCCGACCTCACCGAATGCCAGCTTAACTCCCTTGAGCGACTGCAAAACCTTTGTATCCGATTTATATTTGGACTGCGTAAATACGACCACATTTCTGAATTTAGAGCCAGGCTCAAGTGGTTTCCAATTCGCCTTCGCCGGAATACTCACATACTCCACCTCTTGTATTCCATTCTATTTGATCCTAAAACTCCTCCTTACCTGAAACAAAACTTTTCCTACGTATCTTCCAACCATTCCCTAGCTTTACGATCCTCGAACAACCTGACATTATCTTTCCCTCATCATCATTCAAAATTCTTTCACTCTTCCTTTACTGTCACCGCCATTTCGCTATGGAATGCATTACCCGAGGTTGTGAGGAGAGCTCAAAGCCTGCCTATTTTTAAAAAGGAGCTAAGGAACCATTATGCTTCCTTATCACAAGATTGATGAACCTTAACACTGTTTTGTAAGTATATGTATTATTTATGTATGTATATTTGTTGTATATATTATATGTATGTATATATATTGTATATGTATGTATTGTATGTATATATATCGTATATGTATGTATTGTATGTATATATTTATATGTAGTACTTTATATACATATTTGTATTAAAATTCAACTTTCAGTTGTGCACCACCTACTCCGTTTCTCTGCAGCTTTCCTTTGCTGTGGTTGTCTGGCAGAAATCGCTCGAAGCGATAAGACCGCCCTCTGTACTTGTTCTGTACTTTGCTGTATAATTGTTTTATCCTCTCTTTTTGTGTACAATAAAGAATTTTTATTATTATTATGTTTCTCTTCTCCATAATACTCGGGTACCACCAGAAGGACGGTACCCGGATCTTTGGAAGGCTTACGTGGGGACACGGATCCAACACGCAGAGGCCCTTTCGAGACTTTTAATGTGTTGTGGGACACCAGCCGCAGCCTGCCCATGACTGCACTATAGAGATACAGCCCTAGGCAGTCCGCGGCCGATGTAGGACTATTGCAGGGTATGGAAATTTAATAATTGGGCTATGGATTGGGATGCTAAATGGACTGGTACTGGGGACTATGGGAAACTATGGCACCTGCCTTTCTACTAAAAGAAAGTAAAAATATGGTGGCAGGTGGTGACTCGCCCTCTCACTGTATGGGCCCCCGAAACAAGTCGCTGCAATAGTGCGACAAGGGGGCAACATATTGTGAGCAGCTAAGGGTGGAGAGGCGTCCCTGGACTTTAAACTCCGATCACGCGCTCCCTGAGGGTCCAGCATCACGTGCCCACTCGCCACTTACGCTTCGCATCCACCCTTCGAGCTAAAAGCTCTCGCGACTCCACTCTGGCCGGCCGGTTAAGGCAAGCCAGAGGTGGGGGTCCTGTCCTCGTCAGGCTTCACTCCGACCGGCCGGTGAAGGCAAGCCGGAGATGAAGACAGGGGCCTCCCCCGGGAGCACTCGGTTCCCGCGGGGTCGCTACTCCCCGACACCCCGCCACAAGGTGTCCTGCGGGTGACTGATTGCACGGGTGGAATATCTATTATCACGTAAACAATAGATATCCCAACCGTGGGCGATGGGGTCGTCACATCCCTACGCCCTTATTATTATTATGTCTCTCTCCATAATACACGGGTATCGCCGTAAGGATGATACCCGGTCCTTTGGAAGGCTTACGTGGGGACACAGGTCCAACACGCAGAGGCCCTTTAGAGAATTTAATGTGTAGTGGGACACCAGCCGCAGCCTGCCCATGGCTGCACTATAGAGATACAGCCCTGGGCAGTCCGCGGCCAATGTAGGACTATTGCAGAAAAATGGAAATGAATAAAACTGGGTTATGGAAGGGGGTGTTAGATGGACTGGTATATTGGGTCTATGGGGGCTATGGACGTCTGCCTTTTCAATATTAAAAATTGAAAATTATGGCAGACGGTGACTCGCCAGTTCGGTCGATGGGCTCCCAAAAATTTTACCGATAATGGCAACAAGGGGGCAACATCAGCTGAACGGCTGGGGGTGTAGAGAGGTGCGGCACCGGTTTCACCATCGCGAGCCCGCGGGCCCGGAGCGGGTTTCCCCGCTATTACGCCATTAGACACTTCCACCCCCGAGCATATAGCTCTAGCGGCTCCACTCTGGACGGCCAACAAAGGCAAGCCAGAGGTGGGGGATCCTGAACCTCGTCATTGTTCACTCCGAACTGCCACCGGGACAGCCCAGAGGTGAGGACAGGGAACTCCCCCGGGAGCGCTCGGTTCCCGCGGGGTCGCTACTCCCCAACACCTCGCCACAAGGTGCCCTGCGGGGTGACTGACTGCACGGTTGGGATATCTATTGTAGATATGCCAACCGGGGGCGATGGGGTCGTCACATCCCTATGCCTTTATTATTATTATTATTAATAAGCCGAACCTGATGAGCGTATAATAAGTTTTTTCATTGCCCTTATAAGGTTTATATTCTACGAAACGGATCGTTTTCAATACGGTAAGAGGGTAAAGCGGTCAATTAATTATTTTTACCTTTGAGGCATAATATTATGTATGCACAAATTTTAAAATTTTTAACAGAATGGGATTTTAGTTTTGAATAAAATGATTCAACTCTTATATGCGTGTACGGTGTTTATATTTGTTTTTTTGTCAGGTTCGGGATTTTTTTTCTTGCCTAGTAGCCAAGCTTTCCAGCCTATTTCTAGATGTTTAACAATAAAATAGATAAAATGATAAATTTTAACATCTTTCATCCTTGCAAAAAAAATAACGACATTGATCACATTAATTAATGAATTAATGACATTTACACAAATTAATGACATTGATCAAGGTAAAATGGTTATGATTTATCATAATTTAAAGTACATAATTTATAATATACCTACTTGTGTATCAACAGCCTAAACACGATTACCGGCGCTAATTTCTGCTACCGAACAGTAATGGCCCGATGCTAATGATCTGAATGATTACCTCGGTTTAACAAGACCGCGCGCGAACCTCTTTAATTTACCTTTATAACATTACACAATTTACACAGATTATATTTTCAAATTAACTCAAACATATAACCTTATGAAAAATCCATACGCATGTCAAAATATCTTGGTAATCGCTAGATGTAAAGTGTTCTCGGGAACCCATTAAATATCGGGTCGCTCACGTCCCGTCCCCGTAGGTATTAACTTATTATCCTAATGATAAACTACGCCGCCAAATAACAGGCTGCACGACCGTTTTAGCCTTTCTATCCGGGAATAATGATCTGGAAATAATTCTATTAAATTGTTTCTTGATCATGTGAACGCTCCGGGCTCGCGTTTTTGCGTTCACTAGTTTGCAAACTTTAATTCACACGACAAATTACTTTCTTGGTATGCGGGATTCATTTTATTTTCACTTTCGTTATGGCGTACCTATATATCATGCAAAATAACCTTTTTTAAAAGATATCGCAAGTTACATTTTCCCCAATTATTTTTAAAGATGTACAGAATTTTAAGGATGTACAGAAATATACAATCCATACAGTTCAATACATAAAGATAAAAGAAGGATACAAAAGTTTATTGAACCCACAATCAATATGAGCAAAGCTCAGCCAAACAGCGTCCGCCAAGACGTCCCCCAGTATAAATAGAGATAATCCGCATGTAAGGGAAATCTTAAGATGTCAAAACATGTAGTACGCATGCGCGCAGCCACCCCAGCATGGCAGCATGGACGTTCACCCCGTTGCGTCATGCCGCGCCGCAAGGTCGTCAAACAAATATACACTAAATTCTATTTTTAAGTACTATTAAATAACTGGAATTGTGGTTTGAAAATGGAAAACGTTTTTTTTATGGAATGTCAGAATAGATAAATTCAGTTTATAATCTGATGAGTGGAATACATATTAAAAAAAAATAAGTTAATGTGTTTGGTTTATTAAGGAGTTATGTATTATGATAATAAACACGTAATATATTCTCAAAAAGAACAGAACTAAATAAAACTAATGTATATTAAGGTCTTCATGAACTTCCACATTAATTAAAAACTAAAAAGTAACAAGTGGCAAGTTCTCAAGTCTGACACTAATTAAGTACTATAACTCCAATTAATGTAGCCAAGAAGTTGATTTTAAGATTTTTCATTAACTGCCTCAAAGAGAGAAAGAAATATTATATCCCTTTAAAAATATTGTAATATAAAGCTAGGCTGGAATATTCTGGAATATAAGGAATCTTTACCTCAAGAGCGCTTCCCATTTCCAATGTAAATTCGAATATATTTCCTACGCTCATATTCGCTTGAGTAAGTTCGCGATGTGATCTTCATGATTTTACTTTCCAATGCGTCCATTTAAAATAAGGTTTTATATTTTTTATTGCTTAGTTTTAAAAAGAGTTAAGTTAAAACTTTTTAAAATTGTTGTTGTTGTTTAATTTTGTTGGAAGCTGAAAAAAAATTGTTTAACCTTCTCTATACAACCATGATAATTATAGTTTATACTAATAAATATAGTATATAACTTTTAGACAGACATACAACAGACATTCAGCTTTTAAGTTTAATAAGCGTGCCCCAAGTAGGTAATTGCAAATTAAATTGATTTATTGAACGTTTAGAGCTTTTGCAGTACCTATTAGTAGTTTAGCTTATTTAATTTTTTAAAGTAAGTACCTTTTTTTAAAGGTAAAAAAAGTATCTATTTATTCGATCTTTGACCTTTAAAAATAAAAATGAATTGCGAATCAAACTCACAATTATAAAGGCCAAATGTTATGACCACTGACACGAAATTCTGCGGCGAGTAATATTATAATATACATCCAAATTTATTCAATCGGCTACCTGTGGTTACTCGTATAAAATATGAAAACAAACAATAATATTTTGTGTAAAAATACGCGTATTTATAGATAAAATGAAAGCTTTTTCCATAACACTTTTTAAATTCTACATATAAACAATAAATATTATAGTGCCACAGAATATAAAAATTAAAAACATAATCTCTCTTTTGTACCAACTTCAAAGAAGCATGTTAAATCATAATTGTTTAACACATAACTCAAGATAAATTAGTAAACATGCATTAACAATAAATAATAATATAATTGTAATTGCTACACATAACTTCGCAGCGAAGAATGTGTAACATATCAACAATAAATCACGCAAAGCATTTATTTGCCTGGAGATACATCACTGTTTCTTTTTTAAATTACTTTCACTATCATGTACTCAGTATAATTTGAGTGAAAATAATTTATGAAATAACTTATTATCTACATTTACTTTTTATATGTTTCGAATCGATATAATAATTATTTATTAACCAATTTAAAATATCTTTTTTTATAGAACTAAGCTGCATTAGTAATGGGTGATATAAGCTATATTTTTTTTATCTAGATTCACCCGTTCGAAGCCGGGGCGAGCGACTAGTTTTTTTTTTTTTCGTCTGGTAGTTATACGTTCGCTTCGCTCTCGAATCTAAAAGACATTTAAGTTACCGACAGCTTTTCCCCATACAAAATCTAAAACAAGTAGAAATATCAAATAGGGGTATTTCTACCCAATTAGATGTAAATAATATGTTTTTGACTACTATCTATAAAAAAAAATTTGTAGAGTTTCCGATATTCAAGAGTGAGAAGAGAGACGTAGAGTCGTAGTGATATTATATTAAATTACGATAGGGATCCATAGTAGGTAATATACATGTTTTCAATTTATCTTATTAAAACGATATGTATACATATGTTTTAATCAAATTGAATTGAATAGCTTATTATATCTTTTAAGCTATTAAATAAATTGAAACAACCACATTTAGATATTGAAGTAGAGCACAAATGTTTTTTAACAGAGTTAGTGAAGCAATAACAACAATTTTCATATTTTTTATCTGTCTGTTTATCTGATAAAATCACGCTAAAGTTTCTGTGTCTAAATTTTCCCTTCGTACTGTTACAGATCTTACTTAAAATACAGCCTCTATTTTGCTTTATTTAAATAACATATTTTTATTCAGTTTATTGATTCTTATATAAAAAGTACACACCTAATTCACCGGAAAATTTGAAAAAGCTCATGCAAAAATCGTCAACATAAATTGGAATACATTTGCCTCGCACCCCAATATCCTGTCACATGCCGACACGGAATTATATCGACACAATATCTACAAGGTGCTACACGAATCACCATTTTATTAAACGTAAATTTTTACGTATATACATACATAGTATGTACATACATTTATGTCCCCTTTTTTGAGTGGAAATTACCAAACTATCAGCAGCTTAATTATGACTGTGAAAACTTTGTACATCTAAGAATATAATAGAAAATATTAAATATTAAATTAAATGCGTATGTAATATTCATATTTAAATAGACATATCATATTATATTATAATAAATACTGAATGTGTGTAAAACGCTCTATAATTAATTCAATTCTAAGTTTTGTTGTAAATAATTATAAAACGTATTTAAACGATACTGTACATAGTAACAAAGCCTTTGCACTCTATGGAGAAATCGAGTAAACATTAAGTGCTTCCCGTATAAATTCAACAAAGGACACCAATTAAAAAACAACTGTCCACCAATAAAAGGCAATAAGGGCATCTCATCATGCGCTCATTAGGACCTACCGTTCAATACAATCTGGCTCCCAACTCACCAGCAAGAATAAAATCCACAGATTATACACAATAATCACGTCACAACACTACACTGGTTTGTTTTTATTTTCGTCGCGATTGTACGGAGCGCCGGGCTGGGCGCGTATCGAACCTCAACTGAGATATCGAGCGACGGCACACCCCGCGCCGCTCTAAACCAATTTATAATACATACGGAGACGCAGCATCCCTGCCCAAGTGTACAAACTAATTTCGACTGTATACCGTTAATATAGAACGCATTATGCAACGCGGATTGAATGCCGCAGAGGCAAAAACGCTGCTAGTTTTTGCTGGATCGCGAAGGGTGCGAATTGTGTATTTTCGCCGGTTTCCGACGTTTGTAATTGAATTGCGCGCTCAGCGTGACGATCGCATGTTTGTTGTGATACGGTGTTATTAAAATTAAGTATTATTTAATGTTACTTTACTTAAATTGTGAATTTATTTTCAGAGGAAAAACTTCACTAAAATATTGCATACTACCAGCGAAAGAAAAACAACTAGACTTAAAATTCTTTGGAACAGATTTCAGCCTACCTAGAGCTGAACATTCGAAGACTTGAAAACAATCACATATGTATGAAACTAATATAATGGAGCGCAAAGCAGTTACAATGCTCAGAATAAAACGGTTCTAAAGAGGCTTTACCCAAATATACGTTTCAAGGTAAATCGGGTTGTTTTATCTGCAGGAATATACGCTTGAGACGGGCTACATTTGGCAATATTTCAACTATATGAACGTTCCACTACAGAAATGTTTTGCTTTATTCCAGAGATAGCAAGCCTGAATGCCCTCTGGGCTTAAATTGCGTTGAGTTTATCAACTTTGATGACCGGGTTACTGGTAACATTTTATTTTTATTTTTTTCAATCTGGTAGAATTTGAATTTGACTTTATATAATACAGTTCACTGAATTTGATTTATTACAAAAATTACGCTTTTACGTAAGTTTACTTAAATTTTAGACGAATTATATATTATAAAGTGGTGTGATAGAGCTATTTTTTAAGACACATGAAATGAAAAAATGCTATGATAAATGATCAATTGCATGTACACGGCCATTTATAATTCAAAGAATTTTGATATCCTTCAACCATTTCATTGCCAAACGTTACATTCATTCAAATAAGTGACTTATGTGCTCAATGTGACTAACATCCATAACTTTGAAAGTACCTACCTATTTGAATATAAACTATATCGTTGTCACTTCCGTGAATTTAATATCAAAGTTCCTCACTTAACCGCTGACGAATCCTCCATTATGTATGCTAATCTAAATTCGGATGGAATGGTAGAATTAACATCTATCAACACCATCTGATATCTTGTACAAATTATTCTATCCATTCCTTGAGCAATATGTCAGTATTGGATCACTTATTAACGTCGTGTGTTTAGTATTTTTATATACTGGAAAAATTGTTAGTAAATCGTTTAAAATCTCTTCGTGGTATTAAAATGAATTATTTAATAATTACTGTTTTATTAGAAAGATAATTTGTTGAAACTCTGTCTACACCGTTGTTAGATATTTTTATGAAATTAATGTTTATTTTATTTAATACATTTTCAGTTTTTACAAACAATAATATTGAACGATATCGCCTCTCAGAATTAATCTATTAGAATAATATTATAATTGTTTACGATAATTCTTAGAATCTGTTCTTAAACTTTACAAAAACAAATGAATAGATTTGTATTAAGTACAAAGAGGAAAGCAAAGATTCTGAACAGTTGTTATTATAATAAATTTATTAAGTACATTGTTCTAGTATTCTTTCCATGGAAAAATATATGTTTTGTTTTCTACAAATACAGACCACACTCGAGCAAAAATAATCTTTCTTCTTAGCCATAACTTGATATATTCCGATCTTAATCAGTTTCGAGAAACCCATATCAAATTACGAAGCTCTGGGCTGTGAAGCGCCAAGCTTTCTGTCTTACTCTCACTTATGATTGACCATTGTTAACGAAAAGAGAGGTAAGATGTAACATAGATGTAACATGAGACGATAAAAGATTATCTTTTTGTGTCTCACTTGTCTAATAGAAGCTTCACAATGGCTTAATGAAAACTGCTCTTTGCTGTCGGACACTTGCTTTGTTATATAAAGACAACGACTATAAAGAGGCAGGTACAGAAAAAAAATATCAACATGTTTTTTTTTCTTTATTAACTTAATTGAAGTACGAGATATAGATATCACAGACTACCTACCTATTTATTATGGTCTGATCTTCTCTACTGAAAGAAAACTTTCCAAGCACAATAATATCTATAAAACAAAAAACGTAACATAAAAATGAGTAGATAAAAATTACAATAAATTGTAGAGCATTATTAGCTAATAAAATTTTGACGATACTTGCGGTGAAAGTTACGACTTTTATAGACTTAGGTCTTATAAAGATTTATTTTCAGCTTATACTTTCAAATTTTATAACTTAATAATGGATAAGTTAACTTGAGCATTTATTAAAGACATTTGTAAGAAACAAATCTTTTTTTTTCAATGTTTAATTGGAATGCTACAATTGCTTTATCAAGAAGTACGTGCACTGAATGCTGATAATTATTCCTTAATTAATAATCTTGTCAAACAAGACAACTTTGTTGCATGTCTTGTTACTTTACAAAGTGTAATTTTTAAATATTGTTCTTTTGAAGTGATTTACTTGGAATGTATTATTAACTAGCGGTCCACCCCGCCTTCGCCCGTGATACCTACAGGTTTACGTTTTCTCTCCAAAAGAACCAAGTAAAATAATAAAAAAATAATTAACAAAATCGGTTCAGCTGTTCTCGAGATTTGCGCTTAACGACAAATTAAGCGTTTCTGTTTTATATTATAGATATAAGTAGAGCCGAAAATACATTTTAAATCCGTCTAGCAATTTCAAGCATCATATAAACTAAATTATAACAAAATTTATATTAGAAATGTTTTGAGCTCTATAATGTATAAAATAAAATACACAATACACTCTCATAAAATACATATTCCGTTTTCAGCCACAAAAAAATATTTTTCATAAACCTAAAATATTGAATGAATCTACAAAACCCTATTGAATAAAACAAAGAGTTTTATTATCCGAACAGTATGGGGTTTCATGGAATTTATACCCCATATTTTTGCAGAGATTGGCGTAGAGCCAAGCTATTTATGAGTTTCTTTACAAGGGCGGGAATATCACCTTGACCGCTAACTTCTATTGCCCTCAGAAAAAACAATATTAGTATACATTTGTAATCGAAACTTCCGAACTAATTAATTTAGAAGTAATCTAGTAGGTACTGTAATCCGTACAATATTAGATTGTTATTTTTTATTAATTTATGTAGATATCAAAATACATTGTCTGTAACCTTTTCTCATTTGGACAACTAGAATAAGATTTTTCACAAAACACTTCTCAAATTTAAATAGGAAATAAATATTTCTAAGGGGAAGGGTAATCGCACGAAATGCAGGCAAAGTCCCGGGGTGGAAGCTAAGTAGTGTTCTATAAATAAATCGCTTATTAAAAGAGCTGGCTTAAACTTGGATAAATTTTATTTCGTTTCAAGTTTTCTCGCTTATTAAAAATACCAATGAATGGAGAAAATTCTTATCGAGTACCATCAAACTTTTGTGCCTACTTGGATGTTTTACTTGAATTTTATTTTGCCTGTACTCATCAAGTTTATTTCAATATTCAAATTAAGTACGATTTGTGCGAAAATTTAATTAAATTTGTAATAAATAAAGAGGTTACGGTTACTTAGTAGTAGTGCATGTGGTTCTTACGTGCATACAGTTTTTTCAGATGCCATTTTACATTTAATTTTATAGACGACCTATTAATCAATAATTAATGTTGTCGGAAAATGAACTGTATTGTCATGCCAAAGGTATCAATTTAAATAAAATAAACAATGCCGATTAAAAGGTTGAACGGTAGCTTCTTTGTTGTTTTGCCTAATTAAAAATGCGTTTCGATTTGTAAGCCAATTCGATTTTATTGCACGAAATGTTTTCGATTCGAGCCATTACCTTCTGTGATCATAGAATAAATTGAAAGATTTTGTAGACAATATATAAATGGTTTATATTATGAGGAAATATTAAAATATTATTTTTTGAGCAAAATTGTCCCCCTAATGTACCTATATATTTTTTAATTTTCATACATGCTTCATTAATAAAAATCTGACAAATTTGAAACACAATATATGTATAATTGTGTGTATGTTATATAGCTAAGTTTTTATTTTAAATAACATAAAATTAAGTAGGTACTTAAAAGCCTGCGTTTGATCGATTCAACATCGAATGCTAAATAATGTTGGTTGATAATTAATAAAAAAAATTTCCAAACACGTGAGTTCCACGTACTCCTTATTTTCTCCTATACCTGTTCAATATTTAATTAATTAATTAACTAATAAATTAACTAACAGTAAATTTTTAATTATTAAATATCTACCCCAGCCTTATACTCTATGCTCTTATCATGTGCGTCATCAAGTGTCGGCGCCTGTAAGGTGCTAACACATGAATAATTGAGAGAAGATATCGGTCCATCAGCGACTTGAGTATTCTATACAAAGCTTGAAGCTCACCACTATCTATATTGTTCTTGGTTTTAATGAGCTTTGAGCCAAGAGACTGGCAGTCACCGGATGGTGGAACGGGGATATAATCCATCATCCGGTGCGGAGAGGCGGCGTGAGAAGTGTTCCACTCACGCCGCCCCCCTAGGAAGGTAGACCTGGCGGCCACCCGCCACATTCGCGTTGGGCCTGGAGATAGGCTGCCGCTGACGGGTCCGCGGACGCGGTTCTACCGAATACCCGCGGCCCCGTCTATAAAGCGGCACGGCGGAACACAGTGGAGTTTAGTCGGTAGGTCCCTGCACTCAGCAGGGTGAGTCCGACATAACCCAGGGCACTTTCCCCGAGTGCCCTGGGTATGCTTAAATGCATTCTCCACTAAAAAAAAAAAAAAAAAAAAAAAAAAAAAAAAAAAATAATAATAAAAAAAAAAAAAAAGAGACTGGCAGTGTCGTGAAATAGGATTCAGTATTTCTGAGTCAGATTTACTAGATGTTATTATAAGTACCTACTTATTATTTTAAAAGTGTTTTTTTGTTCCACATAAAACATTGTACAATTTATTATTTTACGATACGTAATAAGATATGTAAGGGAACCTTATTACTTTACTTAATGAATAAATTGTAAAATGTAACTGCATCTAAATAATTAAATTCGCACATTACCTATTTTTAAAGTTCCATAGAGATAATCCATGAAAAGCAAACTCTACATTTTACATTATTTTCTATCGCATGGCCCAAAACAATAATATTAAATACACTTATTCAAGTTGAAAACATTTGTGAAATTCTGAGGAAAATAAAAATATCCTTCTATTTCCAATAATGTTCGCCTTTGTCGATATTTATGTTGATTCCCGCTACAGCTCCAATATTCTGTATTCCAGAGACGTTGTTATTTAAATTGTATTCACCACCTTGGGTTTAACGATAAGATACACTCAGATAAGTATATATAGGGTAAACTTGCATAATTCGTACCTGCGCTTAAATCGTACCTCGTCTATATCTCGGCTTGGGTAATAGTTACCAGCGCCTCTGGTGGCATAAAATGTCAATAATAGTCGGCCATATTGCCATGTGACAAATAAATACCTGTTACGTTGCTCCCGACTAAAATATTTATCAAGTAAGTTTTTTCTTACTTTTTGAGTAATTTTTTCGCACACTTCACAAGAACTGTCTTCCAAGTATACCGTTCATAAGTTGTTTAACTGTTTATTTTATATTTATGCGTATATTTGTGAATATATTTCACATAGTAAAGCCGGCTTGTTCGTTGACAGTTTTTTTTGCGGCAAATGTGAAATTCTTTTGATACTTGTGCCTATTTCGTACTCGCAGCAACTTCTTAAAACGTACCTGTACGAACGAACGAAAACACCTCAAAAAGGAAACAAGAAAAAGAAACAAGAACAAGATGAAAATGACAGTTGGTATTGCAAAATATGTCAAGAAGACGTTAAAGAAAACATGATTAAATGCGGTAATTGTGAAGTATGGGTACCTACCCATACTTCACAATTACCTACATGAGCTATGTGCAGGGACAACTAAAAAAACAAAATGTTATTACTGCGATGACTGTCAGGATTTGGCAAAGACCATCCGCTGTATTAATAAGAATTAATCTAGGTACATTAAAATTAAGAAAAAGAGGAGAAGATTATTAAGATTGTGATTTTTAAGACTGTAAACCAATGATAGGATCTCAAAGTACGATTTAAGAATATACTAGTACGATTTAAGATGAATGGTCTTAAATCGTACTTTTTTTAAGTTTTTGAAAATTGTTTATTTCTCAGAAGTTTAAAATATATATGTTATTTTTTGTTGAAATACTAATAGAACATTAGTGAAATTATAATTACTTAATATAAATAACTGTGTATCATTGTTCATTTCCAAAATTTTTGAGGTTCTCCTTAAGTGGTACGAATTAGGCAAGTTTCCCCTAGAAGGAATAACTAGGACTGTGTTACATTTTAAATTCTCGTCACTTTCGAAACCACATTTCAATTATTTTATGCTTCCTATATGTTTACTTAAGAGATTTGACTATTATCCTACGAAAATACACTACAAACTCACAAACGTACAACTTTATTTAGTAACTAGCGGTCCGCCCCGGCTTCGCCCGTGGTACATATTTCGCAATAAAAAGTAGCCTATGTCCTTTCTCGGGTATCAAAATATCTTCATACCAAATTTCATGCAAATTGGTTCTGTAGTTTAGGCGTGATTGAGTAACAGACAGACAGACAGAGTTACTTTCGCATTTATAATATTAGTATGGATGTAATAATCGTAATGAAATTAATAATTATGTTTCAGGCAATTTGCTCGCTCTACTTGTAGGGCGGACAAACATTTGACGGAGATTATAAACTAATTACAAGGATTACCATGTAGTCCGTTGTGCAATACGTTGTGTGTATTTATTATATTATTATCATGAAGCTCACAATTTTCATTCACATACTTATAAAATCCCTCTAAGTTTTATTTGATGAAAGTGAAAAAATTTTTCAGGCATGGATGATAATCTCTATGTGTGTGTCCATTATATTTGACTACATTGTACCACATTTTGAAATATGTATACCTATGAATAACATTTTAATAGTTGGAAAGATAGCTTTGTTAAATGAAAGCTCCTTCAACGTTAGGTACATGTTCTCGGAAAAAATATACTACAATTCTCGTCTAAAAGTTTTACTGGTATACAATAACAACTCTAGGTAAATACATACAGTCTCAACGCATTTGAAATTTTATGTAAATGCTACGCCAGTTCAAATCTGAGGCTTCAGGCTCACACCAGGGAGATACCATCCTCCCAATTAGTTCAATTACCAGTGAAGATTGCCAAGTCACAGTAAAATAGTGTAGAATTACATCTATAAATAATGATGTATTTAAAGATAATAATATATTTATATTTAGATATATTTAGAGATAATATAATGTACCTAGTAACGCAAAACGCTACGTAAAATTAAAATAGGTACATGTTTGTTTATATTGTTTATAACTTTTCAATAATGATAAGGTTGTTGTACAGCTTTAAATTTTAATTCTGTATGTTTGTTATTGTGACGTTTTAGTGTTCAATAAAATGTATTCTAGTCTCTATAATTAATTTAAAAAAATTATTGTCAATGCAGAAAAAATAAAGCTCGTTACGATTATGTTCCACTTATTCATAAACACATTTGGTTAGACTAAACTTCAAGCATTAAAAATGCTAGTCGCTTCTCCATACGATACTAGTACAACTAAATTCTTTATCAACTTCGTAGATCAGTTCCAATCACTACATACTTCATACACTACACTGAAGGAAAGTTATTTAATTCAGGTTTTAGCTTCATTGAGCGCATCTCTTTTAATTAACTTTCCTTGTCTATGGAGTTTGAAACTAGACGTGGGTAGATTTATTAATATAGTAACTATGACATAAGGAGGTCATTAATTCAACTATATGTTTGTAATATTATCAACATAGTACATACCTACTCTGTACTCACATAATAGCTCATCTATTACCGAGATTATAATACAATTTTAAATACCGCAGTATATCTACATTAGGTATATGATCCATCATCTTATTTCACTTGCCTTTCCAGCTTTCCATATTCATCAAACTTACTTTATTATTAGCGCCCTAAATTCACAATCTTTTACAATTTAATGTATGTTAAATAAATATGTATAATTGAAGTAGAGCCAAAAAGTTTATAATAAGTCATTTTAAATCTACATCATCTTTTTTAAGAAAATATGTCTTGATAGACCCTAATAATAATGATAGATTATCACACAAGAAAAGCGTCATAAAAT
Organism: Colias croceus; assembly: GCF_905220415.1. Taxonomy (NCBI): domain Eukaryota; kingdom Metazoa; phylum Arthropoda; class Insecta; order Lepidoptera; family Pieridae; genus Colias; species Colias croceus. The sequence goes on from NC_059541.1 coordinate 10,466,363, forward strand.
TGTATTGAATCATCATAAAGGATACGAAAAGAGAGCTCACGATAGCTATCCACATAAAAGCCTACATGTTACCAGAATGAGCCAAGGTACAGTACAATAGCCTCTCAAACGTACATATATACACATATTGGTAATTTCCCACCCCGAGAAGGGTCTCCATTCAAGCGAAAACTACACAAAATAGCGCCTCAGGACTCTGTTTTGAGGGCCCTATTTTCATATGACGGATGGTGAGGTAAATACGAGTATGTACGTAAATGATGTGTACAAATCTGCATTTTTAATTTAATAGTGAAGGTAACATTAATAACATAACAGACAATAACATTTAATAAACAGTTGTATAATTTGAAATATTTAATATACATAATATGATTGAATGAATGCTCTGAATTTGGAAGAGCTTTTTCAAATATATTGTTTCAAGAGAAAGAGGTTTTTCAGCTCTTCCTAGTGTATATTTAACTAGTTTCAAGGTTTAAAAAAATCCGTAAATATTTCGAGCTTCTTTAATATTTCCGTAAATAAGTGTAATTTTACAGAAATAAACGTACCTAATATTTTTAATACATAATCTCGTATTAAGTACGCCACAATGTGACACATTCCACAAACATCCACGTCCACTGTCCAGTAGGAAATAATGTTTAAAAACAGATCCAACTGAATTACTTTCTAAGAAGATTTTCTTTAAACCACTTGCCCTCAATGTACTTGCGGGCTTCCATCGCTATTCTGTGAAACGATTATAATTCTCAACTTATGTTATTATAAACTAGCTGTACCAGCAAACATTGCCCCACGGCCCTTGTTATTAGTAAAAACTAATAAGAACCTTTATTGTGCCTTTAAACAAAACGGTATAAAAATTGCCGAATTGGTAGAGTTATCATTTCTTATAATTCGTTTTTATTTTATAGATAAGTATAATCTTTCTCTATCTTTCTTTTTGCATTCCAATTAATAATTTATTATGGCAGGTAATAAAGAAGGCTTTAGACTTTTGTTTAAATACCAAAATAATATTTTCCATGCAGTTTAGTGCTCGCTGTACGCACTTAGAGGGTTTCATATGGTAACAATATAGTATCGGACCCTTTTCTCTTCAATCACCTAAAGAAACCAAATTTTGTTGAAATTTCTTGCAAGTTTTAATATCAAGTTTCTTTAGATTATGAAAATATTTTCTGCTTCATAGCATGTTGTTTTGTATCAACCCCTGAACCTCCCCAATTTATTTTTAATCACTCACTCAAGGGTTCACGGCGAATATACTAAGCTAACAATATTAATTTACTATAATTCCACACAAATAAAATTTTCTAGAATAGTGAACCGCTATGAATTGTATTTTAAAGTCTTGCAATTTCACCGAATAAACACAAGAAAATTGTTCATTTTAAAGTTTATCTACATTTCGAAATATTTCCAGAATGTATTTTATCTTTTTACATAAACTTAACAGCCTTGATATTTTCACTTCCATATTTTGAAATAATTCTGAAATACTGTTAAATGAACCGTCCAATTTATGAGGAAAATACCATATTTAGATAACATCGTCACATAATCATATTTTTTAAATTAACTTATTGAAAATCAATTAGTTATAATGTCAACAAATAAATAACTAATTAAATTCAAATTCAAATCACCAAAAATATAGGTATATAAAAAAAGCACCGGTTTTCTAATAAAAATACAAAGAATTCACCTGAAAGTTTTCAAACTCGCAAATCTAAAACTTGTTAAAGAATCTGCTTGTAAAATATTCCTTAGAGAATGTTCATTTTATTCCACAACTACAGAACTGTCTCAAACTTGTCTCCAATTAAACACGAACTAAGAAATTGATCTGAATCTATTCCATTTCATTGATTGCTATTATATTTATATATTGCTTTAGCAAAACAATGTTTAAACATTTAACAATAGCTTCTGTTACATTTTTACTCATTAGTGAAACAGTTAGTGAAGTGGTCAATGACCTTCTTGCGTCAGAGGGTTCAAACTTATACAACGAAAAATATTTTGGGATACTCGAATTATACTTTCCTTTTGCCGGGATTCATAAGTGAAATAAATTAATATTATTAATTCTTAATTCTTTTCTTTTGACATTCTCAGGGCGTTAAATATAATTTCATCATCATGTTTTAAATATACAGTATAAAACAAAGTCGCTTTCTCTGTCCCTATGTCCCTTTGTATGCTTAAATCTTTAAAACTTCGCAACGGATTTTGATGCGGTTTTTTTAATAGATAGAGTGATTCAAGAGGAAGGTTTTAGTATATAATATATTAGGTTTTAGACAAAGCGGGCAAAGCCGCGGGCGGTAAGCCAGTACAGAATAAAATTAACAATCGAAAAGATGCATCGTTACATTACAAGTAAATGTATGTAATTATGTCGTATAAATTAGTCCATTAATTTTTAAAGAACACAACTTTTCATTAATCCAAAAGAAAGAAAATTATTATCCTCTGCAAACAGCAACGCTACGTAAATAACACAAATAATTTAATTTAAACGTTAGAAACCGACAATTTCTGGGCCTTGAACTTATCTAGAGCAATTTATTAGAGCAGGGCTTGTCCAATTTACATAAAACAATTGTCACATTTCCGTAAAGACTGCTTTCGGCACACAAATCGTTAAATCTAAGTAAGTTGAGTCTCGAGGTATGAGTTCACGAATCGAGGTGTGAGTACAGTGATTGTTAGAGGAGTTAAGTGACAGTTGAATTTGATACATGAGCATATCCTTATTTGGAAAGGTAGATAAGAAGGTGTCAATCACATGATATTCGTTAAATGAAAATGTTCATAGTACATTGCCAATTTGCCAAAGCACGGTAGACTAATTAAAGCAATCCTGCCATTTCTGATAGGTTTTGGCAACCCGACCAAACACAGGGGACACACATCCGTTAACTAACTGCCTATAAGTTAGTGCTGGCGCGGGTTGGAAATGGGAATAATTTCCCCAATTGTACTCCCCGACTGGCTGGGACGGAAATTACCCTCGAATGAAGCAAGAAGTCTATCACGGGCTGAAAACTCCACCCAGTCTGGAGACTATTTCCTTGGAACCTAATATTAGTGAAGATAGAAGGGTGTTTTTGTAAAATTACAATTAAAGAGTTACATATACCAAAACAAAGGATCGTGTCCTTGGGTTGGTTATAATTTATATTATAAATGTAGTTTACCTTAAAAATTTTAATTTCAATATTATGTTACATAGCTATTGTGTAGTAGTCTAGTCTAATAGTCATTATTATAGGTACATAGCTATAGTAGTATGTACTACATAGTTATGGTTTCCTTCAAAGAGCCAAATAATAAAAAGGAATTCAGATTAAAGCTTATCAGCAAAGAATACCACATTCTTTATTTCACACAAAAGAACTAATTATCTTTAACTTTATATCCCAAATTCTCCTCACTTCGTAACAGAAACCAGAGCCAATTGCGCGAACAAGGCGTAATAAAAGGAAAATATTTGACCATTACAAGCGTACGACTACAAATTTATGGGCCGCTATATCTCGGCTGCTTATCGCTACCATTATCTTCAAATTCCCAGACTAATTGCAAACTATTAACATAACATACAAACCCTATTCTCGATGATAAGAAGGTACGTTGTATCAGCAATGATCGAAATTGTACGACAATAATATTGTAAGGGAACATATAATTGGTTGCATAGATCGGATAAAATAGACATAAAATTGAGAACGTAGCAGTTGAACAGAGCAATTCTAATTACACTCGGCAATAAACAATTGCTAATTATACTTCTCTTTATAGTGTAGTTTGTGGCCAATTTGTTGTTAAACTTAATAAAGTTCCATGGCATTTAAATGTGTTTAACGACCCTTTAATGATGCCAAACAGTGAACTGATTAGCACTCAATAAAGTTTACTGATGGATAAACTTTCTATATAAAGACTGCTGGGACTTGTGTTGTATCCTAATTTAGGCTAATTTCCATTTAAATTTCTCATATTATACGCAATTAAATATTTTAAAAAATTACGACTTCGTGCCTTTACTATCTACATATAACATTGCAACAGTAGGTACGTGTATTTACGTAGGTACCTATATTTACAATGAGTCAAAACAAGAATATTTTCCGGAACTTTTTTGTTAGAACATTCTTATTTTACAGTTTTCAATTCATATAAACTGTCAAAAGTAAAATAATATTTTACGGTGGGAATTCTATTTGAAATAGCGCGCAGTGAGGGGTTCAATACACGGCGCCTGAGGAATAATAATTTTGCGGCCGAATGATACATTCACGATACCTACATTCTACTTTTCATTTCCTGCTATGTAAAAAGGAAATAGAAAGAGCGTTTTTTTATAATCTAACCAGCGTACTGTCAGAACGAACAAGTCACTTTTCCCTTTATTGTTTTAAAATATTTTTTTTAATAAATAGTACCGTGTCAAAAATATATATCTGGAATAAGAATAAAACAAAACAATATACTTAAAGGTCAGATGACGCCTATTTAATGGTCTGCAATATGCTTTTAAAAATAGATCAATTTTAATCCCGTAGAATAAAATAAATCAATTCGCTATCAGAAAAAGCTCAGAACAAAAGTACGCTTAATTCAACAATATTTTAATACGGCTCGAGAGCGATCAGTAATAAAAAGCACTCAGACACAGGTCGCTGCTTCCAATAAAATAATATGACTCGTACAAGAATTGGACCCGACGCGAATCGTAAAATGAGAGGATGGGCCGAATATTGAGTTCGGGAAATCTATTGATAGTAGAATAAGCTCAGTAAATTTCGATGCACGTGGCTCTTACGACCCGTTAACAGTAAATCTTCACTACATGGTATAGAACAAACTAACCACCGTCTCTATGTATATTGTATACCTACTAGATGTTCAGCGCGGATTCACCCCCGTGGCCCTGTTGGCCTTTATGATATATAGCGTTCCTCGATAAATGAGCTATCTAACACCGAAAGAATTTTTCAAATCGGACCAGTAGTTCCCGAGATTAGCGCGTTCAAACAAACAAACAAACTCTTCAGCTTTATAATATTAGTATAGATTTTCTTAGATTTTAAAATTACGCAACATATTTTTAAGGTTTTTTTTTTTTATAGATAGAGCGGTTCTTGAGGAATGTTTTAATACTTATATTATAAATAATTTGTTAAGATTTCTACAAGGCGGGCGAATCCGTGCGCGTAAATGTAGTTACATAAATTTTATAGGATTGTTTGGTTCTTCGCGCTCAGGAACTACTGTAGTTCAGGATACATCGCCCATTTTTGCAAGTGACTACTATCAAGCTGATTTTCCGTTTGTAGCTTTATTTTGATGAGACACCGAATAATTTCGTGTACGAAACTCTCGATTGTGGTAGCTAACAGAGATAACAAGGATAAAATTTTTTGATTTGATGGTTCTCAAATATTTATTACGCAATTTGTAGGACAATATGTTTGTTGAATTATATAAACATTAACTAAGTGAAAACAAAAAAATCAGCTTGATAGTAATCATTTATGATGACCTCGTTATCTATACACTTTGGAAAGGGGGACTCTTTGAACCAACCATAGATTTTGTAGGACAAATATTTTTTCGAATAATTTAGGTAATTATCTTGAGATTGAACAAAAAAAAAATCAGTTAGTAATAAATATTTGAGAACCATCAAATCAAAATTTTTTATCCTTGTTATCTCTGTTAGCTACCACAAACGAGACTTTCGTACACGAAATTATTGGGCGTCTCATCAAAATAAAGCTACAAACGGAAAATTAGCTTGATAGTAGTCACTTGCAAAAATGGGCGATGTATCCTGAACTACTGGTCCGAATTAAAAATTTCTCTTTGTGTTGGCAAGAGGATTTATCGAGGAAGGCTATAAGCTATAAGTCATCTCGCTACGACGAACGTCAGTGAAATTGCAGCAAAAATGGATTCTTTTTGAGAGCAAACGAGATTGTATGGGTCAGGTCAGGTATTCTATCTAGAGATAGGTACCAAATCTGAACTGAAATCCTTGTAGTCATATTTAAAAGAACAACTAACATCGTTGCCAGCTTCAAAGAAGCTTTCGTATTTAAAATATTAGAAAGATGTTGAAAGTTTAAGCGTCTTCTCATGCACATCGTAACTTGTGCGGTTTTTAGCCGAGCGTAACTTTTCAGACTTCGCCGTTTTATTTATGTGTTTTAACTGAAGCAAATAGTTAGAAGACAGGTTTAATATTTGTTTGCTTGTAAATGATCATACGAATGCCGATATGTAACAAGTCTTGTTAATTCAAAATAACTGAACAGTCTTCTACATTTTTAATTTTATTAGTATGAGCCTCGTTTACGCAGTTTTACCGTGAATATATTACCCATCTACATTACTTAGTTAATTTGAATATCACTCACATAATTGTATAAGACCGTATGTACGTACCAAAGCGCTTAAAATAAGTCAATCAAAAAGCTACAACACAAAATTCTAAATGCACATACCGAAGCACAGAAATTATTAAAATGATTCCGACAGTTCTAACATTTCCCGGGATGGCGTTATGCAACCCTCACAGGGACAGGAAAATCCGGCAGTAGCAATGGCAAGGTGACAAATTATCAATTTTAGCCCCTGTCCTATTCATCGTTATGTAGGGTTGTGCTGACATAATTTTAATGCTAATTGATTTTAAAGTACGAAATATTTTATTATGTAATTTTTTTTTTACATTGGGAAAAGTGACTTGACTCTATTCTTGAGACGTAGAATTCACACACAAACTAATAGCTAGTGAATAGAAAAGCGAGTTTCAAATGAAGTCGTAAAATGCACATTAATCGATATACTGTATTATTCACGCAATGTCTAAATGTATTAGTTCGAATACATATAACTAGATTCGGTATTTTTTATTATTTTTCACAATTTTATAACCTTAATTTACAGAACAGGCAGCCCTACTTCCCCACCCCGAGACGCGGGGGGTATCGATTGGCTGCAGCGTTGCCTAGCAACGGCAGAGGCGTCGTGACGCCACCGCTTACATCAAACACTTTATGGGGGTCGTAAGCACGGAATCATTTCGGCTCAGCTGAAACACAAGGAATGGTCCAGTGAAGTTTATCGATCTTTTACGGCGTCCCACTATTTGCGGCAATAAACAGGATATAACCGGCGGCGTGATTTAATAAAGCAAACAATAAGTCACAGACATGTCATATTTCGGTCCGGTCGTTGGAATTTAATAAGTCCGATCAAGATGAGATGTTTGCTGCTATTTCTCTCAATGACTAGGCCTATATGTTTGTATATGTTGTTTGTATTGTTCCTATATGTTTAAAAGGACTTATGCAAATAAATGTGGATGAATTCTAAACTTTTTATTGTTGTACCATTCCTAATTTTCATACGAAAATATTACAATACATAATTATTTGTTTTGTTTCCATATCATGATGACGGTTAATTTTTTCATGAATATTATTTTTTTTAATTCGGATCAAAATAATAAACAATTTTGCAACGACAAGGTGTCGTGTGCTGGCATTTATCAGCTGATGAAATAAAAACTCACTTTACACCTTCCGTTTTAATTTTACAGGTATATTTAAGTTTTCGTATTTAGCTGGATATCAGCGGTGAGATATAAACGAGGTATTATGCAGTGGAATGTACAACAAGTCAGTGAGATTTGTATCGAAACGCCGATATGCCGAGCCAATCAACATTTTACTATCTGTTACAATACGCCAGTTTAAAGCGAGCTTGTTTGATCCTTTTGTAAATGTTGAGAGAATAGCGAATAATAAAATCCTGAAAACGTTACGTTTTATGTTTTTATTTATAGAATGTACGATACTCTATCATCCATCGAACCATATAGGGGGTAACTTAATTTTTTATTGTATTCGGAAAAACTTCACATATACGGAAAATATAAATCCGAAAACTTATATGTAAATTGTTGAACTGATTCTACTGAAGTGTTAAGATTTTCACCTAAAATAATTATGTAGTATAAAATGAATAAATACCACATAGGTAAATGGTTTGTAGAATAATTATTTATCGCTCGCTACTGCCTGTGTCGTAAACCTTAATACATTTTAGAGTCGCGAGCGGCCCAGGGGCATTATATTAGATGATAGACTTCATCAGGTAATGTAACAAACTTTAAGGGCATATATATTACAATTATACTAGTTACACTAGAGTTAAAGTCTATTTAATAAGAGGAATAGGTTAGGAAAATTTATTCATTGTATAATGTATACGTACCATTGTATACGTGTATAAGCCGAAATCATGAAAAGAGCTTTTATAAGACCTATATTATAATTTATACTGAGAGTTTTTTTGGATATGATTTGATGAATTTCATCAAATATTTCTTAGAATTATCAACACTGAGTGAATCAATGTGAAAGTCGAACAGAATATTATCATTATTTTAAATAATTATATGATGCTTTTGTTGACGGCTCTGAATGTGTGGAACATTTTTCATTCCAAGTTGGCAACATTTATACTCAGTAACATTGACTCTACATTAATTAATCTAGACTCTATGGTGTGTACACACTTACTCGATACGCCATTATTAGCCATATAACTAAGTACATTTATATTATAGCTTGGATAAAACATGACTACTTAAGTGTTCGGGTTAAGGCCGGGTCCCTTACCCCGGCGCGTCCCCAGGGCGCCATCTAGCGGCGAACGAGCTCACCACATTGTGATAAGCCCCTGGCAAATCTAAGCAATTTGGTATAGGAGTCAGAAACTCAGGACCCTCCAGTTATAACCCCTACTAAGGATTCTAAATATCGAGTATAATTGTTAATAAAATTGTGGTAAAGAAATTGTCTACACACGTGCCGAAAGCCATGATAGTTTCGGATCTTTGGGCAGTTTTATAAGTATGGGCTTTACTTTCTAATAGGTAGTAATATTTTATCCATCATAATAATTGTTAAGAGAAATGTAATTTACGATTAGAATAACAACTAAGTATTTCATTCTATCATTGGCAATAATGTTTCTCGAGGGTAACTTTTATTTTATTGTAGGTACAATTAATTCACTGTAACGAAAAACAAAACAAATATTTTCCAAACAATACCTGAATCGTAAAAATATGAAGTAGGAATAGAGAATTGTAATTTGTGTCATCTGTTAAATAAATAAAAATGGATTCAAATACTGTGAATTTGTGTATTGTGTGTATTCGAAAAGGATTATCGAATATTTTTCACATAAAATAATTTTTGGGGAATATTAGTAGGGGATAAATTTTTATGCGTAAAAAATTATGCATAAAGATTGATAGTTGAAGAATCCTGGGGAAAGATAAAGGGGCTTTCACGGGGAATAATAAATGTTTGTTTAAATATTTCACGGGGTTCCTAATAAATTGATTTCCCTTGTGGTGAATTAAGCGGGTTATAATTAAGGGATGGACGGACAAGTATGTGACATTTGCTTGGGTTTATTAATTATTCGGTGGGTAATTATGAATATTATAATCAACTTATTCTTTGGAAAATAATAACTATTTGTTTAGGTTTGTACTTCAACTGTTTTCATCAAAAGTAAAAAACTAAGAGATGAATAAAATATATATACTTACAGTGGAACATCAAAATTGATGACGGATGAATATGAAATAATAATACCAATTGAAATCTGATAAGTGAGTTTTATTAAACTATTAAATCAGCATTACGTTGCAGCACTTCATTATGAAATTTAACTTCGATAATCGAGCAATGAACAAGCGCATAATAACGTAATCTAAAACCTAATCTAACATATCCGCACTAAGTACTATATTAAACTGTTCTTAAATTGATCAGAATTTCGCTTAGAAATAAAACATAGTATAATATCGCTATCCTATAATCTTGGCCGCAATGCAGTCAATACGAACTAAATAATTACTCCACATTGTTGAGGTAAATAATTTATTCTCGGTGTGGTGTTGGAACATTTCAATTTGATTACGATCCACTAATTAGTGACAAGCACTAACTCACTTAGTGGGTCTATTTTCGATAGGAGAATAAATCAGGTCTATTGATGCAGGTTTGTGGAAATAAAACGGCTTTAGAATTGTTTTTTTTTTTTAATATTTAATGTAGAGTTAATTTTGTGTTAGTTTAACACAATAATACATACCTAAGGGAAAATAAGCATACCTACATACTGAATAAAACCTACACAATTTGCAAAATAAAAGTTTGAGTTACGTGCATACGCTTAGGTTACGTGGTATAAAAATTGTGGGTTGAGTGTGTCAATTTCCGTTTCCATTTGCGAATTACTATCATAATAAAACTATAAAATCGTCAAAACTTTTAATTCATTTGTTTATAATTAACAACCTCTTAAACACTAATTATCTCACCACGTGTTCGCAATCAAACTACGGGAGCTCAGCTGCTATCACTAGTTACTGCAAGTTGCAACTATAACTTCGTTATCAGCTAATATCAGCAAGCTGTAAGTGAAACTAACACTTCGACGCTTCAGAGAAATTGCCTCTTGTCTCATTAGTTATTACTAGTTACCTAGAAGCTAGAAGTTAGAACCTTGAGAATTACGCCTTTCATTTGTTTGAATTGGCTGTAAGTTGTCGTTGAGGCTTTTAATTCGTTGATGTTTATGTTACTGGGTTAGTGGGATAACGATATGAAGCCCAGTGATTTTTCTAGTACTGGATAAACTAATAATATTGAATATGAAACTTTGGCAAATAACAAACATGGAGTGTATTAAATAAGTACCTATTAAGAATAGATTTCTATGTGTCTGTTTATCTGTTTATATAATAGGTAAATTAGAAAAATATTATCTACTAATTTACATTAATTGCTTTGTCTTTAGAAGATAAGTAGTAGCTTTATTTGTTTATATAATACTAGGTTTCCGCCCGCGGCTTCGCCCGCGCAGTCAAAAAAAAACCCGCATAGTTCCCGTTCCTGTGGGATTTCCGGGATTGCGTCATTTTTCCGGGATAAAAAGTAGCCTATGTCCTTTCTCGGGTATCAAAATATCTCCATACCAAATTTCATGAAAATTGGTTCAGTAGTTTAGGCGTGATTGAGTAACAGACAGACAGACAGACAGAGTTAATTTCGCATTTATAATATTAGTATAATATATACTGAGTTCTTTAAGCTTAGATTTTTTCCCCATAGATACCTACTGCTTTCCGAATCGGTGGTAAATGTTAAAAATATGTATTGACGTTTCAAAAGTGCTTCGAAGAAGTGGAAGAAGTCTAATTGAATAAATAAATGTTTGAGTTTGAGTTTAAGCTTTATACTAAAAATAATTAATCTTTAAAACAGTCTAAATTAATAAAAAGTCTAATCAACATTAAAGGTAACTACAAACTATTTAATCAACCAAACCTTACTTTGTATATTTCTATAACAATAACAAGCCATAATCTAGATATCCGGTAGGTAACCTACAGATTGCAAAATGACGAAATTTAACACCATCGAGTAATCACGTACCTATAAGCTTTGTATGTGAGAGTGACTGCTATGTTATAGGTATATAAATAAAACGACCAAAAAAGAAATACGTTTATTGATAATGAAAAATGTAGGAAATAATACGAAACATACGTTTATAAGTTTACAAAAAAAAAATACGTTACACAAAATAATTTAACAATAATGCTGCAATATTTTTCTAAACAATGTTTTCATACGACGAAAAGGGTTATTACAATAATATATATTTAATTAATACAATGTAAGTACACAAATAAACATGGACGAATTGAGGAAATATGAGACAGAAATAATATAATATGTACACGAATACAAATACATATAAAATAAACAAGCACTTTTCTCAATAACATTAAAATTATCGCAATTTTAATAATCAAAAACGCAATAAACTCGCAATAATGAAATAAAAATATTTAAAAGATAGATGTGGAAATGCTTTACATAATATAATTGTTATAAAATACTTAAATGATGGTATTTCAGATGTAGGTATATGAAGGTCGTAGGTTCGAATCGAAACTTCCACTACGTCACATCACACGTTGTAGCATCAAGACCACGTGATTGTGAGGTAATGGCTATTTCAATCCTGAACTTTCTTCTGTCTTCTCTTGTGTTCTCTTCTTCTCTGTTTTCATTTATATAGACGCATTAGACCTTTCATTTTACCTTACGAAGAAGCTACGTACCTGTAATATAAAAAACTAATATTAATTTTCTTTTTTAAGATATCTATTCCTGGTTTGAATCCTATTTAAATTAATAATAGTAAAAGAAATATCGAAATAATTCAATTGTATATTGACAAAATTCAAATAAAATAAAATACCTACTTTTTACTTTAGAAATACAAAACTGAAACTGAAAGAAACACACGGATAACCAATAATTTATTATCGGATTAAGTTAATTCTGAACTTAATTAAAATACAAGGTATTTATACAATAATGAAATTCCTATGGATGTAGGACATAACCAAATGTGTACCTGAATTTAATTCCACTATTAAACCGGTGTTATTTCATATGTAGGTAGTGTAAACTGTGAAGTATGTTATTTAAATTATTAAAGAAAATTCAGATAAGCTTTCATAAAAGCTGCTTAAAATTATTTTCTTTTCCTTCAACCTATTAATAAATATTATATAATGTCCCCAAAAACCTGATCCTTAACCTCCCAAAAAAAGATCTTCAATTTCGAATTCCAAATATTCCATAAATTGATAATTAATTATTAAAATATGTATATAAAACTCACATGACGGGTGTCCACCCGGTGTGTGTGCGCAGGAGTGTGCGGCAGCCGGGAGTCGCGCCCACGTTCCTGAAGATTGCTGACTTTGCAACAGCACAGGCAGGGCTCCGCAATACGATCGAATGAACTTGTATATTTTTTTAGTTTTTTTTTTTTTAACCGATTTAAAAATTAGTGTAATGTTTTTAATTTTATATGAGCGTTTAATTAATGAAAAACCTTTTTATTTAGGTATAGGCTTTTTTGGGCAGTTATGCAAGGTCAACATCTGTGATGTGTGGGTATTGGATGTTTAATCATGTCAAAACACTGAACAGATTTTGATGAAATTTGGCAGTATGAATATTTAAGGTATAGAAATGCTTTTGCCCGTGATCCTGAGTGTCCTATAATTAGGTTGTAGGCTGTAGCGCTATAACGTAAGGCCATGCGCGAAGCATGAGGGCGGCTGCATGTAAGTAAGGCATAATTCATGCTAAAATGGAAGTTAAACCAGGCCAGGCGGATGGACTCGGAGGAAAAAGCTAGTCTGTCTTTATTTATTTGTGTGAACACACAAATCCAGAAAGAACGTTCATTTTAAATTAAAATACATATAGACTTAGATTAGAATGAATTCTATAAGGATTCGGAAATGTAACTTAGACTTAATTCAATAAAATGATTAAGGTAAGTAAGTGCGCCCTTGTGCTAATTAACATGTAGGTACAGATCTCTATCTTTTTTTTTCGAACTAATTAACGATTTAATACCAAAAACCTCAGTATCGAAGAAATTCTAATATAGAATTAAGATATAACCATCATTTTCTATCTACTTATTTCTCAACAAGAACACGGCATCCAAACAAAATGTAGATGTGAAGATCTAAAGAATTTTCCAGAAAGTTCCCAAAGCGGGAAATTCGAATTCCACAAATATAATTTCAGAGTGTTCGTCGAGTCTCATTGGAAATGTAGACGCGTTTCAAGATCCTCAAGTTGTTCGGACCACTGGAGCCTGAGTTCGGTTGAGATGAATATAATTTCCAACTTGATGACCCTTGGGACGTATATTTGTAAAAGGTTTGTTTTTCATGGAACTTGCTCGATTTATTTATTTATTTCTTTATTTCAGGCAACAAATGTAGTTACAGTTAAAGGTCTTAATATAACTTAAAAACTACGGCCCATATGAACTTAAAACTACTTAAATACTAAATTAATACACGCTATGCCTTCGGCGTGTGACGCGATTCCGGGGGGCCGGGTATCCGTCCGCGGAAGCGGCGAAACACAACTCCCTGCGGCCAAAACCCTTCGTCCATGTAGACGCTCAGCTTGGCGGTCGGTACTCTCACCACGAAGGAGTTGAAGCTCACTTTATGGCGAGACTCCAGACGTTCCACTCGCAGACTCAAACCTGTCTTCGCATGCAAGTACTCGACAACATCTTCAGTCTTGGTACAGTAGTGCACACGAGACACATAGAGCGGCGTCGTCGGCACCTCTGCGCGCATCCGCAAGTTTGGATCTTTCGTTGCGGTGCCGCACTTGTTCTGACGATTCAACTTCTTCTTCTTCTGGACTTTTGTGAAGCCATCCTCGTCAACGTCCTTCGTTTTTGAAGGTAAACTTTTCCGCACGGGTGCGTTTACTCCTTTTGATGATTTTGGGGTCGCAGTCATTTTTGAGGCTGCGGCGGCGTAGTCACATTGAGGAGCAGCTGGCAACGTGACATGCGATGTCTTCTCCGGGGGAGAGGTAACGGGAGCGGGGCGCGGGGCATCACTCGGGTCATCGGCGGTCGGCGACACATCAACATCAGCAGTTAAAATGCCGACGCATGCATTTTGAGCTCCGCGACGTGCATTCACATATGACGGCACGGGTGACCTACATATTGCATGCGCATCGCGATATGACGCTAACTCGACTCGTAAATCGGAGATGGTCTTCTCTGAAGCCTCCAACTTGGTGTGTACCTCGGCCAGACTCGCCTTAAGGAATGTGATGTCCTTAAGGAGCCTCGTAACATCGACGTGGTCAAATCCCACCGGAGGAAGTTTATGCAACTCCTTTGCGACGAAATCGGGCACGTCATCGGGATCAGTCACCTTCAATAGGCTGATGATATCCTGTATGCATTTTTCACCCCCGTTCCTGCGGCGGGACGGCATCGTGGCAATCTTGTCCAGCGTTTGGTAGAGTAGCACCTTGCCACTGCTAATTTCCTCCTCCTTAAAGTTAGTTTTGCAGATTTGCATGATGCTAACCTCGTCCATGGTATCGATGGCATTTTGAATGAACGCCAACAGCTCATTTACAATGAGTGTTTTACAACTCATTATAAAAAGTTCATGCAGCGGCAAAGCCGCGCGTGACGCGAATTGTTATTCCTTATGCTAGCACTAATCACGTCCGATTCCGAACGCGTCTAGCGCACCACTCAAATTTATGACCCGCTTTACGTGACCTACACGTGGAAATGGTGTTGGATTTTTTTTATTAATGCGTGGTAAATTTTAATATCTACTGTATCTACCTACATAGCCAGATGGACTTCATATTTTGGTTTAGGCATTTAAAAGGGAAGGGCAACATAACAACAATAATTGATCGATATGAATTTAAGTACACTTTATAACTTGTAGGTACTTATGTACCTAAAAGTGTTTAAATTGTTTTTCATTGATAACGTAATTTTTAGAGCATAATTGACTACAGATTTCACTTCTTATGTAGTAAGGTAAAAATACATATTTTGCTTATATTAAGTTCAAACAGAAAGCCCTTATTTAAATAAAATGTGGTAAAAAATAAAAGAAAGATAATTCGGTCTCGCTCTACATTGCTTGAAAGCTTTTTGTATAGCATTATTAAAGGAAATACAAATGAACGTTTAATTACTCTAATTAAGTGTTGGCGACTCCTGCCGGTGTCATATTGCCTTGTGAAACGAAAAAGCAAGCGTTCCCGCCATGAAATTACAACTGCATTCAACTAACTCTATCGTAATCGCATTTTAATTTCAAAACAATGTAACGTAATTGGAAACTTCCTCATAATATGCCTACTTATTTTTATTTATTTGTTTAATATATATTGTATTATTTAGTTTTATTTCTATAAGCTTACAAAGTTTAAAGTAACACGCACGGAACAATAAAAAAAATTCTTTATACTAATTACTAAGTGATTGAATTTGTATAACATTGTCTATATACCATGGAACTTACGAAGTATATATATTTCCATGGTATATACAATGGTATGACACCTATCTTTACTAGACCGCCACAAAGGCAAATAGAAGACCTAGGTACCTATAAAGTATAAGTTCTTGTTTCGTATGAACCAAAAGTTCTAATCCAACCGATTTTAAAAATTATTTTATCAATATGATAAAAATATATCTAAATTCTAAGTACATATTATTCCTGAGTCCAGGCTTTACCTATATTTTTATATTAATGCTTTTTTCATCAATTATAAAATAAGTATAACAGACTATGTACTGTGTATAAAGCATTATATATACCAACCCACCAAAATTAGACTATCACTTAAACTGACAATTATCTATTAGAGTAGATAAGTACCTAAATATTCTAATAAGTTCAATAAGCTAGTGTCTATGTTACCGGAAATGTATGAAATCAAGGAATTGTATACAATTCCTAGGAAATGTGTACAATTCCGATACCATTTAGGAAATGTATAAAATATTGTTTAAAAAACTATTTAATGCATGCATATCCTAGGAAATGTATAATCTTCCTAGGAATTGTATACAATTCCTATATCGTATTAGGAAATGTGTAAAGTAAATGCTTTCTGTAATAAAACACGTTGTTATTTTTTTTTATAATAGCTCTTATTGATACAATCGGGTCAGTCATACCGTAAAATTGTAATAATATTATGTTCATATTATTTATCTTGATCGTTCGATCTTCGTCGACGGAGCCCCGCTTCGCGGGGCTCCTATTTCTGTGTAGTTTTTTTTTAACAAACGTAAACTAACCTAACCTTACGGCTAACCTAACCTAAACCTAACCTAACTTTGAGGGCGAATATCTCGGCTATTTTTGATTTTAGAGAAAAGTTGTTCCTATAAAACATACTTATATAAGCGTAATCTTTACGATAAAACAATAATAAATAGATGTTATAATGACACCAACTCCATCAAAAAATTTTTGTCCTGCGCCCCCTTTGCTTTAGTCCAACACTTGCCTGCGGCATATCAATATCTTAAATGTTTTACATTTCCGATAGCTATTTAGGAAATGTATAGATTTCCTAGGAAATGTGTATAAAATAATTTATTTCACACATTTCCGTACGATTTTAGGAATTGTATACATTTCCTAGGAATTGTATACAATGACGGATTACATACATTTCCTGTAACATCTACACCACTACATAGTACCAAATGTAGAGTTTTATACAAAACAAAGTAGCTTTCCGCTGTCTTTCCCCTAAGTTTATTTCGATTCTATTACTACAGACTTTGACACATTTTTAATAGTACTACTTACCTAGTTCGAGAAAGATTTTAGTATGTATACGATATGTGGAGTTCTACATAAAGCGGGCGAAGCCGCGGTCTTAACATCACAGTAATATACCTGAATGCAAAGAGAACTTTAATATTTTGTAAACAAGGAACAGCACTACTTGATATAAGATATATAACGGTACATTTTCATCAAACGAGCGAATGCTCATTCTTGCTCATTCTAATCCCACTATGTCAATTTTTTTATTGTGTTTACACTTTTAGTGTTTTCCGAAAAGATTCTATGCAATTTTCTAATACTGAATAACACCGAATTCTAGTTCTCGTGTACACTTAAATATAACGAAAGAATGCTCTTGCTCTAGCTCTATTTTCGTTTGATGTAAGTGCACCGTAATAGGAATATGCTCTTCCTTTTTCTCTCTTATAAGATGATTCATTTTCTGTTTCTCATAATTCATAGCACCAATCACTCAAATCTATTACTTTAATTTAATTAAATACTTACTTTCCCTTTATTTTCAGCCAATGATGTATCTGCTCGTCTGCTGAAGTATTTTTACTGCTGTTATACTTTAAAGGAATAAGGTAATAATAAAACACGAATTTCTTGTTAAAATATTTTAATGCATTATTATGTATGATATGTACAACTTACACTCACAAGCTCCTTTTATTTTATGAATTATTTACTAGTTTATAGACTATACAATTCATATAACTGGAATACCTGGCTTCACTCGCGTGGTACCTAGATAAAAAATTACCTTTGTGCTTATCTAGCCTATAATCTATATCTGAAGTCTCCGAGTAATTTCATATAATTCCAATTTCACATAATATTTGCAACTTGTAAAAGTGACAAACACCTAGGTATACACGTTTTTACTTTTTATTAATACTTAAAGTATAATTAGTATATGATGTATTTATTCAACCTAGTTAAATCATTTACCAATCACTACATAGTATAAAACAAAGTCGCTTTCTCTGTCCCTATGTCCCTTTGTATGCTTAAATCTTTAAACATCGGATTTTGATGCGTTTTTTTATGAGTGATTCAAGAGGAAGGTTTTAGTATATTATTTATTAGGTTTTAGACAAAGTGGGCGAAGCCGCGGGCAGTAAGCTAGTATATCATAAATCATATCAAACTATTCAGGAAGGGTCAAACCCAGAACCATACTAGTATTAAATAATTTGTGCAATTCAAAGGAGACACGCGGTATCGTGTGTCGTAACTTTGCTGATAGCACGAGGGAATGCGCAGGCGTCGTGTTACATGCATCTACGGCCTTGGACATAATGCAGCTTATAATATATTATAACTTTACTACCTACCTACATGGTTGATCTGGGATAAAAAGGAAAAAGCATAAATAATTATGTCAGGAATTTAACTTACTAAATAAAGTGTAATAATAATATAATAATAATTCCTAAATACCTACAGTAATAAAAAGGAGCCTATGCTGCTCAGTAATAATGTATCTTTGCACTGGTGATTTTCAATATATTATGTTAGGTAGATTTTGAGTTCCTTTAAAGTTTAAGGGAATTAAAATTGGCCTGACGATATTTTTTTCTATTCCTCAAATGACCAATTCCATAATATTATAACTAGAACTAGAGCTTTAGTATGAGAATTAACTTTGAAAGGTGACTTTCGTTAGCAGCAAGCCAGGCTTAAAATTCATTTATGGTAAAATTAGCCGGAATCGGGTCAACAGGTTTCGGCGGCCATGGCCTATATACGAGTATGTAGGTACTGCAGATTTTACTATGTAATAACTTGATCTTATTTTAAGTAATCAATTTAATGCCTAGTATATGCAAATCTTTTGAATCAAATTTTTGAAAATAAATCGTGGTAAATATTTCAATGTAGCCTTCTCTTTCAACTTTCGTTCATATTATTATGTGAATTCATTCACTTTTACTATAACATCATAGCTGTAAACTTTTTGTATAGGTATAAATGAGGAGGTGCATAACTAATATGAGTGGTATTTTTTATTTCAAAGAATAAATTATTGGAATGCATTTTATGATCTTCAATATTTCTTACTGTTGTTATTATTTAAGAGAGAAATACCTGAACCACAAATAGATCTGTGTGTGCAACAATAAGTATCCAGCATTGGTATTTGGAAAGCAATAAAACACGAAATAGTCAATCATACAATATGTATTTAATATAAGATACAGTACTTGTGACGTGGACAAACCATTAAAAAACTTACAATCACTACAATGAACAAATTTCATTTCATTTCGAGTAACGTAATTCACTATTATTATGCCCAAATGTGTGATAAATAATTATTGAGGTAGATAGCCCATCGCGGGACAAATTATAATAAAATTTCGGATCTCACCGTCGGCTCCAAGCAAATGAAACGCATTAAACATTATACTATATAATATAATTAAATATCTACAAATCGAATAAAGTAGTGCACACTATCCGGGACTCGCGTCCGCATATAGCATTTATGGGTCAAACATTTACAATAAAGGAGAACATTCATATAATAAACGGATAATATAGGAAACATGTTGAAAGACAACGTACTACCAGCTAGCCTACCCCCCCCCCCCCCACCCCTCGCTCAGGCGCGAACCAAATTACTCCTGCGTTACTTTATACACAATTATTTACACTGGTGACCAAAGTATCTACCGTGGCTACTAACTATCTCAATCGTACCGGTCAGGGCTCAGCCGCAGTGGTAATGTGCTTCACGCCACCCCCCTCCTCTCCAACACAAAGCAGGTTACTATATTATAGGAATTGCCCGCGGTTTTGTTCCCCGAATATTGTTCGCCGAAACTGAACGAAATGAACCAAAGAGATGAGCAACTACGAAGGCACCCTTCCCTCCCCTATGACTATTGTGGCAGTGATAAAAATATATCATCTCGACGCTCGCTCGCGTCCAATATGTATTTTAATTTAGTACCCCGCTAACAAGTATTCGATCACAAAATATTTCTCTCTGCCTAACGACTCGAATGGCTACTACTAAGGGGCTTATATTACCGAAAATACCTCCAAATACAATCGATCCTAAATATTATTGCAAATAAAATTTGTACTCAAGCGTTCTTCTAGGCCACTTATGTTCTGAGCCCAAATTAACAATTTTTATATATTGAGCGATTACATATTATTCAAAAACGTCATCAAATTTGGTCTGACATATCAATAGAATTAACAAACACAATTTACTTACAATATAATTTAAACCTCACCAAAGGAAACATTTCTAGATGAAAGAATCATCGAATCACATGAATATTGAATATCTAAGCAAACGATCAAATCCGATGCCGTTTTTAACATTAAAAATTCCGTTGCCGATTGGTCTGAGATCAAATTAAGTCCACGGAGAAATACACTAACATGTCTTTCTGATTTTGGTGTCGCAATTGACTATCAATTATCAAATTAATATAAAAAGTCGAGCCGATACAATATGGCACTCGTATCAGTGCTGGAAATTATTCTACAATTTTAATACGAAAAACTAAAAATCAGTACATTGGAAGGCTTCCATAGTTATTTCACGATCGTCCTCAGCAAACAGGCACCAACTTGACTAAGAAATTTTCCTAACGCGTCTTTGGGTCCGTCCCTATTCGATGTGTCCGTTTTGATGAGACTCAAAGCGAACACGCCGAACTAACATTTCCTATATTGACTTAAATCATCAGCGACCGCTGACTCGTCCGACCCGCGTTGTGGAGACGGAATCGAAATTATAATTTATATACATTTATCTAAAACTACCCTCGTTAACTCGTTATACTTATATAGGCCGATTCCGTCTTGTCGCGGGCGATCATTAGCTAGGCTCGTCGCGAATCGAGTTTGAATTTGAATTCAAATTTGATTTGCGTCGGAGCCCCCCTCCTTGCAATCGGTTGTCGTCCACACACACATTTCCTAACTTAACTACAGTCACTAACTAAAAATACTACGGAGATCGCGTGAGCACGGAACACAACATTACATTTCAATGTAAACTATCTTATTGCTAAAAAGGCAATCCGACCGTACAGAAACTTCGCAAATGGCTGGTTTGTTTTACGCTCTGTCTTTGTTGATAGTGTGTCTTAAAGCTTCGATGGATTTCGAAGAAATCTTTATTTGTAAATTATCTTAACTCGAAACTTAGCTCTATGAAAGGCAACTTCTATAATTATTACTGTTAAAATTCACATTTGAACTGTATCAATATTGCTTTTTCTTCCATATTATCTTTAATAACCTATTTATCACCATCACCAAAGACAAAGCGCTGCACTCCATAACACACCGAGTACAAAAGTACAAAAATCAACCATACAACAGCATACAAACGGTTCCTGATACAAAAATAAAAAAGTTACCAATTACACGATATAACATGAGTATCCAGAGATTACTGTATGTTGGCTCAAAACTGCTAAAAACCTTGTGCGTCAATATAAGTCGTCTAAATTCTTATCACACATTTTTATTGCTATTAATATCTTTAATGCACAATTCGCGGTGTTCAAGAAGCGATTTACAATACAAAAGAAAAAGGAACAAAACCATTTGAGCAAAGTCTATTTTATCTATGGTTTTTATTGTTGATAATAGATTTTGTATTAAGTTAGTGTGTCGATTATAAATCGCTCCTTCAACACCGCAATGATAAATTGTAGATAAACGCAACGTGGCAGTGACGTTATGAGACAGCTGTTGATTCCGAGCGTCGATTGAATCGATCGATACGAGAATCGATATAAAAAATCGATTAAACCTAACACCGAATCGATATGACTACGCGGTTACATCTATGTGAACACTGCTATGGTAGAACCGTGCTAATTGAGGCACTTGGTGACGAAAACAACGGTCACGCATCGACATCGATATCGATAAAATAATTGGCACCGTAAAGCGAAAGCGGTCGAGACGCCCATCGCGTCGATAGGACCGTACGGGATCGGTCCGTCACTAATATACTACTATTATATACAATATTGGCAGTGATTCGTATCGCTGGTCGTCACTAACTTAGCCGCTAACCTAACTCCGACTAATGTACACTTCGCAACGCCCTACAATATACATTTCCTAACTATTTACAATTTGTTCGCTACCGTCGCGTCGCTCTAAACCGAGCCGTCTTATATAAAAGTATGTATCAGTCTTGTGAATTATTCCGTTCGGGCGAGAGTGGAGACACCGACAATCAACATCTGTCACCCTACTATCTAGCGATTGGGACTTGGATCTAAACACTTTAAATTTTCTTACTTAATTTACTTCTTTGGATAATCAAATCTGTCGTATTGTAAAATGATTGCTTCACATAAACATTCAGTCTGTCCAAGTCCCAATCCAGTGCGATAGTCTACCGGCCGCTGGGCCAGAAGGCGTTCCCCCCGTGCCTGCGGCCCAGCTTCCTCTTCTTGGCGCCGCTCACTTCGCTCCTGTCGCTCCTGTCCTCTTCTCTGTACACCATCGGCAGGTTGGTCGCGTTGCAGTCGTTCTTCACTTCCAGCGACTTCTGTTTCGCTAGCAGGTTATTGAGCAGTCTCGACGAAGTGCATTGCCGCAGTGGGAGCAATCTGGACGGCTGGGCTTGTATCGCGGGGGTCTTCCTCACGGGCGGCGGGGATGGCGTCTTCTTGTACGAGCTGCAGAACTGCTCGTACAGCACCACCTTCGTGTGGACCGGCAGCTGCGATATCTCCACTCGCTTGATCTGCTTCACTTCCTCCTCGGGCACCCACTCGTCTTCGATCCTGAAATGTAAAGGACACGTTATTGTCGATAATCGTAAAGCCACACAGAATGTGACTGCAAACACCACGGTCCACTCTGTTTAATTCGCGCCTTATAACCGTCGCGGTATGTGCGAACGGTTGTTACCATGGCAACGAGGAAAATGGCGCTCTTGCTCAACTGTATAAACGTCATTGTTATCTGACGTAACGTAGGAACGTGGCTCGTGTTTGCAGTTTTTTGGGTTGCAAGCCCGACGTGAAAAGTGAACATGCACGCTAAGAAGCTAAAGAGAAATGAATAGACATCGACAAGGAAAAAATCTATATTAATGTGAATGCTAGTCAATGCTGAAGCTGCTAACTACGAGCTAATATGGGCGGGCAACCCATTGAGTTGCTAGCATCAGCATTGATCATTTTGTATTGATTTTCGCCAATTGTATGAGGTGGGTTGTCAGTTAAACTCAATCAAGTTGGCTTTAAACTCATTGGTATCATTGTTTTATGCTAGCAACTTCATAAGATGCTTCTGTGTGGCCGAGAAAGGGAAGCATGCTGTGTATAAGGATTTTGTGTACCTCTTGTTTTTGTCGTATATTTGAGAAGTATAATAAAAAAGATGTTTCATATTAACCTTTATACTTAGTTTGAATTTTAAATAATTGAAAAAAATAATGGAAATACCGATTTTGGTACTTTAAGTATTCGCAAAAAAAAAATGGAATAATACTATGGTGTCATACAATCATATTGTACTTTGCACAGACAAAATTTGCATTTACAGATTATTATTTATTATTATTAAATTAAACCTAGTATTGATTCATTCGCCTATGAAACATCTTCTTCATTAAGATTTAATAAGGTTAGTAAGGAAGTATAAACTTAATAAAAAAATATTTTTAAAGATGATCGTAAATATGATAATGGTATAAATATAAAATAATTAGATATATGTAATATAAGAAGTACACAAAGATCCGCATAATGATGTTATTAAAAGCGATGCTGCGATAACTAAAATATAATTGTGATTTAAAGCCACTCGATTTGCTTACAGTTTTGTCTGCGAAGATCTGCAATGAATATTGTGGAAGACATTTATTTGTGTCGTCTTAGAGCAAACCAATTTTGGGCTTTCTTGACTTTTAAGTACGAAATTTATTGATTGCAGATATGATTGGAGTTATCCATACTATTAATATTATAAATGCGAAAGTAACTCTGTCTGTCTGTCTGTTACTCAATCACGCCTTAACTACTGAACCAAATTGCATGAAATTTGGTATAAAGATATTTTGATACCCGAGAAAAGGTAGGCTACTTTTTACCCCAGGACGTAGGATAGGTTTTATCCCGGAAATCCCACGGGGGGAACGGGAACTATGCGCGTTTTTCTTTGACTGCGCGGACGATGCCGCGGGTGGAAAGCTAGTAATTAATAAATCACTAGTGACTTAGAAGATTATGATGATTTTTCCAATATATGTTTTTAACATTACTTAATTTAGGTAATGAAAATGATGATTTTAATAAAAAAAACTATTTCTAAACACCAAATTCAAAAACTATAAAGTAATTTAGCCTTACACGTGCAAAATGAATGTCTTTAAGAAAAATCACACAATGAAATAATTGAAGGACCATCACATTTCTCATGAACATACAAAAATAATCTACCGAAATGATAAACGAAAATTAGTATAACTTTTGAAATTCGACAACACTGACTACATAACCCACCTCGTCGTTACCTTGTTAATAAAATAACAAAAATACTCGAGAATTTCGTCGCTGCAAATATTAGTAACAAATTAATATATTTTTTTTATAATTCATAGAAATCTCCAAGTTACCAAGTTTAAAATCTCGTATTTTCATCATATCATTAAGGCTTCAATTTAAGCTATTTATATAAATCCCATCTAAAACTTATTCCGTGATTTGGGTAATAAAGTATTGAAAATTCTTACCTGAAAATATATGTTAAAAAATTAAAATAAATGTCTGTTATGAGACATGTTATACAAATATTGTATAAATACTTTTGATTTAGTAAAAATGACATTAATAAGTTAGCAAGTACCTACGTTTAAATTACTTTTTAAATTAGTTTTACAAAATAATTTTCAATGAATATTCTAACTATATCGTTATAAATTACGAAACGACTATATCAAAAGTATTTTGAAATAAAAAAAAAACTTATGATACTAATAAATAATAAGTACTAAATAGATACTATGTTTTTTACAACTGCTGGTCCTTTTTTATTTCCAGCATATTCATTCATTACAAACATTACCACACAAAACCAAAATAGTTATTTTGTTTTCTTTCTCATTACTATTTTCATTGTTTCTTTATACATTCAATAAACTCTCATATAGACAATATTTCTTATTTGCTTCAACTTCACAACATTTTTAGTTAGTAAAAAATCACTCTCATATACTATAAGTCATATATTATGCACAAAAATCTCTCGCATGGGCGTTTACACATACTTAAGTTAATTTTAAAATAAATTTATCAATTTAGACTTTATTTATTTATAGTTCATATCATTGACCAATAAAAAACTTAAACTTGGTAATAAATAAAATCTCTCAAACACTCATACATTGGTCTTCCTAAAGTCATTGTATTTCAAGTTATGCATCACCACCATCCCACTAAACCATTGAGCACACATATAAGTCGAGTATCTTTTCCAAAACCTCATTCACAACAAAACCACACAACGTAAAAAAGACCTCCTCCCTCTTTCAACTTAATCTCTCTCTCTTTCTTCCCTTAATCAGCAACAAAGCACGCTCACACATTAATACCACATATTAAAAGTTCAAATAAATAAGTCCGAAACTATCAAAAACGTACTCACACATTTGCCGACTAGTACTTCGACAACATCCTCCCTTCCCTCTACTACCAAACGATCAAATCATACTTACACACTACTATCGTCTACAACAACTACCTATAAAGCACCCTACTCAAAAAACACCCCCTTCCCTGCCCTACCCCTATAAATAATATACGTACTTACTCATTCATATAATCATATTCACACATTAGTCAAGTCACCTTTTCATTCACGCTACTCAATACCTATAAACCACCCAGCCCAAATCTCCCCCCTGCCCTACCACTGCTAAAACTGCCCAACCCAAAGAAAACCCCCTGCCCTACCCTACCAAAAACAAAGCATACTCACACATTAGGCGGATAGTACGTCATCAGCGCTTCTCTCCTGCCCCCAGGCGCAGCTCTGGTAGCAGTCAATGCCGCGTGCAGTGTGAGCGTGTGGCGGCCGGGCGGCTCGCGCAGCGGCCCTCATACACACTCATTCATACAATCGTTTTCACACGTTAGACGAGTAACCTCACCATTCACAGTATAAACCATCCAACTTACAGACACCCCCTTCCATACTACAACACTACCAAAAGCACATTCTCACACACTACCCTCTTATTACCACACAAAAACCATACCATTAAAAACCCTGCGTTACCAACAACCCAAAAAACACCCCCCATTTACATCCACTACAGAATAAACCCCATACTTACACATTAGGCGGATAGTACGTCATCAAGGCCTCTCTCCTGCCGCCCGGCGCAGCTCTGGTAGCAGTGAGCGCCGCGTGCAGTGTGAGCGTGTGTCGGCCGGGCGGCTCGCGCAGCGGGCAGGCGCCGCCGAGCCGCCAGCGCGTGCAGCGGGACAGCCGCCACGCGAGACCCTCCATCATGCCCGAGTCGAAGAAGTCGAACATGCGCGCTGGAATTGTATACTCGATAATTAGACTATGTTCCAACGAATATATGAAGAAGAAAAAAGGAAGAAAACACGTTTATTAAGCGAAAAAGACTGAAAATTGGCTACAGTATTAATAAATGCTGCATACTGGATACTTATGTATTTAGTAGCTCTTCGCAGCGACTTCACCCGGATAAACATTTTTTGACAAATTCTTCAAATGGTTTAAAGCTATTTAATTACCCCCATCGAAGTAGAGACGAATCCAAGTAATCAAATATCATTTAAATTCCTCACCTCAATAATTGCTTATCCTACTTTATGTAAGAATGTATACCGTATGGATATATTATTATGTTTATTCTTCACACAAAAATAGGATGATGATGAGACTTTAGGTTACATTGTACAAAGATAGTTTGGAATAGCACGGGTCCTATTTAACTGAGTGACGTGCTAGTGACGCGGTGGGTTCCAGTTAAATACAAAATTAACACTCACCCGACCAAGGCTGTCTCCTATACCGCAGCTTCTTGCCATTCCTGCGTATGAGTTTCGACGAGCTATCGCTAGACTTCCGCCCGGTGCCGCTCGACTGCGACGACTCGTTGAAGTGGTTGTTCACGTGTCGCTCCAACAAGGTCTGGAAATATCGATACAATGCTGTAACCATGGCAACGAGATAGACGGCAGTCTCTACAGCTCTCAGTTCGTGTAAAATGATCATTTTGTAAATTGGGATTATACCCCCAAGACAGCAATTTTTTAAAGGATAAACAATTAAAAAAATCTAAATTAATTGCACTTAATAATAAGATTTGTTACAACTTTCATAAATTATACTATTCTTTCCTTTCTTCTCAGTCATGTACATGAAAATCCTGCATTCTCATAAATACGACGGAAAGGAAACCAAACAAATGATACATTTCAACATACATTTATAGAAAACCGTGATCATTTTTCATAAACCTTTAGCTAACACAATACTTGTATGGATCCTCCAGTGAGTCCAGGATTGGCACATCTCGGAATAGTTAAAAATAAATAAAAGAATGGCATTTAAAAACAATAACAAAAGAAGTCGCTTTCGTTGTAACTCCACCAGGCCAACCTCCTTCAACCTTAGGACAGAAAACACAAAGCACAGTTTATTGTTCCCGAAAATCCGAAGACTACGATGTTGCAATTTATATCCAAGTGGCAACGTCACGGCATAACTAATAAATATCGAATGATGACATTAACAACCGAAGACAAGAACGAGCTAATAATTTTGTGGAATTGGCAACCGGAGATGAATTTAGAAATAAACAAAATGTATACGTGACACGCCACGCGGTCAACGAGTAATTGAATCACGTAGAATAAACAAAGTGATCAATTAATATAAATTTTGAAAACTCGACCGAGACCCTACATGGGTAAATACGGAAACAGCAGATTAGAAGATTACCATGGTCCAATCACTATTGACTGGATAAAGCTTGAAAATAAAAGCAGAGAAGAAACTAAGTCTATAAAGTGTCAATAGATCTCGTTAATCGGGGATTCGGAATTATTTGCCCACGGCTCCGCTGGCGTGCCCAGGAAATAAACATACGTGAAATGTTGAAGGAATGCAAATACTACGTTATAATAATAGAGCGTAAGTTAAAAGATTAATAAGTAACCGTAAGCTATTTAATCTTGAAGCGGGGAAAGCGGGTGTTAATTGCTTTTTTAATATAAAAATATTAGGTCATAAAGAGGCGATAAAACAACAAAAACTGCGGCAGGTGGTTAGTGAATCGCATCCAATCGATTCTCAAGCTAATAACAAAAAGTGGGCAATCAGACAAACGTATACTACTCGGAGAGTAGAGACACATGCAAATCTGTGATAACTTCGAATCCAGATTACCGGGATCTATCGACGAGCAAAACTGACGACCAAAATGCCAGACCGCCAGAACGACATAGACAATAACCCATTCAAGGACGACGCGAGCGCGTTATTGTGGATTCGTTTTGGCGATGAGTATCCTGGGTTCTGCAAGAAGAGTTTTCAGTTTTGTACTGGAACGTAATTGTACCTGAGTGGAGAATCTTCTGTCGCAGCCGTCGACGATGCACTTGAAGGGCTTGTTGCCGCCGTGCGAGAGCGTGTGCCGCTCCAGCCACAGGCGCGAGCAGGAGGGCTTCCCGCGGACCTTGCACTGCTGCCAGAGACATACGTAGTTCTGTTTCCCAACTTGCGTTTCAACGTGGACGGACTGAAATGTACAATTCGAACATTTAAATACTTTATTATTCTATTCAATGACATATGTATTTTTATTACTCTCAAAATTCGACTTTAGATAGAAAGAAAAATGTGTGTTGATGATAAGTAAAATAAAAATACATTTAAATAATCTGATGCCAATAACACATTAAGTTTTAAGAACTAGTTTTGAACAATAGTGCACACATATTAACTACTTCACATTTATAAAATTATGGTTTAATCTTTAGTCAATAACAGTTTTCAAGTAAATACTATAAAACATAATACACACCTGCAAGTGTTCCAATAAACTCGAATCACTATCAAATTCCAGCTTGCAATTCTCCCATTGGCACACACTAACGGTAGTCGTAGTGTCTGAACTAGACGTCCTTCTATCACTGTCAGATTTCGTAAGATTTTTAGGCGGAAACCTTAACGTTTTAGGTTGCTTAAGTATAGGACTCTTTTGCGACTCCGACTGACTCGTCGCGTCCATCGAACTCACACTCACACTCAGCGACAACAACGAGGAATCCTCGTCGCATTCCTTGCTACCCTGTGAGTCACTCGGCGAATCTATCGACTTATCCGTACCGATCCCTGACTCGGAGGATTCCGTTGTTGCGCTATTAAAATTAGCTTCTATCACAGTGCTTTCGACATTCGATGATACGTCTTTTAACACAGTTATTTGAGTGAACACAGTTTCTTCGCTTCTCGATACCTCTTCCATTTTAATCTCTTCAGGCACATTCTCTTTTCTCGACGACTTATTCGTTGACGCCGCTATTGCTTCACTATCCGTCACTTTATCCGACATCAAATCATCAAGCTTACCCGAACTTACTTCAGCAAAAGGCCTCGATGTGAATTTTTTAGAATCTAATGGAACTATGTTATTATTAACATTTTTAGACAGCCATGGAATATCACACTTTTGATTTTTTAATTCAATTAGGTCTGTCTCCTTAACTGTACTGCTAGGTGGCTCTGTGCCTTGAATTGGGTTGTCAGGAGGTTTAACAGGCGCTATCGGTATACTACTTGTATGCAAAGTCTGCGTATTAAATGTGGGTACTATGGGCGGTGGGTGCTGAACAATCGGGTTTGTATATGTAGAATGCGATAAGCAGGCGGTATTTACTGTAGAATAACTCCAAGTTTCCTTGACGTTTGGCACTGAAGTAACTATAAAACCTGGTTGCGGAACCAACATCGGATGGTTTAGATTGACATTAAAATGATTAGATTTCTGCGGTGTCATTGCAGTTTGTATTGCAGGAAAGCCTTTGTTGAGAACAGAAATCGGTTGACTTGAGACAGGATTCGTCTTGTTGCCAGGCGGAAACGAAGATGGTATTGCATTTGATAATTTCAGCAACGTACCGTTGATAAGTATTTGCGTCTGCTGATTTTGCATATGATTCTGCCGCTGTGCGGTTAAAGGCTGTGTTTGTGGAAGGACAAAGTTTGGTACCTTCGCCATAAGGTTAGGTATTTGAACTACAGTCCCGTTAATATTTTGTACGAGTGGAAACACAAACTGTCCATTTATTTTTGTCGGGCTTGTCACATTGACATTAGGCCTATTGAATGTGATGTTGCCTTGTTGGTTAAGGGTGCCTATACTACCTTGTTGGTTCAAAGTAGCGATACTACCCTGCTGATTCAACGTTTGCGCAGTCAACCCATTTTGCGGTATCCTTAATGTAGTAAGCATGACATTTTGCGGAACAGCCATAAACGTTGATAAGTTCGTTGATGTGACCGTTCCGTTGCACGGCTGTTGAACATTGATTTGATGACCATTTTGTAAATTGTTTACAGGTACATTCAGGCTATTTAAATTGCCATTAACTGTCATCGACATTTGTCTAACACCGTTTGGAATATTCATCTTTGGTGCTGTATTCGCCTCGCCCGGCATATTTCGTAACGTTGTACTAGAAACGGAATTCACACAATTTTGTTTTTGCAACTGGACTTGTTTGAGGTTGTTTGCCTTTGACCAAGTGAGGTTTTTACTATTTGCGATACACGCTGAGGACTTCCTGTTGGTTCTTTTTGGTGCCAAGTTAGCTTTTTTGACTGTTTCCTTTTTAGCGGCAATGGGTTTGTTTACCAAATTTAAGTTATTAGAGCCACGTGTTACACCATTCATTCTACTGTCTAATTTTGTTGTATAGCTAACTGTTCCATTAATTTTTGCTTCGGTCTTCAAGGTTGAAACTTTATTTCTATTTTGATTCATGGAAGTGGCAGGTGCAATTCTCACCCCAAACATTTCGTGTGATCCCGGTATTGGCACTTTGTTGTTTTGGGAATTATTGATGTTCTGTTTATTAAGGTTAGGTTTTATTTTGGCGGATGGGTCAAATGCTAATCTCTTTTCACGCTCTATTTTCTTATTTTCAACTAATCCATTTAGAATCCCACACGACAGCTTATCTTTGTTGATCTTTTCAGTTACTTGTCGTACTTCTACGAAGCCGTTCATCGTGTGCACCTCCTTGCTTTCTTTAGGCCTACAGTACTCGAAAACGCTATCGGCGTTGGCATTTGAAGGTGGTTTACTGAGATCTGTAGGTTTAGGATCTATGCTGGTCATTTGCGACAACGGTTTATGCATAGCCTGTGCTTGTTTTCCTACATCGATCAAGACTTTGGGACTTAGCGTTTGCGATAGATAGGAGATGTATTTTTCGAGATCTTGCGTTACACCATTTTTGGGGAGGCACTTCTTTTTGGTGTCATCGTTGTTGACAGAGTTGGAGTCTCGCTTGAGGCTGTTCTGGGGTTTCATTTTATGGTTGAAGTACTCTGTGATGCGGCGATGAACGGGTGGGTTCGGCCGGCGGACCGGCGCGGGCTGGGCCGCGAGGCGTCGCGGAGCCGGCGGCGCCGGGTCGCTCGCCCAGGGCGGCATACGCACGCCCGCGCTCTCCTCGCTGGTGCTGCAACCCGATTCGGGGCTACGCGGCGAACGTGGCTCGGTGATATCGCTACCGCTGCAACCGCTGCTCTCCGTCGGGCTCAGCACCGCCACGCCACTGAAAAGAAAATAATGCAATCAGTTTTTGTACTGCTTTATTTCATCATTGATTTTTGTGATATTGGTAATCATGATGATGATAATTGGTTCCGCTTCCTATCAATACTTTTATTACAATTACCATTCGGCTAATAATTCCTCAACATGTCTAAAAGTAAGTTATAATTGCTCAATTAATACGATAAAACTAGTTTTTGTACTATGAACCTTATTGAAATAAAACATTAATTATTGGTGAAAACTGTCTCAATATTATTAACAGCATACCACGTTTGTGTTTCTCTTGTTGTTTCAACATAATGTGATTTAACATTTAGTAATTGTTATTCAATCATAACAATCATAGTGTACATTGTTACTTGCATAAACATCGTCTATCAATCTAGACTGCTAGGATATTATGTTAATGACAATCAGCTGTTGAATGGTTGCGATCGATATTACACGAGGTTAGAAAGAGTGATTGCGGGAGCGAGACGGCAATAGTACTCCGTAGTCGGTAGTTGTGAAGAGGACGCGCGGTGCAATGCCCTGCCGCTCGGTGCAGTGACGCAATCAGACGCTGCACTGACCGACGCGCATTACTATTATTATTTTTGGACATGTGACATTCACAGCACGTAAGTGCGACAGTCTACTGTCCGCTATGACGAATTAAGAAATAACTCTCATACCGCATCTATTCTCTGACGGTTTCAATGAAGATTTATTATTGTGCATACAAAAAACGACCGCTACATTCTACCTTTGTGAAAAATATAAGAATAACTTTCAATAATTTTTTCTTTTCTTTTTGGAGATCGTTGTTAGAGGATCCACAGGTATAGTGTGGATCATCGAACAAAGGTCTCGAGTAATATAATTTCGGCGTGTGGTTTACAAAGGAATTTGAGCTCTGCGGTTTGGCAGTAAAGAATACTAATACAATGAAGCATCGAAAGTGGAAAGGGCGGGTGGGGTGACGTCTCGGCTCAAGGGTACACCCTCGCCCTTACTAAAGCCACAACGTACACATAACTAGGGCTTCGCACTCCCCTTTACCCTCACGTCATAGAGGAGCTTTTTTCTAATTGACCCAATTTTTTAAAAATGTTTTTGCAAGAAAAGATTCGCCAAGCACGTCTCTGATATCTATTGGGGGATCTTAATTTAATGTTGAAGATCGTTAATCCCATTTAAGTTTATAATTCCGATAATATCGGGTCCCCTCTAATGGGACGAGGATTATTTTCGTCATTAATTTTGAGATTGTCTTGGCGCCTAACAAATTTAAATTATGGGAGATTCTTTGGCTTTTCGATTCGTCATTTCGTCTAATTAAAAATGTATATAGCGGCACACGTACATATCTAATCAGAAAAAAAACAAATGAAATTTCTAATAACATACTCGATTCTCGATACATCAGATTCGATCATAGCGGCTAGAGATGCGGATCGACTTATATTTTTTGCGGATTGGCGAAAGGAAAAGTGGGCAGTCATATGTAGGTGAGCCGGCAAGGTCGCGACTCGCGCCGATTTCGGCCAATGACCCGCGCCAATGTTACATTGTAATCTTGGCACTGTCGCTCAACTTAATTTTCTTGGAAAACAAATAAATAAACTGAACGCAGATTCAGTGCACACGAAACGTGTAAAAATAAACGAGAGCGATGCATTTTGAAAGCGTATAGATGTAGCAGTTTTATGTTACGTTATTTATTTGTATTTGTTTGTGAAATTATTACCCGTTGTTAGTTTGTTAGATGAATGGAATGGTTATTTAGAACTTAATGTCGAACGTCATCTCAATAAATAGTCTTTGTTTTTGTTATTATGGAACCATAGCTACAAAAATATACACTTTTCTTGCATTTTTCTTATGGATGATTAGATTTAACTTGCGATGTTTGATACGATTTATCTGTGAATAATGGTTAGTGAGTAACTAGTAATTTGTGACATAACATTAGTTTAAAACTAAGCATGTTGTTGGACACTATAAATAATCTAAACATACTATTAAAACTGGGATACACCTACATACCTAAATATTAATTAAAAAAACCATATTGGCAAGCCACAAAGGCGTGGTCGGGCTTGACAATATCGTCCAACAAATTAAGCGCACACACGTCCGTCGGACACAACAATTAGCATATTTTAACAGTAGCTTGCACTAGTCTATGTGCATCAAGTCACGCACCGAGAGATAGAGTGGCTGATTTATAGCTTTATACGAGTTTTAAAAATTGCCCTTTTTTCATGGCTTCATTAGATTAAAAGTTTTCCAACTTTTACGAGTGAAAAGTTGGTGTTTAAAATTATGGGGACACTTCTATCAGAGGAACTGCCAATCACAGTATAGAGTATATCATTATCTAATATACAACAAACAATTTAGTTCTTTAATATGACTGTCCACAGAAGATAGATTAAACTAAACACAAAATTATTATTTCCGTCTAGACACCCGCCAACATAAAAATAATTTCCTTTTATTCCACATACCTAGTTAATCCGCGCATACCGTCATACGCCGTACTTGCAACATTTATATTTTCTAAACTCAATCGCATTACGATCAAGCAAACAGGCAACTAAGCAAGAGAATACTAATCCCTAATTTATATACCGCGACACCGGAATATCCCTTTAACGTTTAGCAGATTAAAACCATAACGTAAGCAGTATTTTCCTCGATATTATGGAATAGTGACGCATATAGTACGCACTACGCATGGCCGAGTATCAGACGCGTATCGCGTAATATCACGTAGTTGTTATTACAAAGATGTAATTAATGGGAAAACTCGATGCATAAATTGCAATACGAACGGAGCATGTTTCGTAGAAAACAGCAGTGTTGCATCTTTGAGTGGTAGACTGCATTTGGTATGATATTTAATCTTTACACTATAATAGTGAAGAACCTATTTCAATTTTCAACACACTGTTCACGCTCACCCAAATAAATATTATCTATTATTAGATGATTATCCAATAAACCTATAGAACCTAAGGAAAGGAAAAGTAACATACCTACTTTGTAATTCCAACCAGCTGTTTTTGTAATTAGAAATAATTGATAAGATTTATTATACTCAGAAATCCGAATAAAATTAAGTGGTTTCTATATTCATACGACTTGCCTAAAACTAAAGTCGAACATTGATGTAATATCAAATTTCTATATTAGTATAACACTACCCTGATACAAATGGCGGATATTTTATAATCTACAAATCAATATAATTAAATCTATAATACAATTACACACGTGTTCCCATCACATGCAGTGTCCAGTGGGTACAAAAGAGCAAATGATACATCTCGTACAGGGTAGTTACCCCCTGCGTTATTGCAACTGTAAAGGGTTGGGGGGTTGTATGAAATAACTAATTGGAAATTTAGTTTTGTAGATTATGTATGTGAAAAATTGGATAATGACATACAATGTGTCGATAAGAAAGTTTAGATTGAACGCCACTTCGGTTTAGCAGAAAGAACATTACAAAATTAAAGTGCTCTGGGTTCGATTTCCACATTTAATGGTGAGCACTATACTATATCTGAAGTGTTCTAGGTATGATTCCCTACTAGATCTGGCAGGTTTACGAAATGTTTCTTCAACTTTATCTCATCAAACAACAATTATTATTTCTGTGCACATTTATCAAACAACTTTTTAGTTTGCTGTATATGGAAAACATTGGCTGAAAATAGAGGCGAGTGTTAACCACTAAGATAATAATGAGTTGGTATAGTATTTCGCTTTAAACGTTTCTTTCTTGTGTTATTCTAGTCTACCCAAATTGTATTGTGTTTAAACATACATTTTAACATCTTCAATAAACTAATCTAAGTAGCAATCAGTAAATAATTGTTAAAATTCTTCATTAGTGTCCTCCACTCCACTCCCCACTAATGACAACCGGTTATTTCTTTCTCAAATTTTAATTTAACGATAATAATATAGTGAACTGTATAGAATATATAATTAATATTTGACGATAAGCTAATGATTCTGTTTTCCAACGATATAAGATGACTATACATTTTATCTTGCAACTAATTTACTTGGACATTGAAATATCGGTCCCTTATCAAAAGAAAGAAAATTAAATCGTTTATTTATCAGCTTTAGATCTCGATCATTTTAAAATTTGTCAAATATACAAAGCTATCAAAACCAAACGAACCCCAGCAGTCAAGGGAGCCATATTTAATTTCCCAAAAGTTGACATGTGCCCACAGAAGGGACGCGAGCCCAGAGGGTCTTGATTGAAGACCCTAAATGATTTATGAACATAGGTAGGATTACTGTATCTTAATTTCACCATAGTAACACTAAAATAGCAAAGAATTTTTACATGGTTTAAATGGGAAATTTTATAAAAAGAGGGTGGCAACTGGCAAGTCTCATGAATTAATACAATTTTTCTGGTTGTTTTTTCTTTTTTTCAAAATATATTTCTATAAGTTATTCAATTAAGTACAACAACTATTATCTTGCTTTGATCTAATTTAATCGAATACTTTGTATAAATCTTTATTTAACTACTAGCGGTCCGCCCCGGCTTCGCCCGTGGTACATGTTTACGTTTTCTCTACATAAGAACCATCCTCGTACTTCAAGGAATATAATAAAAAAAGAATTATCGAAATTGGTTCAGCCGTTCTCGAGTTATGCGCTTACCAACACATTTTGCGATTCATTTTTATATATAAGATTACTATATTAAATACCTACATTTGTATAAATGTTTTATTACAACTTTACAAACATGAATCTAATTTAAAACACATCTACAAGTTGTATCTATCACAAGGTGTTACACGGAAGCGACAAAAACAATAATATGCAAATCAATATACGACAACACACATGCAGAGCTTCGCAAATTCGCGACACAACCGGTCCACACAACACACATAACACATATCACTTCATATTTACATCCATTCATTAACTTGAAAGGAAGCGATGTCGCGTCGCGTGAGAATCGTGTCAGGGGGGGAGCTACCCCCCCCCCTTTTTACTATTCCCCCCAACGACACACCCCCGCGATTATTATGCAAAGTGTCTGTTAGTACAGGGTGAGTTTTTCGCGCATCTGCTATTTATTTACGCGCTTTATATTCATGGGATTTCGTAACTGAGTTACGGTTCATTACCTTGCGAGGCTATGGAGTGATGCCATACGCTATATCCGACTTAACCTCGTTGATTTATGGTCTATTGTTGCGTGACCCGAAAATAGGTTAGCGGGAGCGCCCAAATGTGTTTCATTGAATATAGCTAGTAAAGTGGTTCTTATCAACATCAGTTATACATGATTATCTAAACATGATGTGTTATCTCTGATATAACATAAAAAATAAACAAGAACTCCATAAAATAAGTCAACACAACTTCGACGTTTCAAATATCAAAATAAATTTTATTAAATAAAATTGAAAGCTGGATCTAAAGAAAACAGCGCTCACAGGCGCTATTCAGAGTCAATTTCCTCGAATCTAGACTCGATAAACGCTCCTACGGCAAGTTTTGAGTCGGATACGAGAGGATACAAGCACCGATAGAGTTTGTGGTAAATGTTATCTACCCGTCTTGCGGCTTGTTTCAATTTCTGTATAACTTGAATGAATGAATTTTGAATGATAGACATAAGGCATAACTTTATTATGAATCGTTTTTCCAAAACTGACACCACATTTCTGAATTTAAGAGTAGCTGAATGTTTAAGTTTTACATAAAAATAAACCATAATATCCTTGTTTTGTTGAAGTAATAGAATTATGAAGAAGCATAATTATATGAAGAGGACTATGTATTTGCATAAAATGTGTCTTTTTGCTTGGTAATTGAAAACAATTCATTGTAATTTAAAATAATGTGAATGTTAAATAGGTATAATATTTATGTTCTTAGTTCTTACTCTCAAGCACTTAATAATATAATTAAATTAAAACTTTTGTTTAATAGCATTGTAATTTATATCGTCATAAATATCAGGCTATAATATTATCTTACATCTAGAAAGTAAAGACTTTATTGTTAATGCCAAAACTATACAAAAATTTAGTCGTTAAATACGTACCAATACTAAATACAATGCAACAACATCAAAGTCTATCTATAGGTACGTCGCAAGTTGGAAAACACGAAAGCTAAAGACTTGCGTTCCGGCTGCGTCTGAGCAGGAAATAGGCGAATCCACAAGGGCCCTTTGTGCCGCCCGCGCCGCGACGCATCCGTGACGTTCCAAACTACGTTAGCGAGCTTGTTATCATTTTGCACCCCTAAATCGTTATGAGCATTAATAAATGGATTTGATTCGATTATTGTGCCGACAAAGCCACAGTTAAGATGAATAAATATTGAATTTCAGAAGACGTACAGATATTTCAAGCAAATATCACTAGAACAACTATAACGAACAATTACATGCTTCGTTTAAAGAAAGGATTGTATTCAAACAACATGGCCAGATTAAATAGGCCAATGATACAGCAATTAAAACCTTTTGGACAGGAGGACAATAAACATATGTATACACTATACTACCAACACCATTAGGACATCGTTTGGATTCGTCCATCAACTTTTCGATACATCCGATGTATCTTCAGTATTTGTGAGGCAAATAAGAGACCATTAGTCACACATCGGCCGGAGACGCCCGAGGCTCATTTCAATACAATAAGAGGGAGCGGGACGCGGGTCGTGTGTGGCATGATTTTACCCTGCTTAGTTTAGACACATTTGTATTGACGTGGCATTTTTAGGTACATTCATGGAAACGCGATGCTACTGCATAATGGTGAATGCTCAAAATTAGTAGTATGTAGTAGTTTACAAGTTAGAAGAACTTATGTGTAGATTCTATAATGGATCAAAAGTATAGTTTTATCTCAACTAAATTTAACCTCTGACA
Organism: Colias croceus; assembly: GCF_905220415.1. NCBI lineage: Eukaryota > Metazoa > Arthropoda > Insecta > Lepidoptera > Pieridae > Colias > Colias croceus. The sequence goes on from NC_059541.1 coordinate 10,505,429, forward strand.
GCACAGACGGTGTTGCAACCAGTTCCCTAATTATAAATAGATCGATGATCGCTACACCTAACCTTTCTCAAGCCCAAAATTTGCAGCCACTACGCAAAGTTCGTTCCAGTGCAGCGCTGCAGCACTTAATGTGATTTAAAAGCAATCTCGCCGTCTCGCGCTCCATTTCCGAATGAGCGCCGTCAGCGGCCGATGTCGCAAATCGCAATCTATTTCAGTGCTATTTCACGGACTTTTAGCTGACGGGCAAATTATTTGACATACCTATCGACTGAGAGTAGTTTCAGTGCGCTTGCCTTCGCTATCTATTACGGAGCTTCTGGTGGAAATTTTATATTAGTGTAGGACGACATATTTTATGAATTTCAATATCCAGAAATATGAATGTTACATTGATATTTCATAACTAAAAGAAGATTTTTGTCTTGTTTAATGAACTACAAAATAAGGTGATACACACATTAAAGGTCATGATTCTTTTTAGAAATATATCTCAGCATTTGAGGAAGGATACTAACTACAGTATAATAGGATCTATACCACTGCATCGCATACATGCTTTCTCGAGTCTAAAAAAGCTCGTTAAAAGTCTAGCCTAGCCATTTGACAAACTCGCAAACATCCAGCTCCGAAAGGCCAAAACAAACCTCCCAAACCGCGCACACACGCGCCATATTTACTTTCGCGTAACGAACTATGCTAATTCGAATCTCAAACTGCGCCGAGGGGAGCGCCCTCGCGAGGGATCACGGGACAAAAACCAATTAACAGACTGTTGTAATCTTAATACGATAAAATTGTAAAATTCATCGCTGTACAATTCGTTTTGAATCGACATACTCTCGAGCGCGCTTTGGCGGTTTGAATTTAAGATTCGTTTTATAAGGGTGTTTAGGTATATTTGGCCAAATAGTTTTGTAGCGCTACCACTCAGCGGATTTACAACTTTTATTATTAATTTCAGATTTTAAAGTAAAGGTTAAAAAATCAAGCTTAGCATAAAGACAAAGCGTAAAAAAAAAGTCACTCTTCACATTAATTTTATATTTTATAGAAATGTTTACTCGTAAATGTTATATTAATATTTATAGCTAAAGCTCACCATAAAGAACAATTGATTTATTTATTCCCATATATTAAAACACACATAAAAAGCAAAAATGTATAATGAGCGTCAATACCGGTAGTGAGCTAATAGGCCTTGAAGACAGCATCCATCATACATCCATTCTCTATTGCTTCCATATTCGTATCGTTTCGATGCCTTTCCATACTAAGTGTATAGCTTACTATGTTTAGTATAAGAGCTGCTAATTTAAACGTTTGTTGTATTTTTGCATTAATTTCTTAAGGAAAAACATCATTCGGCTCCTGTTCTACAATTAACCTTATCATCATTTTGTCAGAATGATAATTAGCATACATACAATAATTATAATTTGAACAAACAAGCTTAAATCTACCTACACATTTCTCACGCCAATTTCGAACGTATTTATATGCTCACAAACATAAGTAGTGTTTGATAAAGCCATTATAGACAATATACATCACCAACCATCTATGTAATGTTTTTATCATCTACAACCGTCTATGCAGAATTCTTTATAATATCTTATCTGTATTACCATCATCTGAATGTACGAGCTCCACGCCTAGACCGATATCAATAATGCATATTGGCCAGTAAAGGCTAAGCTTAGATAATCGACAAAAACGAGCCGCGCCACATACCGTTCTCATAAAACTTGATATCAGATTGTAATCAACACTATTTAAAATAAAACGCGTCTGTTTTTCCGCTTATAACCGTGGAAAATACATTTTTCGCATTTGTTTTGGTTAACCGCATTTGGTCGGATTCGGCTAAAAATAATTTGATGTTAATGAAATTACAAGATAAAATAATTCATTGTTATTGTAATTTTTTATGAAATTAAATAATAAATCATATTAATTTCATTGTACTGACATTAAATTAAATCAGTTACATTTAATTGAATAATGTAATTACCCATTAAACTAAAACACTAATTTATTAATATGTTAAAATAATATTTTAATATATTAATCCAAACCATACATCTCAATCCACCCCTACATATCCATATGAATAAACATCTGTAAACATTTCGTAATATAGAATAACAGGAGAGTGCATGCGATATCTTATCATTGCGAAACGAGGGCCGTTGCACTGTCCCCGATAAGCGATAGCTTTAGTAAACATACGAAAGTGTAAAGTGATATGAGGATATCATCATATATGACAATGATTTATTGACCACTCAAACACATAAAAGAGTGAAAAAATATTGAACGGGTTATGAAAACTGGAATATCCTACCTAAATGATGAATACTGGACAGACCCCCATTGAATAAAGATTCGTTTTCAAAAGGGTCATGTGGATTGCCGATAGAATTTAGTGAAACTTGTCAACATCTTTTATTAGGTATCCAACACATCTTTATTTTATTTTTACAATGAATCAATTTAGACATTGAATTTGCGCCAACGCGTACTCGTTTGACATTCTTTACAATCAGGGTTGCCTGGAAAAGATTGCACTTGAGCAATAAGGCCGCCTTTTCGTGCATATGTGCCCGTGTGTAATTATTGGTATAAAATTATAGTCTATAGATGTAAAAAAACTAATATAAATAAACTTTCATATTCATTCCTATAATGTCGATTCAAAATTCAAATACCAAAATCATCAGATACATTTAATACAAATTGCAACAAAACCTATAAAATTGTACAATAATAAAAGACGTATTCTTTACATCACCTTCATACATTTTTTCTCGACTTATCAGAACGATTACGAACAAAAACAACAACAATCAACTTGTATGTCAAGTGCATTACGACTTACGTGTCAACGAGAACGGAATGATTTCAATGAAACGTGCGTAATAAATCAGAGACAAAGCAAATCATGTGAACCAATGAAAAAATATAAATAGATCGCTTTTAATTAATTGCGCTCGCTGTGATTGCTATTAATTGTAGCTGTAAACGTAATGCAATTTATGTGTTAAAAGTTCTTTCGAGAAATACAAAGCATTTAATAGGAATAAAGTTGAATGTTTCTTTGTAATATTCCACTTTGCAAGATGATACACGGTCTACGCGATAACTCTTTCGCTTCCTTACTCTCCAAAGTTTTATTCCAGAGGACGCAGGACACTTCAAACATATAACTTCTCGTGACATAATTCTCCACAAACATTTTATCCATTTGTGTACTTATATACAGTTATATAATTGATAAACATGAAATTTTATCATTTATGAAAATACGTAAATCTTGTTCAGTAACCAGGCTTTTTAACCGACTTCAAAAAAAAGGAGGAGGTTATCAATTCGGCCGGTATGTTTTTTTTTTATGTATGTACACCGATTACTCCGAGGTTTCTGAACCGATTTACGTGATTCTTTTTTTATTCGATGCGGGATGGTGTCGAATTGGTCTCATAAAAATTTTATTCGGATAGGCCCAGTAGTTTTTACTTTATGGGCATTTTTGCAAGTGCAAGTTTGAAGTCGGTTGTTTTTAACGCAGTTATCACTTGTTGCCCTATTATCTTTATAACCTAAAAATTGCATTAAAAAGCTCCGTCGCCGTATCACTTTACACGTTAAAATCCTCATCAACGCATCCACTCATGTGATAATATTCTTTGTCCTCGCTTAGTACCTACCTACTCTGTAATTCTAACCGTTAGCTGAGCTTCCTGCGATACACGATACCAAAGGCCTGCTATTTTTGCTTACACACCAGGAATGCATAACCAAGGTCGAGTGTTGTGATAAAATAATGTTATCAAAAACAATGGAGATAAAATCAGGTAAATACTTAATTAATCAAAACGAAAAATATGTACTGTTTAATTTTTTGCACAAAACATATTTCATCGTATCGTTCTTACGGCAGTTTTATCCAAAATAGTACTTTTATCAAAAGCTCAGCTTCTAAGAAGACGAAAAGTGAATACTTGATACATCTAAGGTTTCTGATATGTATTTGTGCATATATTCAAGAACATTTAATGCAGTGTAATGTATCACAAAGACAATCTATCACACAGTCATAACAAATGTTTGATTTGTTCATCTTATATTATCAATACGGTATCAGCAAGTAGCCTGTCAGTATTAATTGAATATTGAACAGAATTAATGACTACGATAAAGTGTAACACAAAACAGACAATAGATAATGTTGACACTTCTCGCCGAGGTTGTAATTGCTGCTTACCATGACACATTATTAATTTATTAAGAATACAACGTTATCTGTATGACGATGTTATTTATTTATCGTTCCTAGTATATTTCTAATCAATAATAATTAATAATACTTCATTCTGTTAAGGACTGCTTCAAAGGTTAAATAAGGAGTATAGATTGATAAACTATGAATATTATACAAAGAAAATAATTAACTGTACTCACTGAGTCACTGGACACTTCAATATTTTATTTGGCTTTAACTATTCAGTTCTGATAAAGTTAAATAGCAGGAAAATCGTTAGGACAACAGGACTATCACTTATAAATAACTATAAAGTATAGAAAGGTATCATTACTTTGTAATAACTTTAAAGAGAATTTATTTCCGTGATAAAGGACATAATTGACCCAATAAATTACTAGAGCGATGACAGCTGTCACATGTGTAATATAATTGCATTTAAGCAGCTTGATAGCGAATTAACCTGCAATAATTATACTAGGAAATACATTGACAATCAACTTCAATACTGCTATTATTCAATACATAGGTACGTATTTACAACGTAAAGGGTACGGAGACTGAGAAGAATAATTTATAGGCTGAACAAAGTCTATCCACCTTGAAATAGAAACGTTTATTTTTAATCCCATCCCCTCTGCCTAAAAATGGCTTGTCCTAACAGACAAATACAGTTTACATTTCTCGCATTACAATACGACTTCCGTTTACAAAAGCTCGGAAAGTATCGGGGCGTCGCCGCGTAATCGCGCCTGAATTAGAGGAAGCGCACATCCGGTGTTTAATTAACATAAAGCGATCGGTCACGTGGTCGACGACCGTTCACACGTCGCACGATTTTTGGTTATTGTATCGTCACGATAAAAATCAGAAATATTAAAAATTTATCTATGTCTCATATAATTGTAACTATGCAACGTAGCCAATTCTTATGCACCGTATGCTTGCATAGTGACGAATGACGATAAATCATCATTTTCGTTACGGTCCTAGAAACAGTCTTTTTCGAATGTTTTAATTGTTTAACCGACAGTTTAATACTAGAAAAATAATTAACTCTTATCTGTGTCTTAGTTAAAACTGCGTCATTGTCCTTTTTGACGTCAAACGTCACCTACTATCCAAACTTTTTATTCTAAACATCCTAAGCAAGAAACCTAGCATTCTAATTCGAGCATGGTTTTTCTAATCCGTGACATACATAATATAGTAAATAGGTAAATGTATAGCGTACTGACATACTGACCAACATATGTTACGTACCCTTACTTCATTACGGTTATAAAATGAGATCACTGAAGCACTAATTCATCTAGGTCTTCAGCCGGTATGCCACTAATCTATATGAAAAGTGAAATGGTTAGCGTATTCAGGTTAAAGACTTGACTCGATTACCGTGGAGCCTAGTAAGGTTTTGCGTAAACTGTAACAAGTTATATCCTAATTACATTGTGGTTAGTAATTGAGTGATTACACGAATGAATCGAAACCAAACTAACTGTAGAATTTAATAATAGATACTTATTTGCTGCATTTTAAATAACAAACACGACAAACATAATTTGCTCATAGCACGATATTTTTGTCGTAGTCTGGTCATGTATTTAAAACCTGAATATGAGAAAAAACTGTTTGATAAAAGTTAATGGTAATTCATGCTAATTAGTTACTGGGAAACATCCTTGATTATACATGAGACTAAAGAATAATTAATTTATGGTATTAATTGATAAAAAAAGCTGAAGTACGGATCATCCGTAAATGAGTAATTCCCTCATGTCATTTATTTGATGTGTCATTTTAATATCAAGGGCTATTATGCATATTATAATAATGTGTAATGTGTTAAATCGTTTGAAGAATGCATGGACAGGATAACGGAAAACGTGATTAAGGAAAATATTCAAACAGCCACATAGGTCTTATTGAATTGAACTCAATAGGAAAAATCGTGACAACATTCGATATTATCACATCTTCACATAACTACCTCCTCGTCTATACGTATTAGTCTAAGATCCGGCTGCAGGATTAGTGCGTTCATCGGTTTTTTGCTGAAAACCGAATTTTTATGTATATTTATAATTAGGAGAATATATATCGACTAGGTTGCCAGTCAAAATTTGGCCGCAAGCATGTTTAATTAAAATTTTTCTAATCGATTTTTGGGAAAAAAATTCGTTCACTTGTTTTTTGAATAAAATGTAGTCTACATCACGGCAAATGATATAAAGATTCAAAAAAATCACGGTTGCCGCTTTTCACCTGGCCGCAACATCTTGGCAGCCTGGTGCAAACAGGTATGATTGCGATTCATTTTTACGTTCATAACGTACATTTATGAATCATATATCAAATTAAAGCTAATTTTTTCTATTTATTTTCATATATGGTTGCCTAATTAAATCCGGCCGCAAATAAGGGTTGCCGGCTGTTTGCCGTGATGTAAAATTATACAGTTATTAATAATTTATTAGTATTGTATTGTCAATGCACTGTGTTTCATTAGATCAAAAAAATTTCCCTGTGCTGTTTATTGTATTTATCGATCAAGGGATTTATTTAAAATGTAAGAGTAGAATACCCACGTGTCAATTTCTTATACTTTTTTTTTGAAAAAATGGCAAACTTTAGGTGAATTTTTCATGAAAAATATTGAAATGTATTCTGAAATCGTAACGGTCTTAGATATTTATTTTAAATAAATATAGACTTATAAAGCATCTTTGGGCGCATATTATCCAGTTTTTATTTTTGGAAAACTACCTCCGAATACCGAGAAATATATTTTTTTCAGATATTCGTTTTTATTTTTTTTTCTCCCTAAAAACGCAAAAGTGCGGCTTGTCACTAGCATAGAATTATTGCTCGTAATAAGGCCTATCACTCATAAAAAAACCACGCCACACTATTGCGGTTTTTGGGAATAATACGCAATTTTCAAAAAGGTCAAAAAACACAACATAGGGTTGTCGCAAAAAGGTCAAACAAGTTTTTTTTTCTAAGTGTGGATATACAAGGAATAAAAAGAGATATAACTTACATACTTATCACATCTTGCAATCTATGCAATCTTCGTTGAAATGACATCATTGAACAGTGTTAGTGCGAATGACGGTGCGCACGCGTATCCACTTGCGCAATACGATGCGCTTTGTTACAGATTACACGAACGATAATATAATTACTCGCAATTTATTCCATAATAATAAGAGATATTATGGCTTAGTACAACGTTCAAGATAAATTAATCTACAAAATTACTATCATAAATACCTATAATACCTATAATATGTTGTTTGTACCTACGCAACTAATTACAAAATAGTCATAACAACATTACATATTACGTTACATTACATCTATTTTAAATCAACTGATATCAGAAACAACGGAATCAAAGCAAAACGTATTCAATTACCTCCAACACTTGATTCAAACCACAACCCACAAGTCACATCACCTAAAAAATCTCCCAACCAACCAGCCAGCCAGTACAAAACGCCAATTTGAGTTACATAGTATATACTAAGTACATATTAACCACAAGCCAGTCTTACAAAATCAATGCGGTCTGCTCTGTAGAGTGTAGAGCGTAGTGTGGACAAAAGCCATGCGGGCGAGGTCCAGGGTTCAACGACCCACCACAAATTACCCCCATACCGCGATACCATCTCCATTAAACTAATCATTTTCTTGACATGCAAAAGCTCTCGTTATGACCTCTAACGTCGGCTGTGGGAATTCGTCAACGATTTATCGCACGGAAACTATTACGTATCGGATGTGTTCATTGGGCAGTCGAAAATAAACACAAATAAGTACCTACGTAAAAATTGTAAAGCTCAAGCATATAAGATAGAGACTGAGACATATACGAATGCAAAAAGGATAAATAATGCATTTCAAAAGAGTAATAGAAAAGAAAATTCTTTAGAAATTTATAAATATACATTCAACGTAAATTTTTAAACAACAAAAAGTAAAATGAGACGTAATCGAACTATGTAAATACAACGTCAAAATCCTGTGCATTTAAACTACAAAAGAAAACAATAAAGTTTTTGTAAATTAATTATGAAATACACACAATAAAACTAAGTTACGATAATAATGAACAACTTCATGGCTAATTAAACACGCAATTATATTGTTTTCCTTATATTTTATATTTTACGTTATTTAAGTTTATTTCATTATTTTCTGGAAATAGCCTCTACGTTATTTCACTTACGTACATTTAACTTATCTTCTCCATATTATAATATTAATTAGGTAATTAACCTCACTGCTTTTCAACCGATCCTGACGTTAATTTTTTAAGATACGTTCGATGAAAACCAAAAACCGATTATTTCTTCACAAAAAATGCAAATAGCTTTGAACTATGAAGCCGTAGAGAAAATGAAATCTTCCTTTGATTTTCGTTCCAGTTTGATACCGTCGAATGCCAAGAATATAATTTTAGATATAGTCCGCGACCTAATTACTCTAATTGACCGATGACCTAAGTATTGATTTCTTATTAAACATAGCGTTACACGTGTGAAAGCCACAGTCCCTGACTAGGTACCTTCGTGTACCTTTATCCCTTTTAGCATGCAGTCTTTCGTTGAAATGTAAATAATTAATCCGATCTAGGTACATATTATATATACCTACATGCATTGACCACTAAACCTTTAGTCTTTATATGTAGGTATAATAAATACTGTATAGATTTTTAATACTTTTAGTCGGCGAGTTTAAAATTGGAAAAAGGGTTAGCAAACAAATTTCTTGTAATTTTGTTATTTACAAACTCCTAAAAAGCTTTAACCTAATGTAAAAAACATCACAAAACCGTAACCATATACCACGCCCAACATCAAACAATAAATCTAAATCAGCATACATCACTCGGTGTCCAAACAGCTTTCAATTCGGGATGACTTGAGCGAGCAATGTTTACGTAAAGAAACAAAAGGCTCGTCTCATTGCATAATGCCCTCCTTCCGTCCAGCGTGGTACCACGCTACTGCGAACCGCATGATGTATAACGCATTCACGATTTAATAAATAACAGCTGTTCCTATCTCCAATCTTTTTCTTTATTTGTGAACGCAATATCTGTCTTAATTGTTTGTTTGGGTGCACTGTGTTTCGCGTCGGTTTAAATCAAAGAAATGGTTGAGCAGAGGTTATTTTGAAATTATAAACATTACACAAAATATTTTATATAGAAAGCACAATATGTTAAAATGGATGTGTCTCACTTCAATACGAGTGTTATTACTTATAAATGGTTGGGGCTTTTATTGGCACATCTACATTATACTACTCTTATGTTTACGCGTTTTTTATGAACCCTCGATATCGATGTTTGGAAAATGACAACTTATCGTTTACAGTATATGCTTTTAGTCTCGTGGTAATAACCGTTCTTATTTTGCGTCCTTTTTCTGTATATCATTTACACTGATTGTTAAACATTTGATGTAAAAAAGGTGTTAAAATTTCTAACCAAAGATACGAATGTTAAGTACATTTCTAATCCGAGGAATTTTCATTGAAGAACAAGATTCGTAGAAGCTGCATGAACAATATATCTTGGACGAAATATTTACAGATTAATGAAGTAGCTATGAATATTAAGACGTTAACAATAAATCAATAATGCGGTAAACATGACAACCGGTTAACTGACAATTTGTCGAGCCCCAACATTCCATTTTCAATTATAAATACATACTACGATTAAATAATCGATCTGTCAAACATGACTTTTAGCGAAATTGTCTTCATTATTTATACTCGTTTTGTGTTGAAATTATTTAATTTTTATCGAACATAATGATCCTTTAATTATACATGATCCATTATGAGTTTATACTCATTAACAAAAACAAGCTGATGCATTAATCACTATTATAGTGATTAATGCATCAGCTTGTTTTTTGTGTTTAATAGGACTATCTTGTATTTTGCGATATCTCTAGGCATATTTAAAACAAATAATAAGTCACAACTCACAATACATATCATTAAAAAAATACATCGAATGGCAAATTGTACCTATTGTTAACAAATCAAATATTAAAAATTTGCTACGGATGTAATAAATATATACACGTTAGTAAAAAATTATAATAATTTAGCACAATAGGACAATTTTTGGACAACAAAATAACAGCTGAATACATATTATTTTATAGGCAAAAAAATCATAAAGAAAATCCTCCAATAAAAGGCAATTTGCTCAAATAGAAAGATCTAAGAAGAATTTAGGAACTAAATGAACAATAGTCCTAGTGACCCGAGGTCATTGACACACATGAAGTGATGATGTAATCGCATTGTAGTGTCGTTTACTACACGTCTGGTTTAATGAATGGACGATTTCAACTACACTGACGTGGAATGTACGCTTAAAACAATTCAATTGGTCTTTACGTTATTGTGTTATCTTGATGTTTTTAATACTTGTATCTATATCGGAGTCAGTAGGCTGTAGGACTGGTTTTTAGGATTGAGACTACAAGAAGGGCGTTACTTACAAAGTTACAAGTTCACATCTAGTAGATTTTTGAACTGTTTAAAGAGGTCTATGTTAATATTGTGTCATATAGTGTGTTTGTGTTTTGTTACTGCATACCTACATAAAAAGTATATTTTTGTAAATTCTATTTGGAGGAATTTTGTCTTTTGATGTAACTTCTAACGATTGCGACCATGCATGATGGAACGTTTAAAATAAAAAATACAAATTATACTGGCTTGTTATTCATTTCTAAAGTATTAATTACACCGGAAATATTAGATATTTTACCTAGTTAAAGATATTTACGACATAGGTATAATGCCTACAATTTACTGTGCTAAGCATTTACTTTTCAACCTTCAACATATTACATACCGTCATATTCATTCATATAAAACACCACTTTTTAACAATAAAAATTGTATAGTTCAGGATACATCGCCCATTTTTGCAAGTGACTACTATCAAGCTAATTTTCCGTTTGTAGCTTTATTTTGATGAGACGCCCAATAATTTCGTGTACGAAAGTCTCGATTGTGGTAGCTAACAGAGATAACAAGGATAAAATTTTTTGATTTGATGGTTCTCAAATATTTATTACGTAATTTGTAGGACAATATGTCTGTTGAATTATATAAACATTAACTAAGTGAAAACAAAAAAAATCAGCTTGTTAGTAATCATTTATGATGACCTCGTTATCGATACACTTTGGAAAGGGGGACTCTTTGAACAAACCATAGATTTTGTAGGACAAATATTTTTTCGAATAATTTAGGTTATTATCTTGAGATTGAACAAAAAAAAATTCATTCAGTTAGTAATAAATATTTGAGAACCATCAAATCAAAATTTTTTATCCTTGTTATCTCTGTTAGCTACCACAATCGAGACTTTCGTACACGAAATTATTGGGCGTCTCATCAAAATAAAGCTACAAACGGAAAATTAGCTTGATAGTAGTCACTTGCAAAAATGGGCGATGTATCCTGAACTAGTAATTTTCTGCCCCAATTTGTCAGCATTCATAAATTACATTGCAAAGAAATACACGAGATAAATTTACAGACTGAATTCTTATAAAGCAAGCCGGAAGATCAAAACGAGTAAAAAAATTAGCACCAACATGTGACATTGCAAAAAAAATTAATAAACAAAATGCAACAAAATAAAAGCATTTCTAAAGATAAACCATCAGATCCGTGGAAAACCGGCCCCGACCGGTTTTAGTGAACACAAAAACGTAAAAAATAACATGCTGAAGATTATATTGTTAAAAAAACGCACAAAAAACCCTTTGTTGCGTGTGAGATGCTTACAAAAAACGCATGGAAAAAATTAAACAGAAACTCGGTAGTCGGCCTGATGCACATCAATGTAGGGTTACTTAATACGAATTCCGTGAATTATTACTTTTCTTATTTTTGTACTTAACGTAGGAATCATTACACAATCACATATTAAAAAACTACAGAACTATTGTTAAACTAGGTGCAAGTAAAAATAAATAAATGATTGCGTAAGAATAAATTAACCATAACAATATTATAATACACATTATAACATGATCTGTATCGAATAATTTGTCGACACATTTTGGCATCACAATTCATATAATATCAACCATAATTCATAGAATATTGTGCAATGAAAAATCCCAATAGGCAATAACTTATATCAGAATCACAAACTCTACCCTTTTACAACTTGTATTTTAATGACATGCACATACCAAATAAAGCCACACAACCTGAACAAGTGTAACAACTAACATAGGCAACAAAAAGTTAGGAATTAAAACACTATCCGTTACCAGCTCCGCGAACTGAACCGTTAAATCTACCGAAATAACAATATTATGACAAAAACGCTGGCAAGACAATACTTATAAATAATTCATTAGCAGATGCCTCGTATCGTTAAATTATCGATGAATCATTAAGCTAATGCTCCACAGACGAGATGACATTGAAATGAAATAGGAGCGTGGCGTTCGTTGACATCGTATACGTAATATGCGATAACATCAAAATGTGCTAATATTTCCTGTACGCGTAAACATTCAAAATCCTGTATGAACATGAATTTGCTTATGTAACTGTTTAATTTTATGATGAGATCTATTTTAAAACGAACCGTGTACATTCCTACATTTGATACAACGAATATTAATTGAGGACAATCTAGTTTTTACACACATTCTCTACATCTAAATTAAGTTTATTCATTAATTATAATTTAATTGAACATAACAATATCAATTAAATTTTATTCTACGCATGAATTATGTGGACAAAATTATAATAAACATGTTATGTTGCTACTACCATGATGTTTATATTGAATCGCTTATAAAGAGACAAGTTCCATGAATTTTAAACTGCTATTACTTATTTGGAATCATGTAAAAAAATCTTTTATGATACATTTCAATACCGAGAAATGAATCACTTAACTGTAATGTACCTATAACTTCAAAAAGTCGAAACGTTATACTATGTTGTAAAGATAATAAACGCTTCAAAGAAAGCCTAATGTTTAGTTTGTGTAATGCGCTTATCTTTTGTTTGCCTCTCGGCCCTAAAAGTAATTATCGTAACAATATTACATGACTCAAAACATCTATAACAAGAAATGCATCTTCTAGCAAGAAATGTTATAACTTATAATTACAAAGAAACAAAGAGTAAAGACGTAATAAGCCTTATTACTGGGAAGCTATATAACAATGAGCAGAGTTATAATATCCGCAAGGATGCCGTGACCAATGTCCCACAGATACGTGAGGAATTACAATTATTTCCTGCTTCTATACGACTGAGGTTGCGAAAATGTGTGTCGATTTGAGAAATTGTATTTTACTCATCTTTCTATAGTGATTCATAATTATATATCTTGTCATTTGAGGAAACAAAGATCAGAAAGTTCGATGTTAATGAAATACTGAAATAATTTCACAGCAAATTAGTAGAAATAGAATACAATAGAAGTAAGACCACAATCATAAGGCTCTTACAGCCAGATAATTTTACATTTTTTAAAGTACCTAATGATCCACGTTCATCAAACAAGCATAGACAACGAACTAGAAACAGAAAACGAATTCCTAGCAATTACAAGTGCCTGCAAGTCGTTGTTTAATTCTAATTGACGTCTGACAACCCTGACCGAAGTGACTGCCGCGTACTTCTCATGCCTTTTTAGTCATAGATGAATAGCGATAAAGTATAGATAAATTATTCTGTAAGGAAAACCGGAAGGTCGGCCACAAGGTGCTTGCTGCACCTGCCATATCCAGACCTTTAGCATAGTATAATGCCTTTAGTGCAGCGTGCGATCCGTAAACAAATTGTTATTTTGTTTTGACTTATGGATATCGATTTTGCTCGATTGCAATCATCATGTTTATTGCGAATGAAGTAATTGTATGTTTTCAGAAACGTGTTCTTTTGCGTGTGTGCTATTGCTTCATTTTTACTTTAGAAGTTTAAAATGGGAAACGTGGACAAACTTTATTAGTTCTCTTCTAACTTTAGAAAGTTATGTCTTTTATATCCTCCCTCCTTTTTATTACCCGTTAGATAGCATGTTTCACGAAATTCTATAATTTAAATAAACTAGCTACCTATATTACCTATTCTTTTTTAAACTTTTACAAATTAATAATTATTTTATATAATATGTAAAAATTAATGTCTCAATATAGATTTAGTTGAAGGTTGCACAATAACAGCGCAGCGTTAGCAATAAATGTATTATTATTTATTATGCTGAATATCGGTTTCTAGGAAAACAGAGGACATTTCCTAGACATAGGTACATTATCCTCTACATATTGTTATGAATGGTTACTACACACTACAAGACTTTTATTTAGTTAATAAGTTGGTTTTAGTAAATAAATAAGTTGTTAATACGATATTAACGGTTTAGAAAATATATCTACAAGTTCTTCAACTGTTCGTATACGTAATTTGATATTTATAAGACCCAGAAGTTTTAACAATACATCCAAAACTACTAAAAAAGCGACTGCATAAAAAATTACAATACCTACGAGCCACGTCCCTTGCCGAATAGGGCGACAATAATATTATTATTGTTGAGACGTGACAAAAAACTTCGCCCTTTGCGCTACTAACGTAAAAAAGCGCCAAATATTGTGCCGGCGTTGCAGTTGCTTACCGATCGCGATCGAACGGCGGGCTATCGGACAAGGATCGTCACGGGGCGACCGTTCGCGCTCATGCATGGCGTGTAAGGCTCCGGATAATCACCTCGGTCGATGGTGGAACATAACTTCGCATCTCCCAGCGCCGGCGGTCAGCTCCGCAACGGTAGAGCACTGCACATCCTCGCCATCACACACTATCGATCACACTGGCACACTAGTACACGAGGACACTGCGCGGCACTGTCGCGGCAGTCGCGGCACACACGGGCGACGCGCTCTATGAACGCCGATGCATTGGCGGCAGTGCGCCGTGGTCCCGGGCGCGCAACAGCTGACAGGAGGCGCAGGCCCCCCGCACCGCCGCTCCCCCCGCGCCCGCGCGCGCAGCCGGTGCGTGCCACACCCCCCACCTCGCCCCTCGCACCTCTAATCCATTATTTACGGACGGTCGACCGGTTTCGGCCGCTTCACGACGACCGTTCAAATTAATGCCCTTCCTATGTCCGGCCTCAAACGCGATAAGATTACGGTCGACGAGCTGCGACCGGCTCCGAGTCCTCCGTCCTCGCTCCTCAGTCGTCGGCCGTCTCACGTTGCATTCGACGGCAGCGTATAAACCGCGAGCGACATAAAACTGGTGCACTTTTATGACAAACGTGACTGATATAAGAATAGGGCAGTTGAACGAACCAAAACAGGCATCGGCCGGTACTGAAGGCACTAAAATGCCTATAACCCGAGTGAAATATTCTGTTGTAAGCCACAAATGTAGAGTTGAAGCAGTAAATCAACGTAGAGGCCGTAAAAACGCTGTAAAAATAGAATTGGATAAGAAATGCCAGCTCGTCTTGATGCGCTTTTTAAAGCATTCGCTCGCACTTAGTCATAATACGCGACTGTTAATCCAAAGATAACGTCATAATGTACCCACATACAAAAACTTTCTCAGTCGACCCCCCGCACTCGCCGAGTTTATCTAAGCATTTATCTTATTTCCTTGAAAACAACTTAAAAATTACATTTCTTATCTCTGTTCTCGGAAAGTAAATCTGATGGAAAAATCCTTATATTAGTATTCATAGAAACCATTGTTTTAACAATTGCAAACTCTTTTTACGTTACAATAGTAATTAGGTAGTCATTTAAGTTTTACATGTTTTAATTTTTATATTCATACATACAGTAACGCAACTGTCTTCCTGAAACAATACGCTAATATGAACTAAGAAATACCAACGCAGTGTATCGCCTATTTTTAGCGCAATCGAAAGCGACAATGAAACATTTATTTTATTATGTTCGAGAATGACGAAAGTAATAAAATCGCCGCGGGGAGGTTGTAAATTCAAATATCGTAAGTAGAACAAACAGCACAGAAATACACGACATTATATTAAGACCACCACATCGATTAGCTTCCGTGAATAAAGTATCATATTCTGTTCTAGTGTCCGAAGGCATTAGGTATCTGTAATGGAAGCAGCGTGCGCTCGTATGGAGGTCTTCGCCAGAGGGTAGTTCATAGTGTTTCATTACAAAGTTCCGAGTAACATTAGCGCCGGGCGAGTAGGTCCAGAGATACCTACTCCGGGATCCACTTTCGGACAGCCATAGAAATCACGTAGTTCGCGGAACTTTGTTACCTGTGGTGCGGCAGCGCAGCGCGCCAAGGTGAACGCTCGGGCCAAGGACGAGCCGCGCGGCGGGGAGGGACGCGGCACGACCCCCCTCCCGCGCACCCTCGCCCCCACTTCCAGTAAAAACGCTCTGAACCTTCGAGGACGAACGATACCCAGCAAAAAACGGCCCCAACGACGGAACAAATAGAAAACATTTGGAAAAAAAAACAAGAACAACAAATAACAGGGGTACCGGGAACGAGAATGTAGTTACGTTGTTAGATGTCAAAGTTGCAGTTCGCATGTCACCTGCGCCTACGCAGACGGGTCACGCACCAAGGCAGCATTCTTATGATGTAATAGACGAACTATTAAAGAGATAACGGAAGAGACGGAAAACCGGATCGATTGCCGATCGACCAATGATCGCACAAACTTTTTTTATTTTGTATTATCGACTTCGAATGCAAAATAAATTAAAATTTATTTTAATTCCTTCGCTGAGTTAATAAATCGATAACAATTCAGTACATAAATACTAATTAGGTTGTCCTAGGCTAATAGAATTCACGTTAATTTAAAATAGCAACGATACAATCGAATTTATAGGAAGGCCACTCCGGCCAATAACGATGTTCAATTCGTCAGCTATAAAATAATAGAGGTTACGGTGACGAGCCACCGTATCGTCCACATTACATCACCGTTCACAAATAGCCTGTCCTGGAGCTAGCGTGCAGACTACACGAGTGCGTGCGCTGCGAAGTGCCGGGGCTCCGCAGACCACGCGCTTCTCTAACCGAGCACACACTAACACGAGCGAAAGAGACGATAGCCTGTTACAGTTAAGCAGGAACTCTATTTATATGCAAATATAACCTCGGACTCGACACCTGTTTGCGTATTCTCGGCGACGCTTTGTGGCGACTCTGTCTCCGGTATCCTTTGGATTATGGAATACCAAGTTAACATAGCGTATAATTAAATTTATCCACATCAAAGTGTGAACCTTAGCTCGTTGCTTTAAGCGAGTTTACCGCACTCGGGGACATCGTGTGCACAGAAAACGTAATCATTCTTTTTACTTGCTTTGTCTCGAAATTCATTATGCAAAATTAATTACTTAATTCCTTTGTTCAAAATGTCATCCACCCCTACATAATTTATTTTAACTTCATTTTAAATCCGTTGGCTTACTTATATTTTTGTTAAGTCATATACCTAAGGACAAATTTGCATCGAGTGATGATTTACGTATCTACCAACAGCGAGTTTAATTAACAATCAATCACTAAGGATTAAAAAAGACACTTTATGCAGTTGTGATAAATAAAAAAGGTCAGAGATTGTATAATATCCTATTTTTAACACGATAAAATTCAGTTTGTAAATTATAAATTAAGATCTAGATAGGCAAATAAGTGAAAATGTGTAAAATTTATAAAAAAATGTAATTTAGACGCTCCAACAATTTAATTACAATGTCCAATACACAAGCAAATATTGTGCAATCTGAAGTCAATAGGTAAAGGTTATTTACCTCACGTCGGAAATTCGCCAACTTTATAAGCGGCTTATTTCGCAAAACCACAGATTTCCAATGCTCACTCGTGTTTGATTAATCAATTCCCCTTGAGGTTTTTGCGCTGTCACTTATTTCCATTAATGTCATATCTCCACCCACACCCCCTTGTGCGTGGAGCAAAGAGAAGAATGAGAGCGGGGTTAGCCCGTTCATTTATCATACTCGGACCGAGCCGCGCCTGAGTGTGTTTCTATGTACGGCTGCGTCCAGATAGCCCGTCCTTTATTTTGTTTACACGTGTTACTCGAATCGCAATGGATTGGCGATTGTAAACTCATACATTACGAATTCTGGATAAATCTTTTGTTTTGTTTGTGTCCGATACGCCTTTATTTTTATGTGAAGTCGTAATAAGAAAGCAACAACTCCGATTTTAAGCACTTTTGAAATAGAAGTGCAACGGCCTGGACAATAAAACTTCCTGAATATTGACAAAAACCTCATAAATGCTGTTAACCAAACATTTATTGCCATCAACATACAAATATTAATGAAAAGTTCGTTCGTTTACAGAATTTCGATGTTTGCTAATCCGAACTCGACCGCAACCCATTAGTTAGATTTACGGATGCATTAACGTACAAACGATGATGATGAAATGAGTTGCATGCATTGCTGCTTACATTGAGCGTGTTGATGCGTGCTTGTGGACAACATGACTACAGCGTGCAATGGATCTCTTAGCACAGTTTTGTACCACTGTTAGACGATGGTGTTATCGGCCTGAACAATCATATCGTCGAGTCCGAGATCGACGCCCGCGGTGTCCTTACTTGCCCTTTTGGGCGATGCTCCTCTGACACTATTGTATGTACTGCGCCACGGATTCGTTTACTACGAGTTTTACTTGTTTCTTTGTGTTAGATTTATCATGCTTTTACTATATTTAGCTCATCGCGCACTAATTTAATTTACATTTTAACGCTTATCTGTATTGCACGCTGTTCTTAATAGGCTTGTGTTGAAAGAAACAATTTCTTTATTTGTCCAACAGTTTCCATGAATTAGCTATTCCACCATTAATATTTCAAACCATTCAATAAATTGCAAAATGTAGGATATCCAGGAGCTTTCTTCTATTAATTTACTAGAAACGTCATTAAAATCAAAGCGAAATCTTTACCTGCACTGTTAGCTGGTCCGGAACGTTGATTAATTATTTTTTCAAAGGTGAGGTAAGGTTATCTGAACCTGATCTCTCGTATTATTATCCTCAGTACTCGTGTGTAAAATCCATTACGACGGCAATGACCGACGTTTTATGACATTTAATTAGGATTTAACTGAATAATTACTGCAGTATCTCTGCTGTAACAGATTGGGCACGAGCCCGTAATGATCGAACTTTAGACACTATTTTGCGTGCACGGGATATAAAAATACATTCCTTTTCTTTAACTTTTAATTTAATATTACTACTACTATTAACTACCTGAAACTTTTCTGAGTTTTTTGTATCACAAAACTCAGTAAAAACAGAGCAGAAAATTGCAATATTTTCCCTTAATATTTTAGGAACATTCAGAACTCAAGGAAATTAAAAAATTAATTTTTTTTACCAGTTAATCGACCAACGACTCTACGCTACATTAAATCTCTAAGTAGAAGTGCTTTGCCGTCATGTACACGTAATGTAATAATATAATTTTGCACTTTGATGTCGGTAGCCAGTTCACAGGATCGAGGGGTGGAAAATCACCCGCGGCGCTTGCTTCCGTAACATCTCTCAATTTCAAAGTCGGGGTGTCGCGTCGGAGGGCGGCACTAACCCAGACTCCAGTTAACAACGCCTTCCCGCTTTGACCTACAAACGAAAGCTCTTTCCACCGTGAATACATTTCTTTGCATATACCTTTTAGAGGGACCTGCGTCGCGATTGTAACGCCGTTTTTTATAAAATTGACGGCGTCAGTGGCTTACTTTGCTCTCCATACGGATCTTTGAATTTTTTACGAGTTCAAGTCGGTTACAGAAGGAATTTCTGAAGGGGTGGATTATGTTAAATGGATTGATCCCTTAGAAGTTATGATTGACATTACAGCCTTGAGTGAAAAGTTGAATTCTACTTCAGATGCCATAAGCGTATAAATAATAAATATTTATTTTTCTGTTAACACTTAATTTGTTAATGATGTTCGTGTATAACATACAGTTTAGAAGTGCGGTTAGTCTGAAGTAGGTTTTCCATTTCTAAAGTAGGTACTTGAAGTGAATATTAAAGGTGCGTGAACAAAAAATGTTGAGTACATTCGGATGTTAGTATCGCCCACAGGTAATCGTTAATTACAACATCACGGCACTTCAATTTAAACTCTGCGTTCTAAACATAACAATATTCACTTATGATTAGTAACGGGTCGTTAAGTTTCACAAGTGTGACGGAAAGGGCCAAGTTTTATTCCAAATAAATATGCACAAATATAGGCACTATGTGAATAATCTGATAAAGATGTTTTAAGCATTACAGACGTAATAAAACATTTACTTGATAAATTGTCACAAACCCTAGAAACAAGAAAGAATAATTCCCCAAACCGGTTTTAGATAGCGCTGTCACCCCAAGACGTGTCTAAATCCATCGCGCACTTCCCTAGCAACATCAGAGAAGCGTTATAAATTATCCATACACGTAAAATAAGGGGCATACAAAAAGAACAGTGGCCGGAAAGGGACCGCTCGTATACGATAGCGACAATTTACCAATCAATCGCTCGCTCGTCTAGCATCCCAATTTCCAACCGTGGAGCGCTTCAAGCGCTTTCGTTTCAATGGCTTCGTTTCGCTTTTTACTACTGAAAAATATTTTATTTAAAAATTTACAATTTGTACAAGATTTTTACAACAAGAGTTATAAGCGTTGACACTAAATCTCACTAAGAGCAGCAGAAAATTGCAATTTTTGGCACAAGGCCGTCAGAAAATACTCAGTTTAAAAAGCGTTCTTGGACTACTATTTTTATTCAACTGAAACAATGGAAGAATAACTACGCACTAGACACAAAGAACGCGTTCTTCAAAGAAGTGAACAAAGACTAATGAAAATATACGAAACAGAATGTTCTTATTTCCCGGGCAAGGAGTGGAATTCGCCTCCAAAATATGTGAGGGCGTTTAGAGATCTAGCTAAAACCGATTAAATGTAGCACGATACCATAGCACACATTTAAATAATTGCATGATGTAACATTTTGGACTATACTATAAGAATAGCATAAAAAGTTAAAACAATCCATACTAAAAAAAGTTTCATAAAAAACACTAAAGCGCTGTCAAGCAAAAGAGGGCACTTTATATAGGCATTTAACAAATTTTCCCAATATGAAACAAGCAAAAACAAAGCGGATAGAGCTCTGCAGCGGCAAAAGGGAACAAATAATAGGTCCGCGAGCCACGCACTGCCGTCGATTGGGCGTCATCGCCGCTGACCCCATTTCGGGAATAACTTACATTTTTACCGACTGCAATGGACAATATTCATGGCAAACGTTTTAGAGATAAATTAGACCAATCCTTTTTATAATTAACAATGTTTTAACAATATAGGATATAAATCGTCATCGTTGATTTAAATCAGACTATAGACAACAAACGAACAAACGGTTCAATATTGCTAATCAGAGCAGAAATACATATGAAAATATAGCTACAAACACGGCCTTGCACCTCTAGATTGAAAAAGCCGTGTCCTATAGTGTTACACTTATAATGTATACGGGCACGTTTAAATTAATTAGCGGCAACGAGTTAGACTGGATCGGGCTAAGGTTGAACTCATAAATCTTGGAGGCGGCATTAACGCAGAAGGGCAAAAAGGGCGAAAATCGCGTACCGGCGGCCCCCGCTCGCCCAGATAAACGGATTTAAGGCGTCAGGGGACATTAAGATTTAAATATTCGTTTTGTTTCTTGTCTTTTGTAACGTGCAGGGTATTCTGGAAAGTGCCGGACGTCGCACGCGTGATAGGGTTCCTATTAGGACCTATTTTAATTACTTACCATCCGCCATAATTTTTAAAGCTGAGCTTATCCAAGATAATGTCTCATTCGATATATTTACACAGTAATTAGTAACACGGCGTATGTAAGAGTATTTCGAGCGTATATCAGATATTATCGATAATGGCAAAGACAGAACTATACATTAGCGTTGCTAGATCAAATCTCGTGTCAATTAGATGGCAAGCGACAACGGGCCCTTCGCTTATCTGTACAATGAATGATGATAAAACTCTGCGATCTAACAAATGCATCATAAACTATCAACGATCGGATAAGTTTCAGTGTGATAGGATTACAACAAGATAAATTATACAACATCTGTTACTATTTATAAACTGATATTTAAAGATTTTTTGTTCACCACTACCAACTACAGAACCAACATATTTTCTTCGAATTAAAGTTAACGATTTAATTTATGGTTACGTGTTTTATGTAGCTATATTATATGGTTATTTAGCAAACATCAAATTCATCTCGCGCGGCGGTACCCACGCACGCTGCATTCGCAATATTTAACGGTAGACGCTAAACACGGCAGATAAGAATATCCAATAAATCTTAGCTCAATCTTAAAGCTAGACATCAATTAGGGACGTGTTGGAAATATTAAACATAGCTGCCTTGGGAATTTATATATTGTAATGCATTTACAGTTTCGTCAATTAAGGAGACAGTGGGAATTTAATCTATCAGTGTCATTTTAATATGTAGCTATAATGAATCAGTATTTATTTTAGCAAATATTAAACACCTTGCTACATTCCTTTCAAATTCAACTCAGCATCTTTCTTTTTATCTTACACTAGCTGCTCCGCGCGGTTTCACCCCCGTGGCTCCACTCCTGTTGGTCGTAGCGTGATGTTATATAGCCTATAACCTTCCTCGATAAATGTGTTAGATAACACCGAAAGATTTTTTCAAATCGGACCAGTAATTCCCGAGATTAGCGCGTTCAAACAAACCAACAAACTCTTCAGCTTTATAATATTAGTATAGCTTGAAGCTTAAGTTTATAGCCGTTTATATCAATATTCATATTTTTAACGTACCCAAATCAGGGTCAAAAACCGTCTAACGGCATAATTCTCACTACCCTCAAGGAGGAACAAAGACAAAGTATCAAAGCGAGACAAAAAACAGCAAAACGCATCGAGTGCAATTACTAACTATGTATTACGTTTGTCGGTATGAGATAACAGAGCGCCGACAAAGCTGCGGGTTCCGATCAGGGCTGACACAACGAGATTATTTAAAACATTTATACTAAACATTTCTAGATAATTTACTAATTAACTAGAAATGTTTGAGTAAATAATTTGTTGTTTAAAATATACGGCCCTACGGGCTACGGCCTACAGTATCTTTATCATATTTGCTATCGGAAGCTATCATATCATTGAGCTAATAGCTTTGAAATCATTGTGAAATTCTCTGCATGAGATATACCTACATTTTTTCAGTCAAAATTGTTTCGACTATAAGTTGTCCTTTTTTTTTATAGTGGGGAAATCTTCCAAAGATACCCACTGCCCCCGGGGAAGGAGCCGTGGGTTATGTCGGATTCCTACCGACTAAAACCCCACTGTGTTCCGTCGAGCCGCTTTAATGATGGGGCCGCGGGTATTGGTTGGAATTCTTCCGCGACCGACTATAAGTTGTCCTAAGCTTTTTCTATTATACATTTTATGCTATCTGCCACCCCTACTCCAGCGGAAATGTTCTCTCCTCTAGTGCCCTATTTATATTCTGCAAACCGCTATGCGGCACCGATGTGCTCAAATACAGGGATGTCGCTACATAATGATCCCTTCAACTACCAATTCTATCCTTTGACTAATGGTCTCGTTTGTATAGACAAAAACTTGGCACTTAGGTGGCTTGTGTGTCGTAAGGAAACCATTTAGCTTATATGTATATCTACAGGCTACAGCTGATGATTATAGAAGTGGTTAACGCGAGGTATTTCAACGCGAGGCAAGATTGGAGGTGAGGTGTGCGGGGCCGTTCGCGTGACACGCGCTCCTCGCGCTCCTCGCGTCGTTTGTTTTTCGTAACGTTAGCGCTATGCCACAGTGTAAAATACTTATATCAAAAGTAAATTGTGATCAATTTTTATTATGTAAGCAATGTAAAAGTGTTTGTGTCAGATTGTAAATATAAAAGTAAATAAAGAAATCATTTACAACTTTATAAACTGAGATAAGTAGGTACTAGGAATTTATTAATTAGCACAACATAATTATGGAAGTACTTGGTGTAACTAATAAATATTACTTGCTGCTACCAGTAGAAGCTTAGAGTATTATATTAGAATAGTATAGAGCGCGTGTATTACAATATAACTACAATACTACAACAATCTACAAAAATGGTCTGATATTATTTCTTCGTAAAATTATAAAAAAAAAAGTTTTATTGAAAAATATAAATATCGCTAATTTCTGAACATTTTCACTCATAACATTTTTATTTATAGTTCTATGACAAAAAGTTACTGGACCAAAATTGTAGAAAATTTAATTTGCAACAAATAATGTTGACAATTTTTTTTTATCAGATTAATAGTTTAAGAGATATATCATAAAAACCATATTAAGCGCTATTTTTAAGATGGCGGCCGTGGGACAAGGGTGGCGACCCCACAAACTTGGTGATAGCTTCACACTAACCCCCCCTACACATCAAAAAAATAAAATGCGTCCTCCTAAAAAACGCAACCCCAAATGTAACTTTTCAATGAACTATAATAACAATGATTATGAACTAACTATTATCATCTATTATACAGTAAAAGTTCCTTATTCGCGCTTCCTTTATTCGCGTTTTCACTATTCGGGAATTAAAAAAATGCGACCCAATTTCTATATTCGCGACTAAAAATTTTTTTATTCGCGGATTTAATAAGTACATACATAATAATAAAATTATTCCAATAGGTATCTAACACAATATCCTTGTCAAATGGACTAATAAGAAAGTAAAATAGATCTTATTACAAGTTAGCCTAAAGTACATAATATTATGTTGTTAATTAATGATATCGCCGAGGCCTTTGACCCAAGCCGCCTTTGTCGCAAGCCGCCTTTGCCGCGATTGATGTTTTTGAGAATGTAAATAAACAGAATGGAAGCAACCTTATAACTCAATAAATAAAGTATATTTTTAAATGTAGTTCCGTTTATAGTAAAAGCCGCTTTGCGTGTTTTATAGGTTTCGTCTTTCACATTCGTTACAAAAATAATTGTGATCGAGTAACGTCTACTGCACTCTTCCTAGTTTATAAATTTATAATGTCAACTAAAAAAAATGAGACACGAAAAAAATCTCAATCGTCACCTAGGAACGTATAACGTAGAACCTATAATCCCATATAATAATTACCATTCCGTATTCACGGTTTCTGTATTCGAGGCATATATTTTATGGAACATATACCCCGCCAATAAGGAACTTTTACTGTAGTGATTAATAATTATTATTAGTCAATAATCATTATTATTTGACTATTATCAATTATTTTTTAACAAATAATCATTATTGTTTTTTTCCTTAAAATAAACAACTGTAATTAATAATTATACCCCAAAATTATGCAAATAATACACCAATTACGTAATAATAATCCATACTAATATTATAAATGCGAACGTAACTCTGTCTGTCTGTCTGTTACTCAATCACGCCTAAACTACTGAACCAATTTGCATGAAATTTGGTATAGAGATATTTTGATACCCGAGAAAAGGCATAGGCTACCTTTTATTGCGAAATATGTACCACGGGCGAAGCCGGGGCGGACCACTAGTATTATATATATAAAACAAATTATTATAAACTAAACTCTTATTTCACAGTAACGCAGCTTTTATCGTTTTGAAATAAAAGCATACGAGGTGAAACTTTATGACCAACTGATATTTTTATTCTGTGGCATCAAGTAACTACGTTTTTATCATATTACTCAATTTACATACTAGTTCTCTTTTCCTGTCCTTTTTTGTGATACTGACACTGCTTTCTTCCGAATTTTGTTTGTTTTGTTACCCATTTTCAATAATTTATCTTTACTCAAAACTTAAAATCGAGCGGAGATAATTTGACACAGGTCCTACGTTAGCAAGCGCCTGATCAGGACTGGCGGGGTAGCGGGCAGCGCGGTTTGTAAAGAAAACGCTGGGCAACGTTAAGTTCTGAGATATAATATGTATTTAATAATTACAGGGCTTCAGTAGAAAACCAAAATTTAGCACGTTTTCTGCAGTACATCAAAATACATATCCTTATATAAAAATTATTTCCAAAATCAGAAATTTCATTAATAAATAATTCGTTTTCGATCTTTATTTTAGCCTATTTTTATGATTTTATATGATCGAACAAAATACACGTGGTTGTGTAACAAATTAGCACACTTTTTAGGAAATGTCTTGAAGTGTATTGATTATTTTTTCTAGAAGCGTCATATAATTGCAAATACATGAAAAATTTGATCTTGCAAACCAATTTTACTCCGCTTCGCTGAAAGGACTCCCCTTAAGGCGTAAGCATAAAAAGCGAGATGGTCTGGATTTTATTTTCAGCACACAAAATTTTGTTCTCCAACTTGCCCGTAAAGAAAATTGGTTAGTGGAAATATGAAAAGTGTATGCATGGGACGCGCTGTCTAAGGGAGACGTGACTCAATAACTTATATCAAAACAGCGTATAATATTCTGAGCAACATTCCCAGATCGTGAGTAAGTGAAACAACGCAGGATTTTAGTATTTTAGTAACATTATACAGTTTGATTAGATTGAATTCGCAACTCCGTCGTTAGCGGCAATAGATTGTCCAAACAAACACCAAATTGGCTGAAATGGCCCACAATTTCGAAATAGATTCGATATCAATTCAATGTTTACTTGCAACTTGAGTTATCAGCACTTACCTGCTAAACTACCTGGCTCCGTGGAAGTTTCTAGTAATAAAACTTTATAGTTTGCCCTTCTCTTATCTACTTTTATTACCTTCGCCTTATTCCCTTCGAAACTTTCAAACTTTATAATGGACGTTGACGCAAAGTTTCATTTTAATATTCTAATTTAATTATCTGTCTGCGCGGTATATTTTAGACTTGGGAGTTTTAATATGATTATAAATAAGTTTGTGGTTAGATTAGGTTTTAGGTAATACTTATTTTCAAACAAATCTAGTTTTATCCATTCAAATGAAGAGACACAGCTGCATTGTGAATAATAATTAATCAACTGATAATGAAGACTTCGAAACAAAATAGTTCAGTCACACAGAGTCAAGATCAAGGTCTCTTAAATAATTTAAAAGTAGATAACAATACGATAACGTATCCCTTTAAATTAGATAGCGCACACAATCACAACCTTGTTCTCCTAAATCCTTGCTTGACAACTATTTTCTGAGTCGAAACTTTTATTTATCGGAAACCTATAAAGTCACTGGAAGATAACAGCTAATGTGGCAGCGGAGTCTCGATTGGAGCTCCATCTATCCCTGAATTATCAATTCGATCGAGTTGGGTCGTACGGCGTACCCACTTCACGTCAGAATAATGGATTTGTCAACAAGTAACTCGAAACGGTGAATTGAATTACGAGGGCCCACGCCGTTTGCACACTTTAAATATGTATTTTATAATTGGATATCCTAGTAGGGTTCGCTTTGTGCTCGAGAGTTTTTCTGCTGTCTGATCATATTTTACGTAATGGAAGTAAAGGTTTAGCTAAAGTGGAAGGAAATAATAAATGTAATAGATCCCGTAACAGCTGTTATGCTCATTTGAGGTTCGACGAAAACACGGATTCGAGTAATTCTACAAACTTATAGCAATTCTTTTGTTGTTCTTTCTTTACACAAAGAACATGCGATATGCTTGTATTTTGTGAATTATTACTAGCAAACAAGTGTACGCAGTGGGCACTGAACCACATAAAAACCTTTCAAATACAACATCAATACATATTACGCCACTGTTATTCTAACCGTACCACTGCACTCTTATACATATGCATGCGTTATATGTATACCTATAGTTACACATGCACACATGCATGCCGGTTCAAACGAGAGACCGCCCTGTAAGTGAAGGCTGGAGGCACGTTTAGTACACCTTTGATCTATTCTCGCCTTACCAACTATATATTATATATTTACATTTTATACATTGAAAGTTGAAACTAAAGCATTTTATATCTTAAAATATTATCTACTTTGGTATTATGAATTAGAGTGCGGCGGTGCATTGATAGTGATAATTATATCGTTTGATTATACTAACAATGATTAAGCCATGATTAAGCAAATTAAATCAGAACTTTAATAAAACCGACTTGATGCTAATCGCAATTTATAGGTATTATATTTAACTTTTTATCGATTCAATAAAAAATAGGCTATTAAGTATTCATACGGGCAATATATACCTATATACCAATATACAGGTCTGTGGTGTAACCCTACCGCCGCCGGCCGGTCCGGCGAACCCATTCCCACGTCACTGCCCCAACGTACCTGCAAACAAAACAAAAACATTTTACAACTGCACTTTATGTCAATAAAAATAACATTTGAAACATAACAAATTAAAGCCCTCATCGACTTTTGGCCCGTTGTAAAAATCAACCGTCAAAATTGAACATTCTTAAAAAAAACATAATATTGAAGCGCATTCGTCTATGTAGTTAGTGTTTCCTTATCAAATATCATGAAAAGAATACCCCTGCCCTTACAACAGTTATCACTTCTGCGTATTTGTTTTATTTAGAAATGTTTTATCTTTAAGCCCGAATATTGCACAACTCAATGAAACAATTTAACCAGTCTAGTCTTACTTTTTGTCAAAAATCTCGTGATCTTACGAAAAATTACATGCAAAATCTGAATGAAATAACACACGATAGTATACAAATTTGTTTAGAGTGATGTTTTCAATTCGCAAAGCGGCGGCAAATCTCACGGTATGATAATAGCGACCACACGAAGTACCGATAAATGCTAACAGATAAAGGTGTAACTAGGCGGAATCTTTTTGATACTGTTACGTAAGTTACTCCAAATTCTGCTCGTGTAATTACTGAATGAGTTATCATATTTTTATAGACATGCTTACGTTGATATCACGATACTTTCGTTGATATTAATACTTAGAATAGTGAGATAGTGACACAATCCGCGGTGATCTTTTTTTGAGCAGATAAGTTTTGATGCGAAAAATGTAAAAACCCGGTTTCTATTAATAAAGTAATGGGTTTTTATTATCATAGTATAATGATGATATGTATATTATAGCGATGATAATGATTGATAAAGAAATAAAAATCAACTTTATCCAAAATACAATCTAAACTACATTCAACATTTTGTAAGTCACTATAGGTAACAACATCCCTACCCTACATATTAGAAACTAGCTTTGCCGCGCGGTTTCATCCGCATTGCTCCGCTCCTGTTGGTATTAGCGTGATGATATATAGCCTTTAGCCTTCCTCGATAAATGGACTATCTAACACCGAAAGAATTCAAATCGGACCAGTAGTTCTCGAGATTAGCGATTTCAAACAAACAAACAAACAAACTCTTCAGCTTTATAATATTTTTCTTATTCTTTAAATTATTCTTATTCTCATTCTTTTGATAATAACAATAATAAGTATCCTACTTTTAAGAAATAGCTCTGTATAATTGGCGCATGCTGTGTTAACCTCTAATTATTTGTTACTTTATCGCAAGAACTATAATATGTTATGTAATATTCATATTTAAGAATCATTGTTAACAATTAATATTGGTTGAGCTAATAAATAAATAAATAAAAATAAAATAAGTACAGATTAGATTCATAGCTCATTATAATAGCAGCAAGCAGGGAAGTTTCCGTACCATATATGTAATATTATGTAGACACGCTACATAGCCAGTGTGAACGTGCTAAAGAGCTTGCATGGAGTGTGGGAGGACTCGTACTGAGGAAGAGGTACGTCCGCTACAACGTGTTCTCATATTTACAAGCTCTTTAAATACTTTTCTGATTTCTTAATACGGAATATGTTAGACGAGCTACTTAACTTTCTAATGGTATTTTTTATCGATTAAGCATTTATCGAATTTTTCAGTTTCATACAATAATATAAATAATTTCACTTTATAATATTAACTTATTAAGTGTTATTTGTACGTCGTAGTTCATGTTCTGTACCGTGTGGAATTAGATTTAACTTTAATGATCACTAGCTTGAACAATATATTTTATACCTACAGTTAATAGGACAGGCCATTAACGATTGTTCTCTAGTTTCTGTCCACTAAGTTCTATAGATTTATGAAATAATCCAAGGTTTATAACAATTTTCACTATATGCCCTGCCAACGCAATTATAGTAGCCAGTATTTAATTTTACGTCAATACTACTTTGTATATTCTTATCGGTATAAGAGAAAGGCAATATTAACAAGGAATCAGTAAAGTTACAACAAGCTTCTATCTATAATAATTATGTTTTACGAACACTAAAATGATCATAACTGGTTATAAACTTTAAATTTGAAATCGAAAACTGTACGTGTACACTAAGCTCATGAATATATATTTATGAACATTAATCTCAACATATTGCTTTTGTAAAGTCCAATAGAGATGTAAAGTTATATTCAAGACTTTATACTGAGTAAAAAGGGGTATTTTTGTAAGTTTAGTCTTAGTTTAGTTTAGTTGGAAGCATTCGTGTACACTTCTATTGTAAACAGCCCGCGCGACGTTGCCGCACCGCGCTATTCCTCTAACCA
The DNA here is from genome assembly GCF_905220415.1 of Colias croceus. Classification (NCBI taxonomy): domain Eukaryota; kingdom Metazoa; phylum Arthropoda; class Insecta; order Lepidoptera; family Pieridae; genus Colias; species Colias croceus. Next base: position 10,536,389 of record NC_059541.1, read on the forward strand.
CCTGGTACCTGAGACCATGTTTATTGACACTGTTCGCCTTACCAACTTCGATCCTTTCCAAAGAAATGCTTCTCTATATTTAACTTTCCTCGTCAACGAGCTGCTAGACATTTGACGTGGGTGTATTTGTTTTTGTTAATCTACATCGATTGTACTTTTTAGACGATTGTTATCAATATTATGTTAATTTTAAGGTGTTTTCAATTAAACTACAGCAGCATCTTTTGGTAAAAGTAATACGATATTGAGTATTTTTGTATGACTTCTGCATCAAGTCAATCACACAACACCTAATATACTTTTGGAAACATTCTACAGCCTAACCTACCTATATTTAGAATACATAGAAGAATCTAAACAAGAATTCCAATCTCCCGACGTAGATCGTCAATAATGAAAGTGATCCTCTATCCTTCGCGGCGAGTCGTCAGCACGCAGCGCGCACACAACCCTGCGACGCCCCAACGAGGGGATAGTTAATCCCCTGTCTATTTCAAACACGTTTTACCTCATTCGTTTCGCGTCCAACAAAAAACTTATTAGATTTACTTGCTCGCTCGATCAATACACTGCTTATTGTGATTTGACACTCGCGTTTGGGGGGCAATCTTTGATGTTTGCAACATGTTAAAAAAGTATATTAGGAGTGTATGTAATCAATAAAACGCATCAGTTCAAAAATAGCTTATTGAAGTTAACATGATTCTGTATTTTGTATCTATAGTTTTTCTCAAATTGTTTTCAACTTGACAATTAAAGGGATAAAAAAAAATAATAAAAACGGAAAGACGGAACTCTGTAAAACACGAAAACCTAAAACTGTATTCAAATTTCAAAGTGCGTATCATTGTACGTAACATAATACTCGAGTCGATACGGATCAAAGACATTCTTAAAAGGATCGTCAAAAATGTAATTGAATTAATATTCGCCTGCATAAATACGCTAATTAATTCCCACGCACGCAGCACGCACTGGAGGAGGAACCAGTTTCAAATTGTAATAAGTGCTTTATATTCCTGATTTTAATTCTACTTTTGTGATGTTCTTAAATATTATGACTTTTAAAGTTATATTAAGATTTGATTGAATTAATAATCTGACATATTTTGCGACTTAACAAATTTTAAAACATTTCTCATTGAAAAATGGTTGTAATGTGGTTATAAATTATAATAAACGGTTTGAAAAATACAAATCGATAGTAAAAACAACTAGAAACCAATAATAAATACATTCTGCTATCAGCCCATTGCGTGCTAAAACGTAGCTTTTACAGCGGACATAATATCTTCATTTGTATGCGATTATAAATTACAGTTCCAATATCTGTTTACGTCTTAATATTTAATTGCGCTACCGCCGTCTGAACAAAAAGTTATCGTCTTGATGTATAAGCGAGTGATAAATGAAAATAGTCAGCGAGGGGGGCGCTCTCCCGCGGAGGCTGGCACACATGGCCTTATCGACCCCGGCGCACGGTTAAGTGTTAGGATGTAGCGGGAAATGAAGCAAACTATGTTAATAAATATTTTACGCATGTATTGGATGAAGAAACGCTTTTAAAATAATAATATGTAAACACGTTGTGAATAATAAATTAACTACACTAATATTATAAAGCTGAATACACACAGAACATCCGAGAAATATGTATGCTTTAAATGTAATTAATTAACTGATTCATAACTGTTTTTCTACGCAGTCACTGGTACTGTTTTAGTGTTCGCTGCACGTATCGCGAAAATACATTGTGTTATTCGTTTAACAATCCAATTTTGTCGAATTTAATTATCATTGCGATACGTGAAGCGGAATGCAAGTGTGACATTAAATCGAGACGCGACTGTATCATTTTAACGACTCTCACTTACATTGCAGATTTCGACCACCAGGCGGTTTAGTATGTAGTATTTATTTACTCCATGTCAGATAATTATCGATCAGGCTATAAATGACTTGCTACAAAAGAATTGATATAAAATAAAGAAAGCAGAGAAAGAAAGAAAATAAATTTATTGCCAAAAAACATTACAAAATGTATCGTATAACATAACATTATTTTCACTAAAAATTCACATTCAAACACACCCTCATTCTAACACGATTCTTGAGTGTTCATTTAGTTTAATAACAGGCAGTCTGTATTAACAATTATACGTAATAACCCGCTACCGCCTATAACTCGGTCCGAGCGTCCCACTGACACGCGTCTTGTCCGGTAATAATAGCCAGCACGCACGGCCGCGCGTGTGACCGTCGGCTGCCGAAATAATTGTCCATTACGAGAATTACGATCGCCGTACATCTGTACACGCGGTGCGCACGGACGGGTTAGCTTTAAAGTTTAAAGTATTATCGTAGGAACATATTTTTTGAATTTTAGAATGGAAAAAGTTATTTTACCATAAAAGAGTCATTGTTACAACAATTCATGTCATAACAAATGAGTCATTCATGTTGTAAAGTAATTGCGGTAATTATTTGTTTATACACGAGCAGTAGACTACTAAATTCTTATAAATAGATATAATAGTTGTTACATTAAATAGATATGAAGATATTAAGTAGATTTGAGGAAAGAAATCTGATTAAAACCCTAAAAATAGTCATCCAAAACAACTTCAATAATAAGTAATAACCGCATCAAAAACATTTAAATCAAAAATAATCAAATCCCCTAGTACGTATAAAAGGTACCTTAAATTTGATGAGCCCTATTATTTTTCTTTACGTTTGAAGGGTTACTGTAACAGAAAGCTTCCAGGGGAGAGATGTTTGTAATTGATTTGGTTGATTGAAATTGTGTGCACTCGCAGTGGCCAATTATATCTGACATAATATGTGCTGGTGACGGCACTCTTCAAGTTACAACCGTCTATCATAATCACAAGGGGGTTACTTCTTTATTTTGTGTCGATGAATCATTATTTTTAATGTGGGGGAAAAATATACTCTGCAAGAGCTGTTTGTTTCATGGCTGAAATGTTATGTGAAATTTTCGTCGTGCATTTTAGCTAAAAATATAGTGCTGAGTTTAAATACCTTTTGAAGAATATAGCGGTGTGCTATAAAGTAAGCTTAAGGTAATATAATAAAAAGGTATATCCAAGCTATGAAAGCACGAATATATAAATTTATAACTAGTGAACTATAAAATAAAACGTGGACCACGTAATACTGAAAGAATAATATTCCTAGTGAATATTTAGGATTTAAAAACATAAACAAATCGAATGGAACGGAATCCTCCATTTACACTTATCGAAAACAAATATATAATTCATATTCCACTTGTCCGAACGCTCAAAATTATTCGAACACATTCTCAAATCACAATGCCTGCGATATTACAATGTTATGCTCGATCGCGAATAAAACGGCCGGGCTATAAGTTGTCAGAGTGAATTTTAGTAACGTTGAACCCCGCGAGATGTATTGAATTATTCAGCGGTGCTCCACAAAAAGCCCGCACGTGTAAAAGTTAAGCAATATTAGTACGAGCATTCTCACTAGTTTTGCCGACGCCAATCATAATATTGTCCGGTTTTCTAGGGGACTGTATGGAAATCGGATAAATTTCAATAATCTTCGATAGGTACGTAATGCCTTCTTTAAAATCAAATATTTTCATTTTCATAGAAAATAGTCTGAGCGACGATATTGTTTGATGTGTTTGTCCAGCTTGATTCACTTCGCATGTGTACGAACGTTACATAAACGTATATATTATACGTACTAGATTAAATAAAAATTATCCGCTTCTCCCTATATTTATTAAGAAATAAAAATCTCACGCGTTATTTACATAAAAACTTTTACCTTCTACATAGTTACATGGGTAAAATATCGATTCTTTATCAATGGTTAAAAATATAGAACTACGTTCACTTTCTTATCGCTTTTCATGAAAACATTATCTTCAACATAAATTTTTACTAGTTAAGATTAAAATATATAAGCCTACGTGAGGAGCATCACATGGTACGTGCAGGCTAAAGGACCGAAGGGAACAGGGGATAAAGGGAACTGAACCCGTAAAAATAAAAATAGCCACGGCGCAGGCAGTGCGCACACCCTACAAAGAAAAATGGTTTAATGTTCCTAAATATAACACGTAATAAGATTCATTTTCGTTTAAAATAACACATAATTAAGTGCAAAATAAATTTGTCGAGAGCCGTGGATTTGTCAATAGCGAGCTACCATCTGTCACAACATCGGACGGAAACAATAAAATGTCTGAATTAAATTCACGTTAATACGCGAACATGCTCGGCCTGTCATAATTACATTATTAACGACTATCGTCTTAATAAATATTCATAATAGTGTTGAAATTTAAATAAAATTTCATAAAGATTCATGTTAAAGCATTTGTAAAGAAACGGAGAAGTTAGATTTTACATTTGAATGTTTAAAGTTATTTTTATTGGTCGCCATTCGGTGTCGTTCCCAGGGCTCGGAACCGGTTTGAAAAGAGCGGTTAATTTAGATTATATACCGGTAAATATATCGTTCCTTCATTTACCGGTTAAACAAGTGAACTGTTTATAAGTAACCCAAATGATTAAGGTTACCGGTTACTTCTGCACAAACGGTTTTGACACCCAAATTAACCGGTTAATTCCTTTATTATTTTTGCCTCATTTTTTAACGCTTGCCACAAGATATAGTGAATCTAATATCTATACATATAATAAATCTGTAGAAGGGTCAATTCTGTACATTGAAAATATTGAAAAAATAAATACCAGGGGGTGTTACTGGATCGATACCAAACCCAAATATGTGATTAAAAAATTTTTTGTCTGTCTGTATGTTCAGGCATCACGTGAAAACTAACGGTTCGATTTCGATGAAACTTGGTATAATTATACCTTATTATCCTGGGCATAAAATAGGATACTTTTTATCCCGGAAAAATACGTAGAAAAAAATAAATCTTAATTTTTCCGCGCGGACGGAGTCGCGGGCGGAAGCTAGTATCTAATATATCTAATATATTCTATTCTAAAATATAGTTTGTAAGTATACATGTATGGATGTATGGATGTTTAGCACACATATAGAGGGTAACTTGGATTAACACATAGTATAGTTTTTATCCCGGAAATCCCACGGGAACGGGAACTATGCGGGTTTTCCTTTGCAAACGCGGGCGAAGCCGCGGGCGGAAATCTAGTTATCAAATTCAAATTTCAAATCTATACATATATAATAAATCTGTAGAAGGGTCAATTCTGTACATTGAAAATATTGAAAAAATAACTAGCAGGGGGTGTTACTGGATCGATACCAAACCCAAATATGTGATTAAAAAAATTTTTGTCTGTCTGTCTGTCTGTCTGTGTGTATGTGAAGACATCACGTGAAAACTACCGGTTCGATTTCGATGAAACTTGGTATAATTATACCTTATTATCCTGGGCGTAAAATAGGATACTTTTTATCCTGGAAAAATACGTAGAAAAAAAATTAATCTCAATTTTTCAGTTATATAGACGTTGTTCTGTAGTAGGTACCGCGAACACACGTTGCGTATTATTATAGACCTAGCCGTATTTGGGTCCAATAGATATTTATAAGATGTCATTGTCCGAGTTACTCAAAATGGAGAAATAAACCATCCACGCAAAGACCGACATCCGCGCGGACGGAGTCGCGGGCGGAAGCTAGTATAAACTAAAATTGCGAACTTGAGTGCGATTAAGAATTTTGTAACTAAATGACTTCGCAACGTCCAGGCCCGTCGAGCGAGGGTAGCGGGGGCCGAGGATCCTTATGTAACTTGGTTTTAACCGGTTAATTTTCACCACCAAAACCAATATTAATGAAAAACCGGTATTTCGCATAAACCGGTAAAAACCGGTAAAGTGCAACCTTTAACCTAAATCAATTTCGGTTTGGGGTCAATTACCGAAACCGGTTAAGAATTTAAACCGGTTTCCGAGCCCTGGACTCGTTCCGACAACCATTTAATTAATGTATAGGTAGAAGGGCGCCGATATTTAACGATGTTTTATTTCCGAGACGTTAATTTTTATTATGACTGTTTTATAGTGTTATTATCATACATTACATCGTTGCTTGTAATTAAACAAACATTTGTAGCATCGAGTAATTTGAGCAGCAACTTTATTCTGACGTAAAAATGTTCAAGGAATGTTTTATTCCGACGATCACAATGGCTTGCGACAATTATTTGTATTATATAATGTGATGTCACAAGGCCAGGCGTTGCTCAAGTTTTCGCCCCAGTGTTACCGCGGTTATGGGAAGTTTGGAGAAATTTGTTACCGTGTCGTTTTCTAACTTCCCTGAAGACTTGGGGAGCGAGTTACAAAAGGTTCTTGCTGTTACGCATATTAGGTAATAAATTATTTAAATGTTTCTTTTATTTTCTTTGCATTTTATCTTTGAATATAAAAGGAATGTTTTTTACAGAGAAGCTTCTTAGATTATTTACATTTAGATACTTAGTAATAAATTAGAAAGAAGTTAAATAATTCACAAATATCAAATTACTTACAAATGATTATTTCAACTATGAACTAGTTGCGCAAATGTTATTTTTAATGCCATACTTACATTACCACATTACAGTTCCCATCTAACACTACCAGGAGCACATGACGCGCGCAGATCCCTTCCCGGTCTCAAATTCCGCGAGCGTCAATCATTCACCGTCTATTTGACACCAATACGAGGCGGGGTGACGTGCAATCAAAGTTTAATCAAAGCGACGCATCTGTGGCGCAGACAAACCCAATGCAACTAATTGAGCGGAATGGCTCTGATAGCTGAAGGGTTGGGCTGGCCACAACTTTTTTTGGTACCCCACTAGACGATATAACTCCTAAAAAACATTTTAATACTAAAAATATGTAGTTATTATAAAATTCCAATACACAAACAACAATTAAAGATTGTATCCAGAAAATCCCTGGAGACAATTACTAGAAACAATTGTTCAAAGATTGTATACGGCTTATGCTCTAATGTTTTATTCAAAGAAAAGTATGGTTTAATAAAAGGAGAGCTTATCTAAAGAACTGCTGATGATAATTTGAAAGCGTAGTCTGTAGATCATTAAGACAATGGATGCACCAGATGTCGTTAGCTCATAGGAAAAAATCCTCGTAAAAGGTAACTGATCTATGTCTTTATTTTATTAACCACGGCTCGGTTTTATATCTTCAGTTAGATAAAGCGTAATATAAGACGTGCGCTAGTGTCTCGTACCGTTTTAAGAAGAAAAGGTGTCAGTTTTTTCTTATCTCAAACCTAAGCATTCATGTTTTTTAAAGGGCAAGTGAACAGATGATGACCCGACCGGTTTACATGATTTGGTTGTTCCAATTTTTTGTTAAGAATAGCCGTCTAATATGATAATATGTAAGATAGTAAGCATGGATAATTTTGTGTGAGCACTGAGCAGGTATATGACCATCTATAGACGTCATCTTGGAATAACATGCTTCAAATTTCCAAACTTTATAGCTTCAAATTAAAAACTATTAATCTTCTTTACAGCGCACATATCACCAATATTTTAATATAAGATAAAAGAATTTTACTAACAATATCAACAAAGCTTGAACATTGAAAGGTTCATTACATGACAAAAAACGCCAAAGTGAGTAAATATTTATTTGAAAAGCTTCGCGGATAATACTTTAAAATAGAGTCGTTCAAATAATTATTAACAAACCCCGGCGATAAACCAAACAAAAGTGAGGTAAAATTAGTCTACAGAACTTCCGACTTTAGAGAATGGATTATTCTGCGACTCCCAACAATATCTAAAATAAAAGCAGAGGAAAAAGGGGTTCTAAACCAATTGCGGACAGACACATCGGAATGATATCGTTAAGGACGATTATCGAATCATCGTATATCGATATCTCCATCGCTCATCTCTCGGCGCTCACACGTCCGCGGTATCCCGGGAATGCCAAGTCTGCTCCCGTCAAAGGGTTTAGAGTGCCTTTAAAATTGAAACGACAAACAGCGACGCGGTAATTGAATGTTTTTTAAACAATAAACGCGGCCGTGTCGCTTTGAACGCGTCTATTGTGGTTGCGTGTAATCTAGAGAAGTTTTTGGAGGTATGTATTTTGAACCTGACGGGTAAACATGTTATTAGGGTTAAAGTAGAGTTAACTTTTTCTTCTTTGTCTTATTCGTTATACCTGCCAATGAGCTTAAATGACAAAAAGTTTATTTGTCAAATACCAAATTGCTATTTGGGTGTAGTTTCTTTATCTTATTCGTCCCTTATTTCTAAATACACACTAAACAAATTAAAAACATTTGTAATAGCACTAAAAAGTGCGGCACAATATATATGGCGTATACCCTGACTATAATTTCACGAAGCAAGCTACAATATCCATCATGATATGATACACATTATTGCAATTATTACGTAGGTACCGCATGAATCAATTATTATATTCGTGTTGTGGCAGGTCAAGATATCTGACGCATCGTTCAGTGGGATTTGAAGTTTTGCCAAATAATATTCATAAGTCAGTACAAGTGGCTTGTTTCCGACTTCTTGTTACTAATTCCGAGTATTATACAAGGATATTTATACCGGACGATGATTAAGTAATATGGTAGATAGAGTAGAAATAAACATACATACTTATTCAAATTTAGTTTGTTGTTAGTTTAGGAAAGTACTAAAATCGTACGATATTGTAGACAGCATTAGAGCAAAAGCGATATTATGATTTCTCTGTTCAATATTAAAAACTATATTACTGAAAATAGAAAATCTATTTTCAGTAATATTAGTTCTTATTTTCTGAAAATAGATTTTGCTCACCAATTAACTATATAATATCATTCTCATGTTAATTTTGCTGAACACAAATTTTAGGAGCGGCTTTTAGTGTTTTTGTACAGCCTACTCTCTAGGGTCAATACCATCAATTTCACCTATCGGTTATTTACCTATGACACAATTAAATTACCATTCGTTAGGCCTCACCCGGCTGTTAGACAAAAAGCTCTAATAAGCCTAATTGGCCCAAGGCACCATATTCGTGCTTGGGCCTTACAGAGAAAGTCATTACGGGGCACATGTCACGTAGTAACCGGCTTTATTAGGTTAGCCTCAGTGCTCGCCAGCCCTTTGTGGACCACAAGCTATATTTATATACAATACAGTATACACCTGGCCACACCGTATATAAATTACAAACAGCTATAAATTTCGTAAGTACTCATAAACTCTCGATTACAAACACTTCATTTAGCTGAACATGAACTAGGCAAAATGTTTTGCAAAATATATTGTTAGATGGAGTAAGCGCGTGAATTTGTATTTTGTACGAAAGGTTGTATGGACTTTATCATGTCTAGTATATTTCGTATATGCGGCTTCGCTCGTATACAATCTATAAGGTAGTTACGTAGCCTATGATACTGCAATGACGTACTAAAGTGCTTATAGATAAGTACCTAATCTGGTATCTCTGGTGGATAGGAAGGAGAAACTAACACGATCTCATTCAAAATATTTAGGTTTATCATATGAAACCGGGTTTCAGAATAACAAAATAGTTCAAACGCACTTTTATACAATTTATTGAACAACATAAATTATGTTTGTAATATGTAATTTGTTTTAGAACAAATACTTGTAGCAAATAATCGACTACAAACCGGTGATTTAGAAAGATCTCAAGAGAAGCAAGTACCGACACTTTTCATCTACGACTCCCGAGGGCGGTGCTCGGATTGCTTGCTTGTAATTGATACAAACTTTTATCGCTCGATCCCTGAATAAAATATTGTTATTCTGCTTTTCGCATTAACTTTTATAAATGAAACTGTGGATCATATTTGATGAACTATTAATTTTAACATGACCCCAAAATATGAGCACGATGCAAATAATGTGCTTTGAAATCATTATAATACATACAATATACGCATGCATGCGCAGGCTAGTAATTTGCATATTAACAAAACGATGTTGATCAATTTTTTTCGTTTTAAATTTGTACGTACGTCTGAATATGTCTTCATTTGTGTAAAATTGTAATGAATATGTACCTAAGTGGGTGTAACACACAAGATTACAGTGCAGCATCCCGGTTTGTAAACTTTTACTTAGGTACTTGTTGATATAGGTACTAACTATAGGTATCAAAATAGGTACCATACAATAGAATTTCTTAGTATTATTAATTAAATACACAAAAGTTTTCAGACACCTAAAATCGTCGGAAATAGTATTTCCTCATACAACTAGCCTAGCAGCAATAAACCTAACACATACAAACACACACACAAACGCATACAACGTAACGAAGAAAGCAAAAGTACCAGGCGCTCATAGAAGCAGCGGAGGTCTGCGTGCCTGCCGTAGACGGTGCGGGGGCGGATCGATACGGCCGCATTGTTACGCTGCCTACCCCCCGCCCGCCGCGCGCCGCTCCCCCCGTGGCCTGCACCCGAAACGCGCCCTGCGTCCCCGTCGCAACGATACAGTTTTTGTTGCATTGATACAAGAAACTTCTAAGCGTAATTGGAAACCTATATTTGTGGTGCCAACTTCAGACGGTTAATTAGATACATTTCGGCTGTGCGCATTTTATTAAGGTTTTAGCACTTAACTGAAACATTTTTTAAATGTACCTCTACGATCTTAAACTGGCATTCTTAAATTAACCCTTTTCTGATACAAAAAAACGTTTCAAATTCCATAAATCTTAGTTTATCACAAGTTTTATTTATAAATAATTCTTTCCTATAGAGATTAAATATTTCACGGTATATCGTTGACAATAGATTCCCGCACAATACAGAAAGTTCAAACACTGGATCTGTTTAAAATATAATCAGGTGTGCCACAAAGAATAGATTCAATTGTTAAACATAGCCGCCTGTTATAAAGCTTGGCCATTGTTTACATAACATCTTCTTTTAACAATTGGAAAAATATAATAATAAAAAAAGACTTGATATTTAGTCAAACCATAGTACATGAAATTCACAAGTATGAAGTAAGTACATAGATCTATGATAACCTAGTCGTTTAATAATAATATTCAATATCATGATAAATTATTGAAAACACCAAATATTTTTTTTCAAAGCTTTGTTATATGTATTGTCGAAAGAGAGAACAAATATTTATCTATCAGACATTTTAGATGACAAACACAAAACAACAAAAAGTTGTCTATTATTAGTTTCCCACAATATTAAAAAACACGTTAAAATTATCATCAAATAGAGATAACTAAAAATTTTGAAGTATCGGAACGTTTTTTATCGAATATCATAAAAACTCAAACTCATCCTCCTGCGACCGAAACCCATTTCGAATTGGCTTTAAAAGGTTTAAATTAAAATAAAACTTATTCGTTCAGGAATAAAGGTGAAAGTTACACAAAATCCAGTGTAGCCATAACATGCGAATAACTCCTAGGCATTTTTCATTGCGATAAAATGTTATATCGTCTTCCGGTCTCTTTTAAACACTTTACTTTTTAAATAATAAATAAATAAATAAATAAATAAACGTTTATTGTCAACATAACACAAATACACCAGAGCATGAGATTTTACACAATATAAACACACACACACATAATATACACACATTAAATTTATCATCAATAAGTAAGTAAGGTACTGGGCATTTTCATGTTGACAAAAGGGACCAACTCAGTATTCGGCACGAATGATAATAAAACCATTCGTGCCACTGATTTTCAGTGGCCCCTAATGACACTTGGAGTTGACAATTACGAAATACAAAAAATAATATTAATAATAAAAAACGAAATTAAAACAAAAACAAAAATTAAACAAATAAAACACGACATTAACAATACTTGCAATTAAAATAGTAACAGAAATGAGAAAAAAAAAATACATTAAAACAGCCAAATAAAAATAAAAAAGGTCTAAAAACAAACAAAAGCTTTTAAAACGTACAAAAAATAAAATAACAATAAACAAACAGAGCATAGCATATTAAAATAAACTAACTGGAACTTATATTTTATGAAAATTAAACACACAATTATCTATATGAAAAAGGAACTAAGGAATTACTTTCAGTGACACCAAGGTCTTCAAGAAGCTGAGATCAATAAGTAATTACGATATTTTATACGGAAGTTTTCTTTAGTGCGCAATTGGCGCAGTGGTGGTGGAAGATTATTCCAACACATGGTGGCACTGTAGCGGAAACTACCCCTGAACGCTGCGGAATGGTGTCTAGGAATGGCTAGCTTAATGCTTAATGGCTAGCTTAATGGCTTTTTGAGGTATTTTTAATTTTTCATCTAACATAGGTATTTTAATAAACGAGATTTCCTTGACGTCAGAATCATAACTTAAAAATTATCAGAATTTTATAAAATTTCGTGTAAACTACGATACTACTTGCTTACTCTATTTAATATTGTAATGAAGTGCGTTTTCAAACTAAGGAAAATCAAACTGTTAAACTATGTTGAATACGTAGGTACTTAACGGATTAAAAATTGATTAATATTTCTCTCGTCAATTTGTTCACTGGTTTAAAAAAGTGGTCCCATATCAAATTGGATAGTTCCCGACCTTCATAAAAACGCGAGCTTAAAGTAAAAACTTCAACATAAAGCTAAGAGTTACCAACTACAAAAAATATTAAACCAGCGTTGATTCGGTCGGATTATAAACTCTCTCATAATGCCCTCCAATTAATGCAAATAACAACATTTAATTACGTCAAGTTTTTATAATAATCCATACATATTTCTATTATTATCATCTATTGTTTGCAGGCACACAGAACTACTAACTTACATACAGTGTTAAATGTATGTAAGTTAGTAGTTCTCTTTCATAAATATGATATCTGCATTTCTCGTATCTACTTTTTCCCTTATTAACTACATTTATTCAACAACAAAACCCGCTTTAAAAAAAGTGGCCTTCTAAGCGAAAAATAGATAACCATCTTACGTAAAATACATGTAAATAAATACAACCATGGATCTTTATCACATCACATCAGGCATGAAATAGAATAATAATTAAAATTTTGTTTTTGACTTGAGAAACTGAGACACATAAACTATTTTTCTGGGCTCAAATTAAAAAAAATTACAAGTTTACAATATGAATAAATAACCAGAAAGGCATGAAAAAACGATGGTTAATTCCCTCCTTTTGTACAATGTAACAAAAGTTAGCAAGCGGAAAATCTCTAACATTATCTAAATCCCAATTCGTATAGATTTTAGAGTAGGTAAGTTTTGTACCATATTAATTCTTTAAATGTCTAATAAAATCTTTATAATAACTAATAAGTAATAACATATAAAATTACCATCTACCATCGTTCTAACAACCAACTACATAGAGCGCGTAGTGACAAACAACTACACCATGTTTACCATTCCGAGTCCGTTCTTACAATTCTAATGGCATACGAATCAGTATGTGCATACAAGTGTATACATTAGCATCGCAATGGCGTCAAGACACAAACTTAATAATTAATACAAATTATATGCTGAAGCACTAACTTTCAATGAGCAATTCAAATCAAAATTCAAATTGCATAACTTCCAAAACCGCGTGTATTGTACCTACCTACGCATTACAGTTACGTTTATCATTACCTATAAAAAAATTATTACACTTACTATAAAAAAGCATGTAATTCTAAACTCTATCAGCATAACGACTTTATACAAAAAAATACATAGTATGTATCATACCTTACGTTCACCGTAGGACGTAATCATTTTTAAATAGGCTGACTTTGTTGCTAACAACAAAGCTTCTAAAAAAATTAGGATGCTAAAGAATTTTCTATTCAGGCATTGTAAATAAGACAAAACAATGTTTGCCTGGATGAAATCATTCAACCAGATATGAGAATCACTCGATGGCAATTGGCATATTATTTATGAAATTCAAAGTCTTATTTTGTCGTCTTGTTTACCGTATACGCTTCTAAACCCAATCCACGCTGGCCACATAAATAACTACCTAATACAGAAATCTTGACATACTATAAATATATCAACGTTATCTATCGTTATCCAATAAAATAGTGAAGTGACAGCCATAGTGCTAACAGAACACGGCATAAATTCTTAATAGTGATTTAAATGTTTAGCATAATTTATGATGTGGCATTCGTAATAGAAATAAATGATCCATAAAAATAGTGAGAATTGGACAGTCATAAGTTTTTTTTTTATAAAATTAAACTTTTCCAAAGACATGAAAAATATCTTCATGAAGCATAGCCGAGAAGATGCTTATGTACAATAATGTCATTAATTCTGTAGTATCGAATGGTAGTATCGAAAATAACTGTTCACACATCTCTCGTGACAAAAAGATAGCGAGCGCAATATATCAACATTCAACACATATTACGTTGTGGGTGCGATCACGGTACGGGCTGTAGCGATTAGCGATTTAAAAAATTATATTATTTATAAAAATAAGCTTCGACTTGGAAGTTTGATAAGTACTTGCTATCAAACAAGTTAATCAGCTGTATTTGTTTTTGTAAAAGTTTAACTTAAAAGACTGATTTACTACCATTAACTATGTATTTGTTTTATAAAAAAACTCATTATGATGCATAGTGTTACACAAGAAAAACAAATATGAATTTTGGTTCGCTTAAAATTAAGAACGCGACTAAAGTCAAATCACCAATCAACATTTAGTTGATACGTGTAATATTCAAGACCAAATATAAAAAATAAAATATATGTAAAACTTGATGATATTTTCGATTATCCTGTTTGATCAAAAACATAAAATATTGAAATTGACTCGATAGAAATAATTCACGAAGTTACCTCTAAATTTCACACTTTGACGTTTTTTACTTGACATGGTTATGCCTATTATGTTATTTTTTTCATAAACAATTATATTGAAACATTTGTGAGAACTTTGTTATACCACTTTTGTCTAATTACTTTTAGTTTTGATTTAATCACGATAAAACACTTTTGGCGCTTACTATATTTTTAATTACGCAAGAAATCATCTTGCATCGCACGTTCTAGGAGCTTCAAACATAATTCTATTTCATACATCAGACGCTTTCGCTCCGTTGAGACGAGTAGACTGTGCTCAAATTGCTGTGCCGCGCGCCGATTTTTTAATAATATTGTTTTAATATTGTTTTTTTGAAAATGGTAAACAACAAAAGAAAATTGAAACTTCAGAAACGAGAACTAAAAGAGATTCGTATTTACATGATATCTAACTAATTTTCGAAGATAAGTATAGTATTGTAATCATATTAATAAATATTAAATACCTAATTATTATTTATAATAAATAATAATAATTATTATTTATTAATATGTATTAATAAAAAATACGACTTTCGATTCATTTCAGAAACTTTATGCAGGTGAGTTTAGATATTACATAAATATGTAATATCTAATCACACTCACACGAATTTATGCAAATGCATAAATTCGTTTCCGTGGGCTGAGTATTGACGCGACGATCTTAGGTATACAAACATATATATAGGTATATATTATATGGATACAAATATTTCATTCATAGTGTTACATCAATAAAATCAAGAAAGATTTATATGTACCTAGTATATTTTTTTATTAATTACTTATTACCATTACTACTATGATTACCTACCTACTACCTATTTGTAGATTCCTATGGTTGTTCCAGTAAATAACGTAAATAGGTTGTGAATAGTAGATATATATAATATAATATATTCACAATCTGTATTATAATAATCACTGGTGCAGTGAACTCCCATAAATAATTATAATCCATACTATAATATTATAAATGCGAAAGTAACTCTGTCTGTCTGTCTGTTACTCAATCACGCCTAAACTACTGAACCAATTTGCATGAAATTTGGTATGGAGATATTTTGATACCCGAGAAAGGACATAGGCTACCTTTTATTGCGAAATACATATGTACCACGGGCGAAGCCGGGGCGGACCTCTAGTAAATTATAAAGTTATACCTGCTCATTATTTGAAATCTATCGTAAAATTAAATAAAATATGTAACTTTACTCGTCTAAATATTTGTATATATAAAAATGAAACCCGTTTCGCGTTGTCACGGTATCACGTGTGAACGGCTGAACCGATTTCGATAATTCTTTTTTTATTGTATCCCTTGAAGGATGAAGGATGGTTCTCAATGTAGAGAAAACGTAAATATGTACGGGCGAAGCCGGGGCGGACCGCTAGTTACAAATAAAATACATATATCATTCATAAGTAACACGCGAAACGGAGCGCTCTCGATTGCGCTCATATGAAACAACATTCAGTACAATGCCTACATACGAAATCCAATAAGAGAAATTTCGCGACAGTCCTGCGCGTGAATCAAAAGATGGAATATCCATTTTTGGAGCGCCGGTTTCAAGCGACGGTGATAGCAGCAATTGCGCGCGAAGCGACGGCGACCTTGCCACTCCTATATTATAAACAAACACTATGAATAGGGTTGCCAACTTTTTTTACAAGAAATAAAGTACGTATATTCATTATTCAGGTCTCTTTCTCTCTCTTGTCGGTCCCTCATGTCTGAGGATCGTGGTCAGCATCAGGGTTGCATCTGGAGCGGATGATTTGCCTCCACCGGTCCATGGCGTCTCTTACGACCGTGTAAAAAAAAATATTAAACAGTATTTATTGTAGTGTGTGCCCTCTGACTAAATAAAAAAAAATTGTGAGCGTCTAAATGTAACACATTATATCTGTCTATATTATGTGTCTGCACTTTGATGCTGAAAACAGTCTTTTGTATAAATACTTTTTATTTGTTAAACAGTAAAAAGTATAATTTAGTGAAAAACAGTAGAAAACTGTTTGGCAACCCTAAGTATGAATACACTCGCGAATGCAAATTCGGGGATTTTCTAATTTTGCTAAATTTTTGCGTTTATAGTAGTGTATGGTCAGCAAATAAAAAAACAACATTTTATTTTTTAGTTTTTATTATATATACAGGGTTACTTGTAAAACACCAGCAACCTCGCAGGACAAGATACCTTACATCATAAGTAACAACATTAATAATTGTTCTACGACTTTTGATATTTTGTTAGATTTTATTTTCATAAAAAAATAAATGTTCATTTCATTTTCCGTTTGAATATTATAAACTCTACGCGCATCACAAAAATTACGTAAACAAGAAGCGAACGGGAGGGGAAAGGGGGCGTCGCGTCGCGGTTGTCCTTTCGATGATGAGTAGAACATAGACTTACAAACGTTAGGAGAGTACAATAAAAGCTTAAAAAATCATTTAAAAATAATTTATTTCGTTATGCCAACAGCCAAAAGTCGTAGAACAAATGTTACTTATGATGTTAGCTATCTTGTCCTGCGAGGTTGCCGGTGTTTTACAAATAACCCTATTGTATATGGGATTTTAAATTAAACTATATGTGTTTCTCCTCTGAAAAAGATGAAACTTTATTTTAATATTTGCACATTTAACATACGTATAACTTTTACATTAACAATTAACAATATAAAGTTACAACACTTACACACAAATTAAACACTTCAACAAATATTATAACAATAATAACAAATAATAACAACAATCAACAAATACAAAATTTAACAATTACGTAATAATTATAACTTTTGAATGAAATGTGTGCTTTATGTTCTAACGGTACCAAGCGACTCACGGACTGCACGTGGTACCTGCGGACAGCGTAAACTGGTTTATTCTGGTTTTGTGCGTGTTTCCACTTTCAACTATCAAGTGACGATTTATTCATTTGTTTTGTTTCGTAATTATTATGGTCAAATATTAATAACGAAACAAATTATTATGGACACGATATTTTATTGTTTCACGGTAGTCGTTTTGTCGTTTGCTCAAGAACGTGAAATTGAATGATAATTTTTTTTTTTTTTATAAAGTCAAAACCATTTTCTTTCAAATAAAAACTTGTTTTTATTGAAAACAAAAATCAGAGTGTTGCTAGGAATAAGTATAAAATTAAATAGTAATGTAAGGATATCGAAACATTTTTGTATAGGCCTGAACGTTATAGTGGAAACGCGCTCTAAGATCTGAGTAATATACATGTCGTGGTCATATCGTAGATTTGATCATTTCATGATATGAGTGGCCATTTCACGAAATGGTCGCATATCGTGAAATGGCCAACATAGTTTGATCAGATCGTTAAATCGTCAACGTTTCACGATTTGGTCATCCACATTTGGCCAGATCGTATAAAATATAAAGAGTCCATAAAATATTAAAAAATTTCAGAATAACTATATTCTAAAAACTTGTTTAATGTCATTTAAGTTAGTGCCGCGGCAGCGGCCGGCGAATGCCAGAAGCGAATCGTTTTTGCAATACAAAACAATTAGGTTAGGTTAGGTTACACTTTGATAAACAGTGCACGAGCCGAGCGAGCAAAGCGAACGTGCCGCGGCAGCGGCCGGCGAGTGCCAGAAGCGGATCGCTTTTTAAAAAACAAACAATTATAATAATATAGTAGTAGTTTCTTAAATTATTTTATTTAAGTCGCATTTTTTCTTAAATATGTACATATAAGATATCCACATTTTCCATAGTACTCGTACCTCTCCGTCGTAAATTCTTTGCTATGACTTTCTTCATAATATTGTTATTTAACGAATTATGAGGTTTTTAACTGCGAATAATTTAATTTTCGCCAGCGGCCGCCATCTTATCACATAAACACAGAGCTTGCAGCGCCTCTACCAACGATTAATGTAACTATTTTACGATATGATCAAATAATTTTGGTCATTTCATGAAAAAACCGTGCGTTAATTGGCCATATCGTGAAACGATTTCTTATCATTGATCTGCCCAAGCCACATCATGATGTGGCCAAACTAAATTGGCCATTTCACGATATGCGACCATTTCGTGAAATGGCCACTCATATCATGAAATGATCAAATCTACGATATGACCACGACATACACACCACTAGATATGCAAATATTTCTCCAAGCTAATTTACCTTGTACTAATATTATACTAATATTGTACTAATATTGTAAATGTGAAAGTAACTCTCAATCACGCCTACTGAACCAATTTGCATAAAATTTGGTATAGAGATATTTAGATACCCGAGAAAGGACATAGGATAGGTTTTATCGCGGAAATCCCACGGGAACGGGAATTATGCGGGTTTTTCTTTGACTGCGCGGGCGATGCCGCGGGCGGAAAGCTAGTATATAATAAATATAATATAAATTATAAAGTATAAACACAACAATTTAACATTCATTCAAATCATACAAACAAACAGACATAAACAAACAGACAGAATTTTTTACGGATTCGTGCTCTATACTGTTTCCCTAATATCGTTTTTTTGAATATATTACATACGTATACACTTTTTTTACTGTTTTATTATATACGTATAGATTATCATCAATAATTATAAATAAAAATTAAAAAATAATAATAAATTATCATATTACATAATTTGCCATGATTTCAACTTCACCTTATACTAACTACCGAAAATACGCGTTGAACGCGCGAAGAATATTGTGTTTAATTTAGCGTCCGATGAACTTTACGTAAGTACGGTGAGCCGTGTATGATGGAAGAATGATTGCGCGCGGCATGGCGCGCTAGGGCGGGGCCCATAACTTTAGAAATTCTCTGTCTTTATGCCCACTCTTAAAAGGATATTCTAAAAATTAACCCCTTACCGCATACAGAGCCATATATGGACGACGAAGTTTATGAATTTTTTATAGGCTAACTATAAACAATATCTAAAAAAACTACCTTACATCTTAAACAGCATTTCATCGAGAATTGGAATGTAATTAATTTATACAGTGTAAATATTATCCATCAGATATATTATAGATTTAGTCTAGCGCGTGCGACGGTTTGGGTGCGCGGAAAAAACCGTGATTTTTAAATTAAGATTTCAATATCAAAAAGGTGAGTAAAGCCATGAAAAAAAATATTTCTTCATTCTTTAGTCTTTCTAAAATAAGGTAAAACATTTGGTTAGGTTGTTTTTTTTGCTTTAATCATGTTTTTTTGTACTTTTCCAAATCTGTCATATTTGGCTTCGTATGCATTCCGTCCAAAATATATTATGTCATATGTGGCTGGGTATGCATTCAAGCACAGCATTCAAGGATACTTTCACTGATTGTTCCAGTATCGATCCTAGACACTTTTATCTCACTATGCTAAGCATGTAAATATTATATCATCATCAATAAATACAGACTCATGCTATATGCCACTGTATGATTTTTAATTAGCCGTTTCAGAGCAAATGCGAAAGTCAGGGAAAGCTCTTATTACCAAAAGACGTGGTCGTCTCTCAAAAACTTAGAAACATCGGCATCTCTGGAGTCTCCTCAGTATTTCTGACTCGCCAATTACCGCAAAAAAGCTACGAAAAACTCCTGCAGGACATCTAGATTTTCACTTTGATTCTGTACGGTCTGATGGGATTAGTCATTACCGAATTTGGAAGAAGAACGCCCGTCAGCTATGCCTATATTGTTCCAATTTCGTTCCTTCACGCTATGTGAAAAATATAACGTGTTTTTATGTTATAATGACAAACGTAATTGTTTTAAGCAATTTCACGAAGTATAAGTTGGCTGTGATTCTGGGTGTTATTTAGGTATCCATATAAAGTACTAACATTTCGCCCGCGGCCTCGCCCGCGTTTTCAAAGAAAACCCCGCATAGTTCCCGTTCCCGTGGGATTTTCGGGATAAAACCTATCCTATGTGTTAGTCCAAGTTACCCTCTATATTATGTGTGCTAAATTTCATAGAAGTCGGTTCAGTAGTATGCGCGTGAAACAGTAACAAACAAACACATACACATACATCCACCCTCACAAACTTTCGAATTTATAATATAAGTAGGATAGGATTTATGTAAAGTATATGTAGCATATCAGTTGAATAAGCATTCAGGATACAAGCTTAAGTTTAGTTTGGGGCTTAGCAACCGTGTGTGTGAAATTAATCCGGAATATGTTTTTATTTTATTAATTAGTTACTTTTTTCTAATTGCATACGAAGCCATATATGACAGAAAAAATACAACAAACACTGCATACGAGTCCATATATGGCGCCGTTATATATTTTCTATAATATAAGTAAATAATTTTTTTTCTCAATTTGATCTCATAATGTAAGGTCTAATAAACACTTTTTTACAAAAAAATAATTTTTATTTCATCTCCTTAATAATTCATGCAATAAGGGGTTAAAACGCGTTTGCTAGTAACAAAAACCCAATGTTCCCGATTACAGAATACCTTATCAACCGCTGTAGCAATAATGATTACAGGCTGTTATGAAACATGTACAAGGGTCACACATGTGGATAGCGATAACTCGTTTATTTTTAACTGAACTGTTTTTGGGTGTAAGTGTTACATACATTATAAATTTCTATATATATATATAATATGTAAAGTAGACTGTTAAATGTTATGTCAGTATAAAAATAAATATTCCCATGTTAAATTTATTTCAGACCTCCTTTTTTAATTGCGTGAAAATTTTACCTCAGAACGCAATTACCACGTAAAAGACACAGTATAAAATACCCTGTTCTCCAATTAGCAGATACAAACGTTTGTAACTTGAGCCGCTGCACCTTATCACGAATACCTACTGTGCCACCGAGTAATGCTGGACGGAATGTTACGAAACTCAACACGGATCGCTTGTATTCCTTATCTTAACGCTCTACATCAGTATTGATTATGTTTGTCAGTTTGTCTGGTTTAAAGGTCTAAATTGGGAGAATATTTCTGATTATATTGGAAGTCGTACTAAAACTATCTAAACAAATTATGCCATTTTTATCAAATATGTTAATAAATATTATAAACTAGTAGTGTAAGTGTTTAATATTTATTGCCTGAAGCGTGGGAAAAACTTCATGACAACATGCTCAACCGTTTTTGCGCAATAGAGAAACAAGTATTTAAAATAGGATTTATAATTACCGCTCCAAATTACTAACTAACAACTTTGATTTATTTTAAGCTTTTATAAATCTTATAAATAGAAACAAAACGTATTTCTGAAAACATCCTATACCGTAGTAAATCGATAGTCAATCTCCAAAGTTCAAGGTGAATGTGCCTATGACATTTGTTCAACAAGAACAAATCAAGAAATTCAATCAACATAACGTGCAAAATTAATTAAATTATTGAATGAGGCATGAAATTAATTTATACGTTTTTGGTAAATTTATATGACATAATAATATGAGTATTGATCGCAAGTTACCTTTAGCTTATAGCTCCTATTAGCTTCTGCCCGCGGGCTAGCTCGAGTAAGTCCGGATAAAAATTATCTAATATTATTCTAGGACTAAATTTATCTGCTTACCAAATCCCTTGGGGAAAAGAACAATAAACATATTCCTATCCCAACAAACCTATTGAGTTTAAATATTAATACAATCATAATATATTTATTGTCCATCCCACGACGACGGATTACTTACATACATTTCTATATTCAGTTCCAAGTCTTTGAACTTTTCAAATATTGACTTCCAAGTGACTTTTAAACCGTACCTATACATTAAAGATTCTGTGTTCCGCGATGCAGAAATAATTCCTTGAAACCGGCACCACGAATGCAACGGTTTATTATTTTTCCGTAGCTGAGCTGAACCGTTTAGTTAAACTTGGATAACCGTGAGCTTCAAGTGGCTCTCGTTACATTTTACCATGGGAAATGAGCAATAAACATGATAATGAATCGCTGACTTTAACATAAATCAACAGATAATTATAACCATTGGAATATAATTAGGAATACAGCCACGGATGTCTCCTACGTACTTATAAGCTGTAATTCTTATTCATTGGAAAACAACTGAAGTACGTTAGTCTCCTTAAAACGGATCAAAAATGTTTGAATTTGAATTGAATCAAAATAACAAATTAAAACATATATAAAATCTAATGCTGCCCCTTGTGTACCATACCACTATTTTCTTCCTATCTAACTCACGAAACATGAATAAACAGCAACTACACAAGAACCGTGACTGCCCGAATGCATTTTCGTTACTTCCATATACAATCCAATCTTAGATTCGCCGACACTTTTCTGGTCAGCAATCTAAAGGATTTCCGTGTCCAATTACCCAATAGCTATTGGAAAGAATCGTTCCGATCTCATCTAGCGTCTCGGCGATGACGCCAGCGCGCCGTGCCGTAGGTCAGTGATCGCTACGTCGACTACATACCTATTACACGGTATATACTATGTAGTATGCGCATGCACTTACACGTGATCGTATTTTTATGCTTGCATTTATTTTCGTGTTCTTGCGCGGTCGTTTGAAAGGTGCGCTTCTAGAATATTGTGAATTTCCATCGATTTGTGTTTTATTTTTGTTTTAATTTTTAATAATTTATTTAACTAATTAATCAAAGATATAAGATTAGAATGAGGTTTTTACTTCATTTAAATATTTAATAGAACCTACAATGTGGAGGTAGATATCTTAATAATATTTTGTAGTTTATTCAGTTTGGATCACATTTAAAAGGATTATTATCCTGTTATTGCTGTGAAGCAGAAAAAAAAGAAATGTTTCAAATATTATTGACTTTACTGATTGCAATTTGTTAGCCATGTTTTAGTCGGCAAATTTATTAAACTTTTTGCTGAACTAAAACATTGCTTCAGATTAATTTATACAATAAATCAAACCTCGAAATAAATCATATTCCCACGTTTATAAACGGACTTGAATTCTTATCGACTTCAAAAAAGGCGAGGGCACATATAAATCAAATTCAAATTAACGTTCAGAAATATAAAACCAAATGCCAAGGAAAGGAAAAAATTACATTCGAGAATATAAGGACGCTGAGTGCTCAGTAGGTAATATGAGTTTGGACGGTTATGACACGAACTGATATTGTGCTTGCAATTATCGACTTTATATCAAATAAATAACGCATATTGTGAAACTGAATGCAGCTGCTGATTACGTTCAATGCTCGTCATCCTTTTTCAACCAGATCAACAGAATGTGACACCAACTTCCTAAGATCGACATGACAATGTCGCGCCGCATCTTTGCCATTTAGTGGCCATTTACATAATTATACATTCAAACTCTCCACCCTTATAATAACAAGAAAAAAGTTAAGGCGCCAGTAGCCAATGAAAAGCGAAAATCATGAGGTAATCTCTCTGACAGAACAATCTCGAAGCATTTCCTTCTTCAACCGCAAAAGGGAAAGCTTTCGCGTGAATTAATGCTCGCTTGAGAACTTCTAAATTAATCCCCTTGAGGTGGACGCATTGAGAGCGCGAAGAGTAAACATTTACGGAGGTCCTAGTTTTGTTCGCGGAAACAGCGGGCTGTTTCGTGGAAAGCGACTGAATCCGAACGGAGCCGAGCCGGCGGAGTGAGGAAAGCGAAACCACCCCAACCTCCCTCGCGTGGGGGCTGGGGTCTTTGTCCCCGCGCGACCCAGTTAATGACCGCCCCCGTAGACGCGGCATAGCCTCGATTCGATATAAATACGCCTACTACACTTGACCTCCAAAGTTTTATTGGAAAGCACGTGCCGCTATCGAGATCGTATGTTGTAAACAAAACTACTGCTTTTCACTTAACACACACTAAATTTCTATGCAAATTTAAACATTTTATACATTGAACTATATTCAGATATACGTCTAATTCACAGTTAAAGGGTCTTAAAACAAGGCGTAATTCAAATTGGGGATTCAGATTTATTGGTGCCTTCGCCAATAAATCCTGAAAGGGCAGCGATAGAGCTCAGGAGGGAAGAGGGAACGCAACAGGTCGCAAAACAACGTTTTAATTGTCCGATAAGGATCGGCGTCACCCAACCGCGACACCGGCAAAGTGCAGTAAGGTACGATGACCGACAACCCCCCAAATGTATTCATACGAATCATTCAACGATTTAATTCGTCATTATGAGTTTTGGAACAATGCAGGTGAAGAGTTCAAGTTTATTTGGAAGGACAGGTTTTTGTATAAATTTACTTTTCATTGCCACAACTTACGTTGTAATCATACGTTATGTGTAAAACATACATTTATTCTTCGCTAAATTCAATAGTTAATACCAACAATTCCAAGTAGATAAAGCGAATGAATTGATCTCGCTCGAGTCAACAAATTATCTTGCAAAATAACAAGGATTAGATTTCAATAGAAGTTTAAATACTCTTCAAAGGCGTTGGTTTCGATAACAGTTGGCCAAGAGGCGACCAGTATTAAATGAAATGTCGTTTGTAAGGACCGCCATAAGGTTGCGAATATCTCGCAGATCTAAGCCGATGGTTGATTGTAGTGATTTGTTTTATTGCGCTTGCACAAAACATTAGGCAAGCGTCAGGGATGATAGTCTTGTAGAATGCTTTTATGGCGTTGTTAATAAATTCACGTGGAAGATTTACTTACAGTCTATTAATTTGTTATTAATTGAATTGGGACAGTGGCACACCCTATTTTAAATTTCACTAAAGTTGCAAAGAAATTCATTAACTTGGCAATTTTGTGCGATTTTTATGTGATTTCCTTTACCAAAGTTATCACAAATCACAATTTGTGCGTTTCTGTAGAATATATTCTAATAATTCAAATAACTTTAATTGACTATTCTAATCAGTTTAAATTAATAACAGCCCTTCTTTATCAATAGATTATTATAGATTTTTGATATACACGACCGCAATCATGAAACTAAAGTTACATCTATTCTATCCTTTTCGTCCTTGTCATTTCGTTCCTCATAAAACCAGTATCAAGTCAGTCGTTCATTATAATCAATACTAATGGACATCACGTCTAATAACACAAGTTCTTTGTCAGTATCTGTTGTCGCATATAATGAATCAAGCTAACGTATAAAAGCGTCATCAGTAAATCGATGCCGAGGTTTTTACAACCTCATAATCGAAGCAGTAAACATAAAGCGACTCGCAATTCGAGTTAATAAAGAAATTCATTTTGATCCGCGCTCGAGAAATATAAAATATAAAGTATATTGTGTAATCTCTTCATATGCGGGCCGATTTAATAAATTTACGTTCGCCCACACGGCCGCGGTCCGCCATTATACTGCAGGGCTTGCCAGCTTATGTCTTAAAACTTTGAACGGGAAATATATGCTTTGTTAACTTAAGTAAGCCATTTACCATGATTTATGATTATAATGGGAAAACTTAAATTATAAAAAGGGACTCTTTATTGATTCCTCAAAATTTTCCATAATTGAAACTACGAATCTAGATTTCAAATCTTTTTAATTTGACGTACTTATGGATAAACTTACGATCAAGGAATTCATTTATTAGGGACTCTTAAACCATTTTAATGATGATAGGAATAATTATGTTAATGCAACGATAAGATCGATCTTTCAATAAATCAAATGGGTCAGTCATAGCACGAGTCATTAATAGCTTACTGTTTCCATGCATTGTTGAGTAATTCACTGTGTAGATAAACAGAGGTAATGGTGCGTGCTCTCTTAATCTCACTCATTATTCGTACCTGATGCTCGGTTAATACTACGAAAATAGAACTATATGTACCTAAATTTTACGTGAATTTAAAATTGGTTTAACCTATTGTTGACCGCGTGGGATGATAGGGAGTGTTAGTGTTTGATTTATAGAGAAATAAAGTATTTAAGTTGTTTGATAGTAGATGTCTCATAAAATTTACATATATGTATTTGCATCACAATATCTTTGGTTCAATACTAGTAATCTTGAAATTTCGAACCTAACACTAAGCTTGCGCAAGTCCCATCACAGTCCCACGATTAAGCCTAGATTCAGATGCGATTCAAATCTCTATCGGTTCGAGTTCTCGGAACATTATCGAGAAGTGAGTTACGATGGTTGTCAACGCATCGATTGCCAAACTTTACGAGTGCACTTGTCAAACATAACCATGGGAATGTTTCTCGATTGAAATGTGATTGAAACGTGAGTCGGCTTCAGAAATGTAAATAGCAATTTGGGCACTTAGTTTGTGATTAAGAGCGCTTGTAAACGATATTATGGCAGCATTGTTCAGCCGATAACAAAGCCCACTTGTTATAAAAGCGAAGCGAAATTTTAATTTATTATAAACGGTTTCATTAGTGTAACGGAATAATGATTTCATAAAATAATACATACGGGTGATGTACGTTATTTTAGTATTAATTACAGAATTAATCATTGTTTTAATTATGAAAATTAACGATGTTTATTCATGCTACATTTGAATAGGCTTATTTCATAGCGTCCATGAAATGTTCTTATTCAAATCATATTTAATTTGAACAATCATTCCCATTACCTATATATAAATATTATTATATTCATCGTGCACTTTAAGTTTTAAACCAGGTGTTTTAAAAATAATTCCTTATATCAATGCAATTGATATAATTTTCATTTAACACGTAATTGAGTGTGAAAGAGTTAATCACACTACCAATTAGTTGGAAAGTTACTCAACACCTTTACTCCAACATAAATGATATCACTTATTAATTAAATACAAAATGAAAAAGAAGTATTTACGTTTTTAATTAATACTTAAATTATAATTTATTGCTCCAAGGTGCAAAGAGTTATGCAATGTGAAATTGAAAAAGTGTTTGTATGAGAATCGTTAGCTATAAAATATTTAATTACTGTAAACCAGAATATGTAAATGACTAATTAGGCCTGTATCTATTTCCTGACCCACGGGCCACGACAATGACTGTGATAGTAAAGTAAGAATAAAAAGAACACTATTAAAAGATAAACCAATTTTTTATAAGTTTTAGGTACTCACGAATTATTTTTCGAAGGTTAAAACTATGTTAACTAAACACAACAATGTAAGGGAATTTAAAAAAAGTAAAGAACGTGGCCGTCTTGGCTGTAATCAAGTTCCGATATAAAAACAATAAACTATTCATATCTGTGATACATATTGAAAGCTTATTCCGTTTTATCTTCATCAACTTTCTCGTACTTCCTGTCTTTATTTTCTCAAATTAAAAAATTGTTTATATAGTTAAGCATTAGCGAGTAAAAGCCAAAAGATTTCCAATTTCCATTCTTCCTTACGACTTATTTAATGAAATCTTTAGTCAAAAGTATAAAGTAAATAACCTAGCGAATTTAGCTACAAAGTGCAACATATCGAAATAACTCTCTAAATCTACTTATATTGTAAACATTTATATATCTCATAGACTACAATCAGAACCGTGTCCCAGTAGTTTCGGAGAAGAACCGGGTCTAACACACGTGAAAGTATATTTCAGTCCATGGCCGCAGGTCGGCGAACGCAAGGCCCTGTTGCAACGCTGCAGTTGCACTATGCAACCTACTCTACTGCGTTTAGAATGTTCGAGAGCCAAGGCTTCCCGGTCGCTTTGCATGTACTTTTGTTTAGTGCTACAAATTGTGTGCAATGCGACTGTAGATTCTAAGCTGTACAAGTACTAACATTTAATGTTTTTTATACAAAGTCGTGTAAGTTCGTCAGCAATTTTTTGTTGAATATATGAAATAATCAATTGAAAACATTATAGGTATACTTTGGAAATACTACTAAGATTTCTAATCAGATTTGTACAGCAAAATATATTGACACGATAAACGTTCAAACAACCGTATACACAAATCAGAACCGTTTATCATAATCGCATGTAAATTTATAACAAAAAGCGTACACTTTTACTTGAAAATAAGCGATAAATTATTCCCGACGACAGCTACATCTCATTATACAGAGATACAAAGAGGCATCGATATCGGCGATCATACAATTATTCTTAACCGATGATGATAAAATAAAAAAACGTAAACAGCATTGTAATTTTTCAAACAGATTTAAAACACAATAAAAACGAATACTCAAAGTATAATTTATGGAATAATTAGTTACACCTACCTATACTAATATTATAAATGCAAAAACAACTATGTCTTGATTCATGACTAAAGAACAATTTAATAGTTCAACATAAAAAACGTCATAAAATTAAACCGACTGCATAATTACTGCCTCAAAAAGGTGTGTCATATTTTCAGTTTGTGCGTGGGTTGGTACTTGGTATACTATTTGATTATATCATGATTTATCATTAAATGATATGAAATAAAATAAAACTATTCCATAAAGGTTTCTAAGCAAGGAGGCTGCGATTATTTTAAATGACTTTTTAGTCGACATATCAGCTGAAATTAATGGCAAATAAGCTGACCTTATTTCACCATCCAGTCCCGGAATAAGCTCAGAAATGACTAGAAAAACAATGATCATTAATTTCCTATAGGTAAATTATATAACCCACAGCATTCGTTGAAATAATCACTTCCATTTATCTGGTTACTAGCTGCTCCGCGCGGTTTCACCCCCGTGGCGTGATGATATATAGTCTATATACTTATATAGCCTTCCTCGATAAATGAGCTATCTAACAACGAAATAATTTTTCAAATCGGACCAGTCGTTCCCGAGATTAGCGCGTACAAACAAAGAAACAAACTCTTCAGCTTTATAATATTATGTATTAGTATAGATGGGACAAAATATACTTGTATAACGACAACCCTATTCAACTAATAGCCTTCATCTACATTTCACAGAATGTAGTCGATATGGTCAGAGTCACTCGGTAGGTACAAAATACTAATTTCGCAACACTTCCAACTAACTTCAGTTATGATATAACTCAGCTGTCAGGGTTGTGTAAACATACCAGTTTATCAGCTTAGATCACAGATACTAAATTGTATTGTACAGTCAGGCGCTGCGACTAGTGTTAGATTTGACAGTGATTGAAATAACTGTATGTGATGTGTGTACTAATACAGATATTAGCTGCTAGATGTTATTAAAGCAAAAACTGTAACATAAAGCAGACTAATTATAAAAACTGCGACTCGCTTTCCTTTCGATAGATCCGTCTTCGCTAAGATTGCGAAGTCTTTGTTCAAACCACATGTTCAAACATATTTATAAAACCTACAATTGTATTTTTTTACAAAAGTTCCTATCAACAGAGATCAGTCTTACAAAATAAAAATAAATATAGGTTATAGGTATATATATAACGATAACAAATAAATCGACATAAAAACGTTGATTTCCGAGTCAATAACAAAATAAACTTATCTATCAAATAGGAATTAAATAACCGCTAATGATTATTAATAATTATGTGACTATTTACGATATTTTATTGTTTGCAAAAAGCCAAGAATTAATCACAACTGCATTCCTGTACTTGGTAAACGTTAAGAACTTTATCTCGACAACAATTTAGAATGTCTAACAAAAAATGAGAAATAAATATCGATTGCACATTCTTGCTTTACACTTTACAACTGAGAACTTGTCATAACATAAAAATGAACTTTGTATTAATGTTGCCGTACTAAACATAAGAACAGTGCGCGGTTATATTCAAAGCTTGCAACAATAGATTCTTAGTACTCCTGAACAATAGCGGGGGGGTTGTAAAGTCAAAATATTTATTTGAAGCGAAATTACAACGAAACTAAGACAAAGGTTCTCAACACCGATCTGTTAACAAAGGGACATTTCTTCGGAAAGGGCTTACGGGCGTAAATCATTGTAGAATGATAAAATTGTTGGTGTATTTATAGTGTACAGAGACGTCATCTGGTAAGCGAAGTTGAGGAATAGCAACAATTTTGTTACACTGTAACTGATATTGGCGAGACACGCAACCGTTTTTGCTTATAATAAAGAACTTAAATGTTGCTATTGTTTCATTGTATACAAACAGGAACACAATTTTTACTGCTTTTATTTAGTAATTATGAAATGAGGAGTATTAAGTTAATAAACATTTCTTACCACAATAATTGAGAAGGTCTAGACTCTAGGGTAAAAACTAAAAATGTTATTTCATAAAATATAAAAAAAAGTGTGGCACTCGGGGACTGCCGCGGTAAAGCTATTGCATGCTATGCCTTCAAGCCACACCTCCACCCGTCGGAGTGGGGAGCGTGAGGTTTTTTCGTTACGGTAATTTCTCGATTCGGTCCCCGCGCTCAAGGCCCGCGATAGAAGCTATGCAATAGCTTAAAAATATGAAAAAGAATGAACCTTTACCCATACTCAAAGTTCAAACCATACAAAAGAAGGGTAAATTTAATAACAGGGGAAATAAGTGCTACTGTTGCAAACTAAAACAGAAAATTCGTATACCTTTATGCAAAGTGTAAACTTTAAGTCTTATTATACCGAAACCACTACAATGATTTTCATGTATTATCAATATTACAAGGATCGCACACAAGCTACCAATCACACGTAACAATAACATTACGGCAGTTATTATTTAACGATAAATATGTCAAGGTATACGATCATCGTCCCCTTTACTGCTAGAACAATGCGCCGGCGCAGCCAAGGTTGCTGCGAGATCGTAAAATAGCTTGCACGTTCACCCGCCTTTGTCCGACATAGCACGGAGCGAACATTGTTACGGGTTATTTTAGTTATGTTAGTTATATTACTGTAACGCTTTGTTACTTGTAACTGGCACATGGTTTCATGTAAGTTACAGCTGTGACGTTTACGCAAACTAGCCGAGATTCTTGATAGTGTTAGGCGATACGTATATTGTATATTGTATTTGCTTTCTTTATGACTGCGCTGTTGGCTTGTGCGCCCGGATGCAGGAAATAATATCCCACCAAAAACATTTTCATGTAAAATGTTGCCAAGACGAGCCCATATGACTCGCACTGTCAAAAAGTTATCAGATCTCATGTAGAGCCAAGCTTCTAACACTACACGCCCTAACTCTACAAGGCCTAACTTCACAAACTCTACACCTTAGTCAAAATATGTGGCTTGGCCATTTCGCTACATTCACATCGGCGTAAGGTGAAAAATTAATTCACTGTTCATTACTTTTGTGTTATACAATAGTTCTTGTAGTAACGAACGGCCAAGCCACATATTTTGACTAAGGTGTAGAGTTTGTGAAGTTAGGCCTTGTAGAGTTAGGGCGTGTAGTGTTAGAAGCTTGGCTCTACATGAGATCTGATAACTTTTTGACAGTGCGAGTCATATGGGCTCGTCTTGGCAACATTTTACATGAAAATGTTTTTGGTGGGATTTCATTTCTTTTTGTAAGTTGTTTGTAACAAAATTTTATATGTCGATTAAAGTTTTTTTTTTAACAAGGAGTACCTATACACATATATATCTAGGGGAACCAAGTTTTAGATTATTAGATTAGACCTCTAGCGTCATCAAAATTTAATTTAAAATTACAGGTCTCATACAAACTCCCATCCCCTAGTTTAAGGGGTTGGGGGATGAAAGTTACAAGTTTTATAATTTTTTTGTTGTTTGTGTGCTAATACTAACTTACATACAAAATTTCAGCTTTCTAGGACATTAGGAAATACCTTAAGAATTTTGATGATCATCAGTGAGTCAGTGACGAAATTAGCGTTTTTTAGATATAAATAAAATCTGAAGTATAAAAGCTAATGTAATTAAAACTTAATATGTTCAATAAGTCTGCTATTGACAATATATCCCAAAAATTTTGTTGATCTAGCATAATCCAAACCCAAGTT
The DNA here is from genome assembly GCF_905220415.1 of Colias croceus. Classification (NCBI taxonomy): domain Eukaryota; kingdom Metazoa; phylum Arthropoda; class Insecta; order Lepidoptera; family Pieridae; genus Colias; species Colias croceus. The sequence goes on from NC_059541.1 coordinate 10,569,060, forward strand.
ATGAGGGTTCAAAAAAACGTCGAAGCGCTTCGAGAAAAGGTAGGTAGTGCCCGTGCGCTTCGCTTGTTCGCTTGGTTCGTCTTGGCGGGGGCACTACCGTGCCCCCAGATAAATAAAAGATGGATGTTGTGTATTTTTGGAGATTTTACTAGAGCGTATTAAATATAATTTTCTTGTATTTTCCTATCAAGTAAAATAAAAATCATAAAAGAAGTTTAATTTAATTTTTTTGTTTATCCATGGCATTATTTATTCAAAAAATAAATATACTTTTTGACCTCTTTACCATTCTAATACTATCCGACCAAACCCACACTACACAAATCTGACAGCATAAATTTACAGTCCACCTCAAACTTACACAACTATCATCTTAACCAAAGCAATTCAATGGTTTTCCATAAATTCCAGACATGTTTATTGTTTATATTACTAGAGGATACTCGAGTACGAGTAGCGAGTATGTTACATTATAACCACTAGTGCATGACTGGACAAACCCAAGTTCTCAATTCTCATGAAGTGAAGAGCATTCTTCAGTGGGCTTTTGAAAAAACATCTTTAAAATTGTAACATATGAGGCATATTCACAATAGCTTTATGACGATAGGTACAATGGAAAATAGCTTTTACTGCTATTTACATTTGGTACATTTTCCTGTGACGTGTGAAGGTTTTAGAATTCTGTTTTGTAGACGATGATGCATGCGTTAAAGTGTTAAACATTTGAATGATCGATAGCTGCATAGTTACACAAGGAGAAAGCCTTGAAGATAAACTTATCCAAAAAAGTTTAGAACCAAAATCAATAACCGAAAAGATTACACATCAAAACAGTATTCAACATTTGAAGACGAATAATGCATTCCTATTGTTACATTTTTTGCGCGCCAGATGTAATTATCTTAGACTTTAGCTTTTTGCATGTAATTTCGCGAAATTTAATTTGTAACAATAAGCATGATTGATTCAATGTGTCCGAACAATCATACCTTCATTAGACGCTATAAAATTTTTCATGCGCACATACAGCTTCGACTTATCGGATCGGATCACTCGATTGTGAGCCTTTTAATATCCCCGTAAGGGTCACGATGTCGGGTCGGAATCGAATCTGCAGCGTCACGATCCGATGATTGTATTAGCGGAAATAATTCGACCGTCCCCGTCGTCAGGTTTAAACCGATTTTGCTGCCTCATTTCTTTTAAGGTCTTGAGAAATCCGTGTTTTGCTGATGATTCATTTAGAAAGAGAACGAATAAGAGGGGATTTACTTTAAGACTCCGGCTATGGATTTAATGTAGATTTTTATGTGATTTCTAAATATTCTATTGTGTTATCATTAGTGAATCTATCGTCGTTTTAGTTCAACAGACAGACTTTTTTTACGCCGCAAGCTTTGTATGTACTTTGAAACTTTGCTTTTTAACCGACTTCAAAAAAAAGGAAGAGGTTATCAATTCGGCCGGTATATTTTTATACAAGTAGTATTACCGATTTCCTACTACATTTTCACCTTGAATATACACGATTGCGCATAACCTAAGAAGTATGCATCCTTCCTAACAAAAACGACTGCACCAGCAAGCTTTAAGTTTGTTTGATTCTTCCATTCAGCGTGCGCAGGCGCAGTGGCGTTGACCCCAGCTTTGTTTACCGTCCGGTCTGACGGCACGTTTCATCTGCTTGTTAGAACAGTAGTCGGTTCGAACCCGTTCCGATTTATTGCTGTACAATAATTATATGTTAGTGTCGCCAGTAATCCGATTTATTCTATTGCCGTGTTGATCGTTGAAGAATTTATTGATTGAGCTTTTTTTCTTAGAACATAGAGGATGGTTTTTGTATGATCCTTGTAGGTGTAAGTACCTACCTAGCTATATTTTTCTTCTTTCAAATGGTCAACAAAGAATATCATAACTAAGTTTTACTGTGATATATTTGATGACAATATAATCCTCTGTTTATTATAGGCATATTACTAAAACAACAAATAATAATGTTTTAGAAGAACATAAATAACAATAACGCTAACCTTTATCTTACAAAGTTACAATGTCTATGCATTTAATACTATATCATTTGACTGATCGTTTAATCCATACAATCTTGAAGCGAAACATATCATTAATATCTGAGGAATAACGTAATCCATATCTACGTGTATTTATAGTCGTAATTGCATCACTACAATGATTGCGTGACGTCACTCGACGCGATGAAAAGGCCGTACACACACGATACTTAGCGGTCAATTAATTCATAGTACCTGTCCCATACGAATAGTTTACCTGCTGTGACGTCACAGTCACGTAAAGGGGTCAGGGAACTGGCCGCGTCGCCCACGACGGCGACGAGCATTGTGTTCATGTTTAGAGAGGAAGCGGCTTGTTGACTCGGTTCTTTTCTTCGGTTCCATTTTATTTGGGAAACAGATAACGAGCTATTCCGTCGTGAAGTATGAAGACATTGTTCGAATTTTCGTAGTCACGTAGATAAGGAGAGTCCAGGAAGTTATCGTTCAATGCATAAAATCAAATTGCCATAGTCGATGTCGAATCAAAATTTTTATCATAGTATTTTAATATTCATAAAAAAACATACAGTAATCATGATTTGGATAACAGAATTGCATTCTCGCTTAGATTTTTTTTAAACGCTGCGCTAAACAAAATTTAAGCAAAGCAAATCTATCCCTCGCCCACGCCTTAACTTCACTATAAGCATTTATTTTACTTTCTCTTAACACTTTATTCGTAATTCATAATCGCTCGCTCATACACCACAACCGGACCCGCCGCGAACGGAAATAGAGCTCAGATAGAGTGAGATTAGTCAGTGTTCCGTGCGAACCGTCTCCATTCACAACTACGCAATTGGGTCAGAGATGACGAGCGTTATACTATATTATGTCATGGATGCCTGCTACCTAGTCCTTTGAGGTAAGCTGTGTAACATTCACTTTATACGTATTCACACTATAACATGGATACCTAGTCCTTTGTAAGTTGTGTTAGAACTTAGATAGTATGACATGAGAGCCTAGTCGATGATGTTCATGGTATAACATAGTACTTACACACTCACTGACGTGGCTACTTTGAGGTAAGCTGTAGATAGTTGATAGTGTCCATGCTTCATAAATGGTGTAATTTGTCACTAAGCATTTTATTTGTATATTTTTATTGGTGGGGTTTACACACTCAATATAAGCAACATAGATAATTGCGAAATAAAATGGTACGTTTCACAAAAGTTTGTACAGATTTCCTTAAATACAAGCGTTGGATACAAGATTCAATATTTGCTCTCATTTATATTATTAACAAACAGACAGTTCCATTGTACTGTCCTCTCTCTGTTAATAATATATTTTTGACAGTGACCATCAACTTTAATCTACCATCAAATTACAAACGTGTAAGCACTCCCAATAACCGCGTTCGTCACTCGGGAAATATTCGAGCGATTCGAGCTGGATTCCGTTGCACCCAGATAAATGTTTAGCATTAGATTCGGTAGCGCAGGGCCCAAGAATGCGGTCGCTCGGCCCACAAAAAACCCCCGAGGTCCGAGACTGTACCTGCCTGCCAATGACCTCTGTCCCACACGGCTGCGCGCGGCTTATCGAAATTGTCCTTTTGTATGAATAATCATTTAAATGTGTTAGGACTCAACTATATTTGCAGACAGTACCTACAGGATAAAGGAAACCTTGTCCTAGAACAACATTAGAAAGATTACGCTAGATTCTGAGAAGAGTTCATCTTGGACCTATAGAAGATAGGTATATCGATGGAATAAGAAAGCAGTTGATGTTTTGTAGATATTTAGGTAAGTACTTAATTCATAAAGGTTAGGTATAGGATTTTAGATTGTAGAATAAATTGAGCGAAATCAACGAACACATTGCATAAATAGCAATTTTCCTTCTATACTTTCCTAGGTACGATATAAAGTCTGTCCAATATAACATTTTTGTTTAACAAATCTAATGTCGAATATTTGAATTTATCCATCATCTATTTTCTAGGCATATCATAACATTTAATATATTATTCAAACACCGGATACTCACGCAATTCCGATCAGAATTTTCGCAAACCGCTTATCTACGCTTCTCGAATCTTATCACGTTACATACCTGTAAAAGATAAGAAAGTTATATCATCAAAATACATCATACGTACAATAAATAGCGCAAACTGATAAATTAAAAGGCAATGACTAATGACAGAGACAATTAAATATTTATCTTTTACATCATTTATACAACACGTGAACAAAACGAGGAGGGTGATTAAATATATAGTATTTGTTATGTAATTGCGTAGTAAAGTTGTGAAAACGTTTTTAATCCATAATATATATACATTTTCGATATATTAACACTTAGTAGCTGCATAAGTTTAACAAGCTTATGAAGATATGATAGGAAAATTAATTTGATTGATCAATCCAATCATATTCACTTGCCAAAATTCGTACCAATTTATCCTTAAATAAAAAACTTCTGGCTTCAATACTAAGATGTTACCTGTATAAAATTGAGAATCTAATGCTCACTCCTAGTTAGTTTTTATTACATACTATGTTATGTTTAGGTGTACAGTGTACACTTCGTAGAAAAATCAAATATATGAGAAAACTTTTCTCAGCTGTGTGTTTTGTCTTGTTTTACATTCAACAGTCATGTCAAGCTCGCATTGCTCACGTATTTCTCGTAACTTATGCGCGCCTAGTATCTATATGGTAATGTACAAGTTGGCAAGCTTTATTTTCAAAGAATTTCCTTACAAATAAATAAATATAGCGTTGAGTTGGAAAATGCAAAAGAGAATTTCCATATCTATAAAAAGTACACCAATTAAAAATTTCATAACTACATTATTAAAATCATCAGCCCATACACGTTCCCACTGCTGGGACACTGACCTCCTATGACGGTACTAATAATAATTAATTTAATAAATTCAAATTATTATAAAGTATCTATTGGGAAACATAATAAACTTAACATAAACACGAATAACATTAATCCATACAACTCTAACGCGTGTATTTACCAGTATCATAACCTAATTAATTTGCAGTTCATTACCGATTTCGCAGTTGAATAATGCACTAATTACTGCATAACATGTAATTATAATTCATCGTTTAAACGGTCTAGTTTTAACAATGTACATATTACTTTGTTGTATTATTAACGAGACTAATTTCCTTGATTTATGTATTCAGATGTTTTACGAATTATAATTTATATACGTTAATTGAATAGCAAATTACCAATTATGTATAATAATGCCATGTGTAACATAAAGTACCGTTTATGCTAATAGGTACCTAAGAAAAAAATATTCGAAAGGTGTAATATACCAATAGATAATGATATCCTGCATCATCTATACATATAATAAATCTGTAGAAGGGTCAATTCTGTACATTGAAAATATTGAAAAAATAAATAGCAGGGGGTGTTACTGGATCGATACCAAACCCAAATATGTGATTAAAAAAATTTTTGTCTGTCTGTCTGTCTGTCTGTCTGTCTGTCTGTCTGTCTGTCTGTATGTGAAGGCATCACGTGAAAACTAGCGGTTCGATTTCGATGAAACTTGGTATAATTATACCTTATTATCCTGGGCGTAAAATAGGATACTTTTTATCCTGGAAAAATACGTAGAAAAAAATAATCTTCATTTTTCAGTTTTATCCATAGACGTTGTTCCGTAGAACCGCGAACACACGTTGCGTATTATTATAGGCCTAGCCGTATTTGGGAATTGGGTCCAATAGATATTTATAAGATGTTATTGTCAGAGGTATTCAAAATGGATAAATAAACCATCCACGCGAAGACCGACATCCGCTCGGACGGAGTCGCGGGCGGAAGCTAGTTCAAAATATAAGAATGAAGCACAAACCAGTAGATAGCTTAAATATCACCTTAACATACCAATTGTATATATTGCACGCACGAAACATGCTATAATAGATGCAAAACGCTACCTTACCGAAACATCCCAATCAATTGGTCTATTTCCACAACAGTAGCGATCGCATTAATCTATTAAACCTAACTAATTATATACAAGTTCATTAGCGCCGAAACCGAATTGACTCGCGTGACTCCTGGAAAGGAAGACATTAGTTACCGAAGTTCTACAAACTTGCCTTGTCAGTTCGATAAAATGCAGCGGTTTTTATTTTTGGCCGAATAAATAATCCTTTCCGGTGACAAAGTTGTGTAGGCAGCCGTTTGTGTAGCTTTGATCATATTTCATATCGAAAATATGTGCATACGTTATACTAATACATGTAGGTTTATGTTTGTTTATACAATACATAATATTATTTAAATGACCATCTAAAAAAAATTTTTGCAGTACTATTTCATTTATGTTTCACATCGTTCTAATATTATGTTGTTTATATTATGTTTTATACAACTAATGTTACTAATTAATATATTATACAAATTCAAACGCTAAGAACACAATAAACCAGCAAAAACGTCCAAACTTTACCACAATAATTCAAAATAAATGAAAGAGCTCTCAACTGAATGCAATAATACCCCAAACTGATCATTGTGCCGTCGTTCTGAAGAATCAAATGTCCCTTTATTTGTTTTATTGAAAGGAACGGGTTATCCTCTCAAACGGCACGAGACTCGGGGTAAGAACAGGTTTATATTCTCTTTTATTATTATTATTCGGTAGCCGGTTAGACAGGTGTTAGGCAAAGGTGCGATGATAAATTATGCTAGGAATTTACGGGCGAATTTTATGGCCGATTTAATTACCAATTCTAAAGATGCGTTTGTAGCTCAATTTAGAAAATTTTGTGACATCTGGGGCCAGGTTGCAAACATCTTGGCTATAAATAGCTGGCACAATTTTGATATTTTATTAAATACGCATTTACATATCTTTATCCACATATTTAACATAAATAGCTTTCTTGTTTGAAGAAGAAAATGCACACACTGCAAGAAAATTTAATCACAACACCAAAAATTAAGGACCTTCCAAATCAATTACCTATCCCTAGAAACTCTAATGACTTAGATTGAACCTGGGTATTGGCAAACCCGTTCGAATAAGTTGTTACAAAACCGTCTTATCTTAATTGATACCGATGACATTTAAGATTCGTTTACGAAGCATTTCACCACTTGTACCGCGAAATATCTATTCTATCTCGCTTGATTTAAACGAAACGTTAGCGCTGAACCTGTAGTTTAATACCCCGTTGCGATTCTAGACAAAGAGCTAACTAATAGTTTTCTGTGCTGTCACTACTGGCCGAGAGAGCTATTTATCATTCCCACCTTGAAGTTTTGTGTGGTCAGTAAAGCTTTATGTTATCAATTTTCTCATTACAGTCATTCTTAATAATAGCCGTTATTTTACAAGTATGATTAAGCATTTTAAGAAAATACATTTTCAAACACACTTTGATCTTTTAGATTCTATCAAATTGAAAAACAAATGCAAAATATAACATCTACTCATACATGCTTGTAGGTACATCGATATCATAATATTGAGAAACATCTTGAACATTGGACTATTCAACGGAACCTTTATTCACCAGCTCCTATACCAACTCCCTATCTAGGACATGGGTAAATGGTAAATCAGAGCTTTCATGCATCCTCGTATCGATTCAAGGCGATCGAGTTGACACCGACTAGTTAGGGATTGTTTCCCACGGAACTATCTAGCGCATCGGCTTCTAGCAATTTCGTTAATTGCGCCTTTAATTAAAGAGCATTATTTCGAATACACATGCTAGTTTTTACATGTCTAACCAATGTTTTGGTGGATGTTTATAAATCACAAATTTAATTAGATTATCTTATATAAATTACCATTCTCGTTTTTCTGCTTATGAGTAGACTCGATAAAAATTTTGAAATTGTGGTGTCACCCACGTAGTAAAAAATAACTCTAGCCAACAATCTCCAGAGACTAAAACCATAACACATCATCAACGTCGAAACACAAAACATATCGGATCGCGAACCACACATGCCACATTGCCCAAAAACCACTTTATAGATAGGGAGGCGAAGAGGGGAATTTTCTGCAATACTCGAGCGTGGCAGTTTAAGATATGAGAGATACCTTAGACCTAATAGAACAACCTTGTTAACTATTTAGCTCTTTAAGTAGTGACGCGCGCCCAGGATAGACGATCAGATTAGTAAAAAAAAATCGATAGTCTGAAATACTCGAGCGCGTCAGATTAAGATATTGGGGGTTGATTTTAGTGTTTTAAGACTAAATTTAACTAATCTGACGATAAGTCCTTGACGCCGCCAAGTTATAGGGTCGCGAACTTGTAAAAAAAAAACGTTAAACCGGCATTCTCGAGCGCGATTGTTTTTATTTTTATTTTGAAGAATATCATCTAAAACTTACTAAAAATACAAAATCTGCCGGTTTCCGCGTGACCGGAAGTCTGGAGGAGCCATTTCGTCTTCCGAAAAACGCGTTGCAGTATATAAGTCGCGAACGATACATTTTACAAAAAAAAAAAGTTTGAATAAACAAAAAAGGTAATTTTATTTTACACAAAAAAGGTCTCTTTACATTTTTGTCCAAAGTTAAAACTTTTTGACTTGAAGCATCATAAAAACTCAAACTCCCGGTTTTTTGAGTATATCTCGAAAACTGAGGGTGTTAAGAAAAATTGATATGAAATAACGATGATTAAAAAAAAGAAACTCTCAAACCTTTTTCGGTCAGATTAAGAGAACCCACCAACATTTTTGTCAGATTAAGAAAATATGCTTTCAGGAGACCGAGATAAACCTCCCCTATGAAAATCTGACGCGCTCGAGTATTTCAAAAGGACTTTTTTTTTCTGCATTTTCAAAAATTCATCGTAACTTAGCGTCACGCCGAAATCGTCAGTTTTTTTAAGGGGAGCTTCCTTGGGGCCTACTTAACACCCCTTCCGAAAATCTGACGCGCTCGAGTAAATTTTTTTTTTGTGCATTTTTGACGAATTAATATGCCTAGCCCCACCACGCAAACCGGCAGATTAGTATATCGTTGTTATCAGAGGCACTTGGGGCATACGTAGTATGAATATCTGACGCGCTCGAGAATGCCCAAGTAACTATTTTTTTTTACATTTTTGAAAATCCGTACACGCCAAACCCACCGCTAAAATGGTTTTTACCATAGAAGCTTTTCTTTTCGAAATTATTTTATCTATCGATTTTGATAAGTCTCGACGGCGCCGTTTAATTACGCCATTTAGCTACCTCGCCTCCCTATCTATTAATCATAAAGCTCTCAATAACTATGTAACAAAAAAAAACAGGGTCGTTCACATGGCAGGCACCACAGGCACGCAGCATCTAACGACGCTAAGTGGTTGTAATTACAGATACAATAAAACCTAGAGCACCAGGCAATGTCCACATAATCCATTACAGCTGTTTTATTATGGTGGTGGAAATGGCAATTAAATTATGTACTGTTTAGTGCTTTCATTGATGTATATTTTGTTGTTGTAATGTTACAATCGCATATTGCTTCAAAATATGGATAAGTAAAATTAAGTAGGTAGTAGGTACATGTACTTTAAGCGTACGGTGGCCAGAATTTATACTTTTGATAAAACCTAACTAGCAGTTTAACATGAATTTTACTTTTCTTTATGTATTGAAATTCACTTTAGTCTGTGTAGATCTAAAGCATATTTTTACTTCCATAGTATTAAAAGATATTTAATATTTTGAAGCTCGCAAGTTCAATACCCACGTTCGAGTTCATATCAGTCAAATATGGCTTACCGATATGAAAGATGGAAAACTTATCCTCGATATTATAAGTAAAATTTATTACTTACAGAAGTTTTAAGTCCGTTTTAATAACTACCGAAATACATACTTTCAATTTATCGAACTTTCAATACAAATGTTTGTACATCTTACTAGACACCTACTCACTATGAGTTTTCTTTCTTTCTTGTTATTTATAATAAGTAACCACAAACTTATAAATAATGTTATATTTAGTCTCAATTTAGTCTTAGAAGATTGTAATGTTTATCCATTCCCTTGCGAATTACATAATTATTGTAAATATTCTAACCAATATAGTACTTCTCAATAATATATAGAGGTCATTTTTGTTTGGACATTATGTAAAAATGTAAAATAAAATTGGGGTGGTCGGTGTGCGCCGGCGCGCAATTACTGGGGTTGTGATTAACGAGCTATTGGCTCGAAACGGATCAAGGGTGGCGATTGACGTGTTTAACTATTTAAATTATTATGATACATATAATGTGGTGTTTTATGACTATCTTGTAAGTGAATAAATTAATGTTTTTGTAGTTATTAACAGGAAAAGACAACGATATTTTATTATGTTTCACCGACAGAAATGTAACAATGAAATATTCTTAGGCCTCTACTTCATTTTTGATAGATACTTAAATATTAAATTAATTTATAAACAAAAGATGAGACCTTCAAAATCTATAAAGTTATGCTGTTTAGCATTATCTAAAAGTTGTGAGTTCATCAAAATTTTGTTTAAACCATTCGTCACAAACAGACAACAATACACCACTTACTTATTTCACAAGCGATTATTTCTAACGCTGACAACCCTCGCGATCGTTAAACACAATAGATGTGCAACATATTGGAAAAGGGTGTTACGCGACTTTGAGCCTTATGCGTATAAAAAAGGGATCGTTTTGGTGTGAACAAATTATTCCCTGGAAGTAGTCTTGACTCTTGTCACCGCCTCTGCAAGGAATCCCGAGCAGCTGAGTCCAAACTGATTAATGTACGAAGTTTTAAAGTTCAGCTTGATTTATGAATTATGGAATAGGCTTTTCTCTAATCAACGGGCCATCTTGCCGGATCAATGTTTAAAATATCGTAAACAGCTGGCTTAGGGAGCTAGCATTATTTATTGAATAATTTCACCATTTTAAATGCTTAGTCGTGCTTAATTTAATTAGTCTAAGTGTTTCACAATTGTTATTTTCTTCGCAACATATTACCAGTACCTACTGTGTTTTTAATTAATATTCCTTATGCCGATAATCGTCTTCGTTATATTTATCTACAGCAATACAGCATCAAAAATTCGTTCAAAAATGTTCCCTATAAATATCATCATAAATATTTCATCCCAAACAACATAGCTGTCAAACAATTTCCTAAACATCACAAAGAAAAATTCCTTCCACGAATAGCACATTTCACCGCGTTTTTGCCCACATGGAGTTTCAAATTCCACTGTTGAAGCGTCATTAAGCCTCCTTCTAGTACAAAGAGTAATTAAAAATTATAAAGCTCACTGACTTTACGAGTTACGCGTAAATAAGTGCTATGGCTATTGGTTGCCTTAATTAAAGTAGAGCAAATTGAACAAGCGGGCTGTTCAATGCATATAATTATGATTTATGCCCAGTAGTCCTAGAACGATCTGTTTTCCAAAGAACTCGCATAAAATTTAGTTGCAATCATTTCTTTTCCATTCGACTTACAAACTACTTGAGTGGCTTTTATTGTCGCTGTTATTTGTTAAGTGTGCTATAGAGAAATCTTAATCAGGGTCAATATTATTTTTAAGTGTAGGTACTTCAGTGACCCCTTGTCGTTACAATTTGGGGAAGTTATTCAAAATATACTAAGTCAAGTCTACATTTAGAAGCATTCCCTTTCAAGTGACCTTCGGTTATACCTCTAAATTAGAAGTCTTCAGGGTAACATAAACATTGGAACGATAAATTTAAGAATACCTACATACAATAACCCTTTCCTTCCCACGTTTTGCTAAAACTTCCGGACCAACCAAAGACGTATCTACTTACCAAAAAAGTTACACCATTCAACATAGACGTTATACCTAACATCACAGTAGTATATAGGGAAGCAATTTACAATAGTGATAGTGGTATCAATCAGACGCAAGTGATCGATAGTGTGTGCCCCGCCTTGCCCTCGGCCCTGCTAACCTAACGTACGTTACATTGACATTCATTCCCTAGATAGGGTACCACTAGGGTACTTTGATGGTGCCTAATGCTTTCACACCTTGTACGTTTAAGCTTGAATTATCAACATTTGGAGGTTAAGTAATGTTTTATTCTTAGCCACCATACTAATTCTGTGAATCCCTGATAACATATTATCAGACTTTAAAGTTTCATATTGTGGCTAAGTTTTAAAACTAAAGACATAAGATACGTCTTGATTACTCTACCTTTTAAAATAACAAGCAATTACTTTAATTAGTAGGTATACATTTTGCGTAGTTAAACGAATACGACTAAAAATGATAACATCTGCTTAATTACTATAGAAATTTATACATTTACCATATGTATGTTCTGTATACCTATTTAAAGAAATAAAAGAAACCTATCCAGTACCTATAATTCCACCGAAAATGCGTACTTGGTAAAAAGGGGCGTAGTGTGAACAAAACGGGTGGGGTCTGAACGGTCCCGGGCACATTATAACCGCCACGGGCCATTGCGCTCGTTCCCGAAATATTGGCGCGAAACATCGCTCCGTGATTTTACTGTAATTCAGATCAAACGCGATTCTACTCAATTCTCGAATAACGATCGTGAATTTGACGGAAATGGCTATATCTCTGTTCTAGGTGAAAAAATAAATAAATATAAAAATAAATATATATAAATATATACATAAATTGAACTATTCTATTCAAACTACTTAGCCTAGATATATAGTTTACCATTTAAATATATAAAGAACAGCTGACATTTCCCCTTACCAATAATCCACACTTCAAGTTATTACATTATACGTATTTAAAGAATAGTGGACCGTCATATTTTCCTTATATAAGTTTAAAAGTGTCACCACACCAACAGGCAACACTGGACAAGACGCATCCATACATTTGCAGAGTGCATAACCTCGTGAGTACATCACTTTTAGCAACAAGGAAGTGCATCTATTAATTCACCACAATATATCTCATCCGCGTACGTTTCCTACATAATCCTGCTAAGTAGGACACTTGGACGAAACAAGAGACTTACAACTACATAGTCCTTGAGCAAACGTCGTGACAGTCTACATCCCAACTGAGAGCTAGCTTGAAAAGTCGCCAAGCGATTTTGTCATCAAGGCTGAAGGGAAACCGTTGATAATTGCTTGCAAGCTATCTACCTACTCTTCTAGCATTGCGCCCACCTAAGTCGTTTACTGTAGCCGTTACACAGCGTGTTCGAACCGCACGAGCGATTGACAAATGTGAATATCTTACTGGTTTAAACATTCGTAAATTCAGATAAATAATACTTGTAAATCTGTGGAAATAGCCAATCTAAGATGTTGTAGTAATATTTTGTGATCGTTGAGATCTCGATAAACATTCGTTTAGATATAAATTGCGAACAAGTTACAACTTACAACACACAATTACAGAAAATACTTTTATTAAAGAGCATATTCATTGCGTTTCAAACTGACAAGTCACACCTGCTCTAAATGCAAGTTTACGTATATCGATACTAATTAATAGTTAATTTATATATTATTTTTGTAATAAATCGACGTACCTATGCTTTCTTAAGTTGTTAATATCTGGATAATTGCGATTCATAATTAAAAAAAAAATTGAATATAAATTAACGTAACAATAATTAATAAATACAATGTTTAACAAATTCAAAGAAGTTAATAAAATGTTACCTACTTAATGTAAGTTTAATATGTTCAATTAATCCTGTCCCAGCAGTAATTTAAAATTCCTAATAATTGTCGGAAGTAATAAACCCTTAATTAACACTTGCTTATCACGCGATCATTAAAATCTTTTTTTTATTCTTTACATTTTAATTTCATATCAATATTAACAGGTTTATAATTATAAAAACACTATTATAATTATTTTAATTCATTTTTTAACACATGTAAATTATGTAGAAATTAAAGGCAGACTTTGGAATTGGTTCATTTATATATTCTAGAACGATTTAAACTAAGTTCCATCTTTCATAAGTTACTATCAAAGTCTAAATAAAATTGAAGGGACACTGGGCTCAGATTTAAAAATGTTCTAGAAGCACTACATATTTACTTCCAAATTCTACCCATCATTAGTTGCTATCGAAATCTAAATAGAATTTAAAAGTCCCCTCTATAGTGACATAATAGTGGATCAGACAATCATAGGAACGGACAATGGGCTTAGGCCTTAGGGTTGTTTGAATGAAACAGAGTCGCGTGGTGCGCACGTGCTCTCCGCGATTATGCTAATTCGCGAGATGCGAGATTACTGCCATGTGTACTGTTTAGTGTGTACACTGTACACGATCGATACGGATTGACCGTTTTTGTGGACCACCTATGTGATGATATAAATACGAGATAATTGGGGTTTAAAAAAAATCTAAGGATGTTGTTGTTGATATAGGTAGTGGTTTAATTGATATCCCTTTATACGGGTGTATAAATTAAACTCTATTTCTTAGGGCAGAAGCAAGAATAAGGTCAAGTAGTTCTACCAACTTGTATTTGGATTCATGAAAATAACTTTCTCTATAATTGTCCGTATTTATGCAAAATGGAACCACTCGACAAATTTGCTTTTTTACGTTTCTTGAAGAATACTCATTTAAAAGTGGTCTAAATTCTTATACAAACAAGAACCACATGATTTTTACCTTGGAAACAAGGTATACTAAAAGCAGAAAGGAACCACCAGCAACAACGAATAACACATATGAAGCAAAACCGAACCACAGCACCACGGGACTGCTTTGTTCAAACAAATAAACGATATTACTATCATGTCACTTTATACAAAACAGATCCACACTTACTTGGTACCATTATACATTACACATATTTCTATTAATTACAATTATTTTTAATACACAAAATGGAACCAGGTTTCTGTGGTCGAACATCTGTCAATATATGTGATATTCAACGAAGTAGTTCGAATACCTACGTGACGGCCGTTTTTTTTCTCCGCGAAGTAAGTTCTATTGTTTTTGTTAATTACCTTTAAAATTAAATGTGAAAATGTTTATTAATAAATAAATAAACAAGCAATTAGCAATTGGTAAGAAAAGCATTGGAGACGAACACCGAAGATAATAATGAAGATACAACGGGTAAGTTGTTTTATTAATGCATTTAAGTACTTATTGAATCTGAGATGCAGGTACGCTTTATCCACTTTTGATTCATTCCCGATTGTGGAGTGATTTTACAATTTTAATTATAATTTAAAACATTAAGTAAGTACAAGAGGAATCTTCTGTGGATTTACGTCTGTTGTTGTTCACGAAGGCGAGTCGAAAAGAGTCATCTTGTTACGATTCATCTGTCATTGTGAGATGAAACTACTAAACTCTGTTTTAAAAATAACTGTGGATGATCTAGGTACCCAACTATTTTGGTAAAATACGTTTAGATTCAGATTCAGTACAGTACATTCAACGTATATAATTATTTGTTTGATTTTAAAACTCGCGCTGCCACTGTTTTTGACCGGAACAAGGCCCTAGTCCGCGAAATTCAAAATTTAAACAAGTTTATTTAATTTTTTGCTAGGTTTGGTCACTGTTGCGTATGATTTTTAGGGTTCCGTATCCAAAGGGTAAAACGAAACCCTATTAGTAAGACTCCGCTGTCCTTCAGTCTGTCCCTCTGTCTCATAAGACAGAGCTAACTATCACGGTTCATGAACCGCGATAGTTAGACAGTCGAAATTTTCATTGATGATGTATTTCATGCAGCTGTAACAACAAATATTAAAAAACAGAATAAAATAAATATTTAAGAGGCTCCTATACAATAAACCGTGATTTTTTTGCCGTTGTTATAGATAATGGTACGGAACTCTACGTTGCGCGAGTCCGACTCACACTTAGCCAGTTTTTTGTACATAGTGCATGTACCTACAGCATACTTAGTCGTCTAGTAGGCATATGGCTTTATAAGAACTAATAATATTTTGTTGTCGCCATATACCTACGTATAAAAGCCACGTGGCTTTATTGTTTTGATTTAAAGCTTTTTTCTTTTTATTACAGAAGATAACGAAGAATATAATACGTCGATATCTTTGGAAAAGTTTTCTTCACCTTCAAGCGATATTCAGGCCATATTACATCTCATTCCACAAGATGCACAGAGTTTTTATAACAATCTTATTAGTGATGATGCAATAGAAGACCACATAGATGGACTAGACACGGTGGATTTTGAAATCCAATTTGATGATAACGTCGAATAAACGTCCTCTATAAGTATTATTTTATATATTTTTTTAATTAAACCTTTATTTCGATATTATAAATACATAGTTTCATTTATATCATTAAATCCCTGGGTTGTGGTTCTTTTTTGTATAAGAGAAAACCTATCATTTGATAAATGTTAAAAGGAACCACATGCACATTTTCTTAATTATCTAGAAAGTTTAAGAGTATTCAGAGCAAATTTATATACACATACTTAAATAAGTAATTTATCAATGAATTTAAATAAAATAAATATTAATTTTACTTCATCTAACAGAGCTGCAAATGTTGTTGTTAATCCTTAAATATCTCAGAAGTGCGTGTTTGCTGGGTGGTTCCTTTTTGCTTAAATACGGACAATTTATTTTAAATACTTAGGTCAAACTTTTCATTGTCAAGTATTGCATCAGTACCTATTTTACTTTATTTTCTAATCGTAAGACAGCCGAAAAGAAAATTTCTAAGATTGGAAACTTTGGCTAGGGAATAAGTAGGCTAGAATTAAAAATAAAAGAAGAGACGTGAAAGATAAAGCTAGTAATAGCCAGTTTCTAGAAAAGAACCAGCAAAAACTAAAGAAGTGCAAAATGTGTGTTTTAGACCGTCTTTCTTGCATTTCGTGGCGCTCTGCCAACTTCTGCCTAAGTATTGTCTCCGATTTACGATATAGTTATGGCGAAATAAATTTGGTCTCCAGGATGTGGTATTTCAACTCATGATAAAATTTCTTATACGTAGGAAAAATGAACGCAATAGTTAAGTATATTTGCAAAAATTCGTATATTTGACCAACTTTAGAAACTGAAGTTCCTAAAAATTACATTAATTTTCATTTGAATTAATAAATAAATAAATAAATAAAATTCATTTAATTCAGGCCAAATTAAATGAAATAATACTCCGACGATTCTTAAGAAAAATTACAAGAAGAAAATTATATCCTTGAGAAATCTCTTAAAAATACCTAACCCTATCCCGCTCGTGAGAACCGCATAATAAAAATTGTAGAGTTAAGCAACTCGCTATTTATTTAGGTAACGCGAAACGCACGTGCCACCCCCGGCTTGCTACCCTCATAAAACCACATGCTGCACATTCACACTAATTTCTACCTTACCACCTTGATATACAGTCTACTAGACTGTCCGATAAATTTGCCAGATAGTCGAGTCTTTTAGTTGAAAATTAAATGGCATTGTTCGTTCCCTCATTAATGCAATATTGCGCTCTCTGAGGCACTGAATGGCGGGGAAGGTTTTATTGTGTGCGAAATTTATTAACTGAGTTCTCTAATAGTGAAAAGTTTTGTTTTGATATTTATAGGTCAATAGTTTAATGTATTGTAGGGCAAGATTGGGTGAGCGTAAAGGTCAGTCGATTTATTTGAATAGTTACAAATCGAATATAAATTAGGTATCTATAACTGTAATGAATTGTGTATATTGTAATGACCAGATTTTATTTATGTTGTGTCTCGATAAAATAAGAATATACTGTGAAACAAGAACGTGTAATCTACCACGGGCGATCCTGGTACGTGTACGGTACCCGACTTCTTTTTCAGTCATAGAAGCCATATGGTCATAAGCTTCATCAAATCCTCATCTCATAAACAAACAGAACTATCGCCAAAACTAGCTTTAAAAAGAAATCACACCATACAGAAACCCGCCAGATGGCACCTTATCGACCCGCGAAACGCTGCTATAGTATAGTGCTAAGTATAGTGGTATTATTATTTAAACGCAATCTCCGATTAGCATAACCATTGTTACGCCGCTACACATGTTATCGCGGAATGAATGGCCGGTGACGTCGCTACTACGATTATTGTAAAAATCCAGTTGTAGCCGTAATTACCGCTGCTTGTATAACTTACATGTGCTGGCTCTAACTTCGTGCATTGTATGTAATTTGAAGTGCAGGAAGATTACAATTCCTTTTGTGTCATAAGACGATAAAGGGATATTTTCATTCTTTATTATTTATACTTTCGTCTATAAAATACAATAAAACAATGAATTCAAATCTTTCCCACGCAATGACAAAATTTGTATAGTTCCAATTAGTAAAACAATAACAACTTTCCACAAACTTCAATAAACATCGCAATTGATCAAATAAAAATGAATAATCCTATAATTGAACGGCCACCGTCGCCGCGACAAACACAAACGAACAAAAAATAATAGAATAAACGAGTTAAGCCCTGGCTTATTCCCACGAGGCGACTAGCTTTGATGTTTGGACTATTCACAACCGTAATGGCGAAATATATCAACCCCATGTGAAACATTCTGTAAAACCCTAACCAATGCCATATACGACACAATAACGTCCTTATCCTTCTAATTAAATAATTAGACTCGTTTAATTACAAATGCAAAAACTCTTTTCTACGAGCCAAGGACTTCGTTATAGCACAAGGGCCACGTCGGACATACATAAAACATGAGAACGTCAAAGAAAATGCAAAATTCAAAACGAGTCTCGCGTTGACGCAATAAAGTCCATTTCACCGACATTGATGGAATCCGACGACGAAAAACAAACACGACTCGTGTTGAACGATAAACGGCAGGCTAAATTCGTTCTTGAATAATCTAAATGTGCCGTCGGCGGGTTAATCCAGCATTTTACGGGAAACGACGGAGGCGACCACAACACGACTGACTAATTGCAACTCCGAACTGATAATCCATTCGCAGCGGGGCGGCTTCCAAATTAAAAACCCCCTGCAATTGTCCGGCCCGGCTGTAGCCAGGGATTACCGCTCCCACGGCCTTGCGCTCGCCGACCCGAGGGGAACGCCAAAAGTTTTGTAAGAATTCCCAAATCCAAAGATGAAATAGTAATTTATCAAAGGATTTTGAGAGGCCCAAGAAGCGGAAGTGAAAGATGGGACACCCTTATCGGAAATTGCAGTTGTTGCTTATCACAAGTTTTTCGAACCCCGGTTGGTCTGCCACTTTTGTCTCTTTGTGATAAAAGCTCAATATAAGACTACATAAGAGTTAAGACATACCATTCAAGTTTTGTTTGCAAAACGAGTGTCCAAAATAGATTGTACCTATATCATACAAAGTTATGGACACGGATGTTTCGCGTTCCGCATACCTAATAGATCGGAGTACTAACCCTTACATAAATAGGAAAACCATTCTCCACGCTTACGACCTGATTATTTATAAGCTTTTAACGGATAATATATGCACGATGCGCTGCACCTAAACGAATATACTGTCGTATTAATATTCAAATAGCTTCGGGCAATGGTCGAGATCCCCACGGCATCACTCCCATTTGCTTTACAACTGTGGTCAGGGAGAGTAAACATTACGCCTGAAAAACAAATTAAGCTAATAAGCAGCTGGTATGTTTCTGTTTTATTCTTAATTGCTTATTAATTGCTCAAAGTAAAACCACCGCACTGTCTGTAATAAAAATGTCCATGGCGATCTTATATTAATTTGTTTCACCAGCTGTAAAGGTTACGCCTATTATTGCACCTGATCGTGCATGATTACAAACAATCCTAATGACATTGAGTCACCTGGCCGGTAAGGTCAACAGCGTATTCGTCCTTTGTCAGGTTCGGATGAGGTTACCTACGCACATGCTTCTCAAATTCAAACAAACGCGAATGCGATAACGATCGGAGCTCTCGACGCATTCCCGGCGAATTCATCGTTTATGATAGGTAAAAAGAATTTCAGTACCGAACACGTGCGAGGGTAGATTAACAAAGGGTTCAATTTTTTCATTCATAACCCAAAAAGTCTACACAATTACGAGATTAGGAATGAAAAAGCGGGGCGATATACTTGTGTGTGGGTGAATGTACGGTTACAATCGAAAACTTGAACAAATAATCAAATGCACATGTGAGTTAACCTAAAAGTTGTTGATGTCTATGCGATAAAATGTCACAAATGCGTTATCTAGATTCAAGTAAGACTGTCTCTGCCAAGTTATGTTAATCGCTACCAAGCAAAAACTATGCAGAGATTCTAAATGCACACAGCGAATCGTTTGATGCGGCATCCAGAACGAGGCAGCTTGTAATGGCTTGCACGTAAGTATACATAATTTGACCACGTCCGTTTAGCCCCGAGCTGCGGCGCGCACGCACGCGACGACGCGCGTCAGTCGGGAGCCGCGCTTCTTATCGACAGAGCGTGTCAATCAAATGTAGCCTCTGCTGCCAGACCATACGAGCGGTATACCCACAGGCTCGCTAATGATGGACAACTTCTTTGTGCTGCTGATTGTACCGTTATGTGTCTAACTACTTCCTTGGTTATTGTAATCAGAGGGAATGTTTCCTTTGCGTATGCTGCTTTAATTGTTTGTGCTAAATGACCATGTCAAAAAGTAATCTTCTTCAAAAGAAAGATTTATAACTTTATATTTTTATCCTGGTTGATATTATTGTATCATTATAATAGTTATGAAAATTATCATCCAGTTTAACCTTCTGTTACAAGAAATATTTCGCAGATATATCTTATGTCTGATGCATGTGTGCGAAACTACTTTCCCCCACACAAATGCATTAAGAAATTGATGACACACCATTGTGTAATTTCACAACGAACCGTGTCCGTGGGCGTGATAATTGAGAAGAATCAAAATGATCAATCGTAGGTCTACTCCGTTTAATTCACAATCCTCTCGAAGCAGATGTAGGTTGACTAGTAGACGTTCACGGCTCGCACAAAAGACGGGAGCGATCGATCGACGGGCAACGTTCGTGACTATTATTCGAGCCGCGAATGCACCAGCGTACATCTGTTTCGTTCCTTTTGCCTCGCCCTGCATAATGAAACCGGCCCATTGTGAGGGAAACATCCACAAAAGAGCACGCACTTTAAAATACCGGCCGTTTCGTAAGAAAAAATAACGCGGCCCGAATGTGGGCGTAGCTCCCGTCGGAAATGAGAAGTCGATGCAACTGTTATGACATACGCGGTTCGTTAAGTGTTATTGAAAATAAACAACGGTTCGCGCTTTAACGAAGCCAATTCGCGTGTCAAATGCCGAAATATTTCACGAGGCGGACGGGCGTCGAAACGGAACGGAGACACTACAATTACTCGGAGGGTGAGTGTGTTCAGACAAATTCGATCGATGTACAATCACACCGAAAGAAACAACAAAAACGGGTAATGGACGTGACATTGTTGACAGGAGATAAATGGTATCGACAGTTAGATCGATTAATTTTATTGAATGTACTGCTATCATTTTTTAATAAATTTTTATTCAAAAGCAACTTCTTTTACTGATCAATCGACAATTATGTATACCGATATTTCTATCACAAACATACCAACGTATTTAAACAAATTGTGATGAACATAATTACTCTCGAAAGTTCGAAAGCGCAAAAACCAACAGATGTTCCTTACTTACCGCAGTTCTTTTTCAATTTTATTTCCATCTATTCATAAAACCAAGTTTACCTTTTCGTTTCTTTGAACATTTTCTAGGAATGAATCGGAGTTGCCGATTACAATAAATTTTCTTTTATTGTATTATATTCGAATATCTTCATGTTATTGAAACGTTTTGAATCAAACACTTCATTAAGATCAACTTAGTGAAATTCTTTGGAATTTTTATTTTTTTTGGTTGTAAATATCACTTAATTTTAAAAAGTCACCCTAAATTAAAAGGAAAGTTAACGAAGCTTAATCTCAGCCTAAAGAAATTTATCAAATTAGAGTTTAGACCAACATTACAATGGGTACAAATATTGTTGCGTATTTCATGCATTCTTGATATTGTCCGTAACACACGGTCTTTTTCAATTATAGAGAATTTCTTGTATTCTTGATATGGCTGTAACACATTCAATATGAAACGGTTTTGATCCATCATTCAGAACTACCAACTACGTAACAATGAGTGTAAGTTTGCAATTTGCATTGGTTAGGTGTAATAAAAAGTGGGTACAACAGTACGGGCAAATTGTGTTCCCTCGGGCACAGCGCCTGCGCCGACTATTAAGTGCACTTAATTCAGTCTAAATGCTGCCTCGCGGGTACCAACTCGCTCGCTGACACTTTAGGGTGCTCACTGATGAGAAAACTCCAATCTACGAGCTTTCCATTATGATTGAGAGCCTTCGAAATTGCTTTGTAATTCAATTCTGATACGTTATCAATTTTAGTTATCGGCTGGGTCTTAATTAGGGAAAATTTTCAAATTTCCCTCAGTATAAAAGAGCAAATACTCAATGTGTAATTAAAACAATTATAAATTAATATTACTCACATATGTTTAAGTTCGCCGCACTAGCAAACAATGAAACACGAATAATTTGCATTAATTAAAGCTTAGAGTTGTATTCAGCTCAAAGCTAATAAGCTCGTAGTATACAATGTGTAACTGTATAGACTATAGTGTATACAAATGAATCTAATCTCTCGTAATTTATTCAAGCTCAGCGAGGGGCCAGCCCTGAGACCTTAGCGGGGAACCCTCGCGTGTTGCGAAATCAAAAACTTCCACCAGAATTGATTTTACTTACGAAAATATTATTTGAGATGGTTATTTTTCACTGGCTTCTCTTTGCATTACAATTTAAATACATTTCATAGTAATTACATTAAGGTAAAAGATTATAGAGTATAAATCGCATGTTACACAGTATTTACAAGAAATATTTAGTAGCAAAAAATGAAACCGAATAAATACAGTTGCATGTTGTTCTGACCATGAGATGTTTTCATGCATTCTTGCATTTTAGGAGCTGAGTTATTCCCACAGAATCTCATAACAAACCAGCTCGAAATTAATAGTATTACGACACGCGACACCTTTATTATAATTAGAGAAAGTTATAAAAATTTATTCCGCTGCAATAAAGATACTTGTAGCATAAAATGAACGTTATATACGACGGAGCATGCATTATGCATCCGTTCTTAGTTACAATGGACATAAAAAAGATTTTTAGGTCACATTCGTCACAAAAATTTAAGTGCATACATTTACATTTCCTACCAGACCCATTAAAAATAGCAGCAAACGATGTTAGTGGTTATATTTATAGTAGGCAGGTATTCTTACGAGAAAATAATACGGATTATTTACATAGCATTGAAAATGTTCTAATGAGAAGAGTAACAATACACTGAAGTAACAGAAAAAGTAGCCTAAAGTTATTTTATAAAAGATTACACACAAATATCTATAGATACGACTGCAGCTATGAACCTGTACCAATCTCTCCAACAATATTTAATTGAATCTTAAGCAATTGATATCAAACTCGGGTTCGTAAATCATGTAGTGCGGCCAGACGTCTCAAGTATCCAAGGTGCACTGAGGTGCTTATACATAATTAAAGTTTCGGGTTAAGGGTACCCGCAATTTGGCGCAAGAGCATGCTAATAGCAACTCATCGATTTGACTAGACTCTTGGTAATAGCTTCGTAGCTTTCGCGAGGAAGATGAGGTTGTGTTACTTACTATTACTGTTATTCATATGTTTTCATTAGTGGATATGGTAAGCACGTATGTATTCAGTCTTGTTAGCACCTGGATATCAGCTAAGTGTACGTATGCGTTATTCCAAATTATATCAATATTTTTGAAATAAAGGTCTTTAACAACTGCTACCTTACCCAAAAGCTGTGTAATTAACGAAAGGGAAAATCATGAACTAGATTAAAAGATTTATAACCTAATTTTATCAAACAACTAGATTTAATACATATAACATTGTCTAAAACAGCGATAAATCCGTTTTAAACGTACTTAACAGTAGTTACAATTAACAAAACTCACTCGTCACGACTAGACTGTACTATCTAAGTAAAACATCACAGACCGTGTCGCAACGCGAAAGGGCTACTGTGTGGGATTATCAGCATCGTTACCATATTTGTATAGCCTTATACAGCTTTATAGACCCACCGGTGGCAGATAATCAAAACAATCTACAACAAATGGAAATTAACTGTCTACCACATTTATAATTCATAGCCAATATTCTAGTTTATGAAATATAGCACCAGGTGTTGATTCCGCGCTGTTTGTAAGAATATTTATTGGCCACCGGGCGACAATATTACTTGTTAAATTGTAAAATTTGCATAAGAAAATGATAAGGAAGAATATATTTGTGCGTTAATCAGTTTTTAAACGATATTTTAAACAAACATTATCACGATTTGGGTAAAGAAATTTAATTGAGTTAAACGAAGAAGTGATGATAGGCTTTAAAAGCCATTAGTTACTGTATATTATACGCATATTTAAATTAAAGAGTTGTAACCGATACTCTATAACTGGAATCGAGAGATAAGATATATCGAATATTATTGATATTAATTAAGAGCATAAATATATATAGCGTTTCGATTTTGTGCTATTTCTATATATATAAAACTCAAAGGTGACTGATATAGTGATCTATCAACGCACAGCCCAAACCACTGGACGTATCGGTCTGAAATTTGGCATGCAGGTAGATGTCATAACGTAGGCGTCCCCTAAGAAAGGATTTCCCGAAATTCTTGCGGGAACGGGGAAAAACGGGGATGCACGTACAAAGTCGTGGGCGGAAGCTAGTTAAAGATATAATTATTGAGTAGCAATTATTGCCAAGTAAGTTCAGTATACGTTTTCACTATTTATACATTTAACGTGTTTATTTATATGATTTAAAACATTATAATAGCGACTAAATGCTCTCTCACTCGGAGAAACAGAGCGCGACACGTCGGATATATCGTATTACATTACTTGTAGTAATTGTATCTGTTAATTTGGTATCCTGCCAAGTTTTACTACATACACAAATCTATATTAACAAAAATAAAACTGTCTGTCCGATAGAAAATGTTTTATCTTGATAAAACTAGATAGTTTGAAGTATATACGATTATAGGTGCATTTTTATAAGACCCTCGATAGTTCATCACCGGAAATTATTAATCATAAATGGGAGCTAATTAATGGAATGCAATTAATTTCCATAAACGGTTCCTAAAACCAGTAAGTACGTTAACATTGCTGATGGTAAAAACTCCTTGCGATGGCTCCGTTGCCATGTACAGGCAAAGGGCCGGGTATAAAAACATGTGCACGGTCAATACATACCATCCATACGTATGAAACCAGTCATGTGGAACCCTGGACCTGTGAGATCAGTTAGTCACCAGGGGTCTTGTTAACTGGATTGACTGTATGAAACAATGTATACGAAACGATGCACATGCTTCATCTAAATATAATTAGATGGCGTCCGATAATTATTTGCACATTGCAGTTTCTCAACCAGTTAGAATTGGCTACAAAATATTCTATATTGTAATATAGATAAGGAAAGACATAACATATTATAGTTTTAAGGTGCTTGTAAAGAAAAACTCATACAACAAAGTACCTATGTGACCGCATGTCGTCCAAGTCCATAATATTTGGCTGTGCTTGCGATACGCAACACGAAATCCCAATTTAAGTCGAGCATATGTGGAACAATATAAAAACAGATGTTGCAGTATGCATGGAATACTTCACATAAAGCGTGGAACTTATACATACAGAATGCGGAAGAATATTCCAAAACGACGATTTTTTTTTCATACTTATTCAGGTTACAGGTTTCTCATTAAGTTGACTAATCATGCATGTGTGTTCATTTTATACGTAAAAATCATCCTGTAAAAAAATGATGATGAAGATTTTTAATTGAAAATGATTCTACTTTATAAGTTTTTTTTTTTTTATAAGTACAATAATATAATTGCCATTGTTGCAATTTTAAGTATTTTATTATTTTAAAATGTGTTATTAAATAACCTCCTATGATTCTCATCTAGCCTTCCACCAACAAAAGCCATTGACACGCCGAAATCGTCAAGGTCAATGTCACGCGCACAAAGATCGCGAAAGTTACGTCTGCTCTTGGATAATTGCGCGGCGACGTAATCGGCCGTAATCCAGCGGGTTTCCATTTACGGCGCGCAGCTTGCCGCACACCGCACCGCATAGAAACAGCTGACGGCCGCACGCGCCGCGAATGCATATTAATGTCGCGGCAAAAACGAGCATAAAATCGAAACGCTATATATCGAGCTGCGTTGACGCGCAGGCGCCTCGATTACGCAACGAACGTGTTATTACAGTCGCTGTAAATGTACGGTGGTAATTCTTTTACACACTTTTGGCGCTACGGCCTATGATGACCTATGCGGCCGCGTATGATTTCAGAAATAAATATAAACTACACATAGATGTAATCGTCAATGTTCATACTGTTTAAATTATTAATTAAGTATATGCTTAACAATACCTTTTTTGGAAAACCGTTTCACTACAATATCTAAATCTAAATACATAATGCAATTTCAAATTCAAAAAGGTTATAAGTATAGACAAAAATAACAACCACTAAGACTATTTACCATTTTGCACAAATTGTAGTAATCTACATTACAGCTAATTAATAATTAATTATTGATATTAAGTTTCAACATACTCATCGCAATATTTTGTACCGCTTCTAATTCAATAACATTAATCCAAGTCATTATTCTTTGATTACCCACCAAATAGGAAAGCGTTACATGTCTATGAATAGATAGGTATACACATACATGTAACATGTCTAAGCCAAATTTCAGCGAAGTCATCTCAGCGTTTGTAGCGCTTCTTGGTCGATAAGTATTAGTTGCCGCGTTGTCAAGCGCGAGCCGAATTTATGAGGGAGTAAACAGGGTTACCCATATTTCAGGATCTTTATGAAATCCCTCGTAATGTACCCATTTGAATAACTTGGTTAAATAACGTGATTTATAACACGTGTAAGTAATCTGTGTCAAATACATAACAAAATACTGCAGCGTTGTTAAATGATAATAATTGTTGCTTAAAAAGTGAATATATGTCAACATAAAAATATTGCAATTGATAATAACAAATGATTGATGATTCACAAACATTATAAGTTGTTAACAACAAGCCAATTATAAAATAAATAATTTTCACTTTCTTTTACCGCAGATCCCAAAGTTTATTTTATTATATTAAAGTATATATTACATATATTATTATATAATTAATATGAATAGCTGGCAACCCTGACGGCTACAAGTGGAGTCGTGACATTTCTCCCCCACGGCGACGCATCTGTCCCGCTCGTTATTGAAAGAACCAATAAAGCAACAATAATGAAGCTTTATATCAACTAAATTAAACATTTTACTGTATGGCAGCCCCGAGCGTGTGGGGGGTGGTGTATAGATAATTGTTATGTTCGTATATATTACATACGTAATGATATATTACGATTAGTAATTATTTCACAATTCAACGTTCAAACGCAAAGACACTTCGACGTTCAAGATAACTAATTAAATTTCTAGAAGATTAGGTAGGTACCTTCAATTTTATACTTAATTGATTAACATTTTTGCAAGTCACTTATTAATCACTGTATGGAGTATGGTGTAAATCGTACTTTTCTGTTTACCACAGGAACAGGGGTGCAAGATTAAAATCTATCTACAAATTCATTAGGAAAATGACTTCGCGAAAAATCCATTTACACGCAAACAATTATTACATTACATAACATAACAAAACCATTTAATTCACACTTCCATTCACTGCTATAACAAAGCTATATTAGAAATACAACAAAAATAAAATGCCAAATATGTTTGCATAGCTGTATAAACTAAAGTGTGTATTTTACCGCACAAATTTTCAATAAAGTAACATTTACCGCATCAGTAATTACTCCACATTAAGCGAAAATACCATACACAATACAGATTGAAACTTCATACAACACTGCCAATCTGCATTTACATCGAGAATAACTTTCACCGGTTCTCAAACATCGTATAAAATCGAATAAAATAAATATCGAACGAGACAGATTATAAATGATGGTTAATATAACGTTCAATAAACATTTATCACTAGTATCGATAATTTTAATCGACATTCGGAGTCGATAAGAGCAGCTGTTGGTTGCACCTACGGACGACTAATGGACATTAGCTCGATAAGTCGATGTAAAGGGTGGGCGAAGTTATACCGTAATAAATGCATAAATAGTGTACTGATAAGTGATAATTAAATTGATAATTCGTCGTGATTTATTGTTTTCTTTCGCGGTATACAAAATGTTTTCTTTAGTCTAGTAAATGATTATGTACTTTAAATCACATACTGCGCTTGTGTATACCAACGACTACAATTATTGATCGCGGTCCGCGCCAAAAAGTTAGATGTCAAACTTACTCAACATTGTAGTTCAGACACAAATATCACGAAAAAAAACTTGAACTGTTTTTCTACAACTTTCGCATATAACCGCGCGGCGTCCATCATAATACGTACGTGTTCCCCGCAAGATGCAAGACTCATTGCATAATGTATAAGCACCATTATTTACTATCACAGTTATCTAGCATCTGCTCTAACATCTTGTCTCAACAATATTGCATACAAAGCTGCAAGTGGTATGGATAAACACCTTAATCGCAAGCAGCTTTTCGCACTAAAAAACACACTGCAGGTGGACAGGGTCATCGACGTTAGACCTTTGATAGGTTACATGGACACAAAGACCCACGGGGCTCGATGGAATTTTGGTGTTTTTATTCTATTTTATCTGGAGGACCAGTTAAGTCTTCTCTCATTACGTGAATGTTTTATAAAAGTTTTTATATTCATACTTTTGGATCGTTTAGGAAATGTACAACTTTCATAAATTCAATACCAAAAATTCTCCGCTTCCATTTAGCTAAAAACATTTTTAATCACCTACCGCCAGACGTTTTTAACCAAAGTTCTTAAAACATACTTTCAACCGCCTAAAATTTTTTACACGATCGGTTTTCACCTTTTTAGTATGCTATTTTAAGCAAAAAACTTTAATTTACATTCTTATCTCGAGAATAATTTCAACAAACGATAAATTCTTTAACACTTAGGTACGACGGCTAGTAAATCGACTTAAGTATGCAGTGTCAAAAGCGTTCAACATAATATGAACCGTGTCCTTATTAGAAACGTGCGCAAACGAATTTGAAAGATATTCCTTGTTAATTAAGATTGAAATTGGTGTGATGTAGTCGGCTATGTTTGGGATTTAATGGAACGAGTCTTGTAACTTTCTGCATTTATTTGGGACAGTACTGGCTTCCTAAACCGGCTTTAGCACCTGCCCGATTCGTTATTTAAAGGGTTCATATTGACGACTTTTATTTGCATATTTGAACGTAATTCGTTAGTGAGTTTTTACTAGATATAGAATAAGCTGGCTATTAAACTAAATAATCAACTAATTGATACCTTTAATGATATCGAATTAATTAATCACCATCATCAATTAGAAATTAACGCAATAGTTGTTAAGTATTAGGTACAATTTTTATATACGTAGGTACACATTTAAATAATAATATAAGAGACATCTTAAACCGGCTTCGTATTATATTTCTTGGAAGACCAGTCAATAGGTACATTTTGAAAAATCGCTGACGCATAACGCTTTTGTGTGCGCATACCTTTAGTCCAGGGTCGGCGGTCTCATAATTGTAGAGGTGCCGATACAACGATAGCATCAGAATATTCGGAATTTCCTTACCCGGGGCTGTTTAATCGGAGAATTTAATAAAATGACCCACGCCGATACAAGCTGATTTATTGGAGAATCCCAGATAATTCGCTGTAATTAAGAATGCAAGTAATCGATTTTTTGCCCGAAATAAGGTGTCGAAAAACGACAAATTCTTTCCTGTATATAATTTACATTTTACGTCATAAGATTTTAGGCTTTATGTAGAGAACCTGAGTGAGTGTGTGATAGTTTTTTCCAATTAACTATTACTACATAGTATAAAACAAAGTCGCTTTCTCTGTCCCTATGTCCCGATGTCCCTTTGTACGCATAAATCTTTAAAACTATGCAACGGATTTTGATGTGTTTTTTTTTTTAATAGATAGAGTGATTCAAGAGGAAGGTTTTAATATAAAATTTATTAGGTTTTAGAAAAAGCGGGCGAAGCCGCGGGCGGTAAGCTAGTTTGTAAATAATAAACACTAAATACAATGTATTCGTACCGTTTTCATCACCTAATTATATCCTTTCAATTAAAAATAATAAAAACCTCCTGTACTGAAATTATGAGTAAAATCGACTGCAATATATTTTATTCAAACTGAAATTGTCTGCACGCGTCTATCAGCGACTGATTGTACACTGGCCATGCGTAACACTTTTGTATTATTTCACTACCCGCAAATTAGCTGCATTTATTAAAATCTATTGCTGTTTTGAAAAATAATTGAAACTACATAATATATCCTGTATTTATATTATTTATATGTTAACAAGATGTTAACGAATAAGTTGAATGACATCGGACAGCGTTCTCACAAGCAAATGTAGCCAAAACATGCATTGTGACCTGTCATGTAAATCTCACCGCCCATAAATTTTGATAATTCCTAATCCATTCGAAACTTTTCGTTGAACATATGCTTTGCGTATGCTTTTCAAGCGATTTATTTAGAATAATCTTCTCATTTTATTAGATTCAGATTTGAGCTGAAATCAAATGGTTACAGTCCATTTTATCGACAATGTTTTTGACAAAATCGTGCTTATTACGGTTTACCTTGTTAGTGTATTAATAATTTGTGGATATAATTCCGTATCAAAGGAAATAGGAATACGAGCTCGAACTTTCACTATCGATACCCACGCATTTGCACGTGGCATAATATTATCTATTTCACAATTGACACCTCAGTGAACATCAATTAGCGACAGCTATTCATTGATAAATTGATAACCGATATCTAATATTCTGCTATTGAGACACGATTTGATTTAGGTATTATGAAACTTGTAGGTATTTTATTTTGCTTGATTTTGTAAACAAATTCAATTCGATGCGTCATCGATTTCATAATATTAATATAATTAATACAATATAATAATATCAATGCAGAAATGAAATGCTATTGACATTAATTTGAACGTTAAAATTATATTTCACGAAATGAAATAATATAGAATAATTTAGATATACATTATAGTTGGTTACGTTTGAGAAGTAGGAATATGAGATATATTCGTTTAATTAATTACACTAGTCTTAAAGTACATTACAATTTTTAGTAGCTAAGCGTTTAAAAACTACAAAATATACTAAAATAAAAAGTTAATAACGCGCGTGTCATGTCTGTGGAAAATTAAATAAAAACCGGTAACAAGAAAGTTAGTATTGTAACGTGGGTAATCACCGCGGGGATTCGTGAAATGACGTCTGATAACGATCTTGAGATTATAAAGCGATGCAGTTTTTTGCCGCCACTGAAGGACATACAAGGTCTTGAAATTATTTTATTGAAATCTCGTATTGCATATAAAAATGTATAGGTACTTTCAACAAATGAGTGGTTGGTCTCCGGTGACTGATTTTTACACGAGTTACACAAGATAGGTTTATTTTATTTAGTAAGAATATTTGAACTACATCATTATCCATTTAACAAAACAAGACAAAACTTTTTCAATTTATAGTAGGTATAAAAGGCTCTTCAATTAATAATAAAATATAAAATTGTTAAACTATTCGTAGTTTAACAATTTTACTTCGGTCCAAAGCAGAAAATTTAACTAGTTAACACAAAATAACATGTCCAGAAACAATACCCATTTATATTTAAAGCAAATTTAATATAACTGGTTAAACTCGTTACATTTGGGAATAGTTGCTTCTTAGTTCTTACAGACGGAGGGTAGTCTGAGAATGTCTGTCATTTCGAGACTATTCCATTGGGAAATCGGCAATAGTACTGCAGGTATTATTCCGAAAATTTGACTACCTAACTCAAACTGCATTTCTGATGGGAAACGCGTTCAATACATCAGCCGATCGGGATACTTGCCGTTGTACTGCATCGTTTATTTTCGTTATTCATGATACATTTACTATAGCTATTGTTTAAATGGTATACCTATAATTTTATATAAGAAATCCTTACATACAGACTCACTACTGTCTCAACATCTCAACACTACAACAAAATTATAACATCTTAGAGGTACCAAGATGATTTATTAACAAAGCATTTTAAAATACAATTTTAACAGACAGATGAATAAAATGTTAACATTGAACTAACCTACAGTCTCTTGCACCACAGACGTATCCAACGCAACCTTGCCCATGCCAAATATTATTAGGGTACAATAATTACGAGCCAATTCGATCCGGACATCAAAGAGCAACAATTATTGCGATTTGCGGCACAAAAACTGTGCCCCGAGCGAACGCTATTATATCCGCGGGTGACCTAACAAAACACGATGCAGTTTTTGTGTTTTTATAAACAACTGACCCGTTAATTTTGCCTTTGTTGACGGTATAATGGGTTTACAAATCGGAAACATGAACGTTGGTATTTTAGATACTGTCCGAATTTATAACGATCTAGATGTTCTGTCTGTGTTAACACAGGAAAAAATATAGCTCGTGTCATTTAGAAAATAATGATGCTATAGAAAAACTTTCATCACCTGTAAAGTTCTACTAGCATAGCAAAGTCTTGACAGAATACCAGCGCTGTAGTCGCAGCTTGCTGCGACTATGGCAGAAAGCTGAGTCAAGACCCTTTTCTGGAAATGCAGTGCACACACAGTACGAAATTCTCAGCGAACATGATGTCTAATTTTATGTATCGTACTTTCTTTCTTGTTCTATTTTGTGTTTTCTTCTTGTGTGTGTACCTTTTTCTAGGAATAAATGTTTGTTTCTTTCTTTTCTTTCTTTCTTTCTTTCAAAGTATGTTGGCATACAATCAAATTTTTCCGCTTATAACATTAGTAGAGCCTAGACAGGCCCGACATCGTTTATCCGGAATTTGGTAGTGCGTAACAAGACATTTCAAATATGTATTGAGCCCATCTATCAGGGCGGTCGCAATTGCATTCCACGCCTACATCATGACCCTAAACGTGAGGCTGTAACGTATATCTTCTCAATTCTCCTTTGTTCTTCCATTTAATCACGCTATTTTATGGGCTATCTTATTGGTGTTGGTCCTCGTATCGTTTAACATGTGTAAAAATGTATTGTTGACTATGTTTATGTTGTGTCTAATCTAAATCTAACCTAGTTTAGTAGAATAAGAGTTACACGATTTCATTATAAAATCTCCTCTATCTCACGTGAATAGGCTATAATCATAATATTTGGAATTTGTATTATCTTAGTTAGAAATGCAACCATTCAAAACTTCAAAGAAATGGATTTATAGTTCAAACAAAATTTGTTTCTCCAAACTGCATACGGTAATAACTACAGCACAATTTACAAACACTTATTGGATCCCGGAATCCTTGCACCCCAACATGAATTACCATTAATTCTACTTCCACGCACCTCATTACAGGAGTGCGGGCACTCCGACCGCAATTTGCGAATCGCGTGATGTTGCGGCCCATTATTAATTTTACATTACTACCGCCGCTAATTTCTCGTTGCTTGCCCCGAGTCCTGGGGGCAGGTCGGGGCAGTTGGGGCAAACAGCAATTAATCCGGAGAACACGATACTATTGGGGGAACATCTCGATCGCAGATTGCATAATCCCGCTGCATTTCTAGCGCTTCGGAGGGAGCGGGCCCCTCCCGAGCGAGGATGTGAGGGCTAATGTATTATTCTTTCAGCTCATTGTTTGTCCGTGGATCGATC
Source organism: Colias croceus (assembly GCF_905220415.1). Taxonomy (NCBI): domain Eukaryota; kingdom Metazoa; phylum Arthropoda; class Insecta; order Lepidoptera; family Pieridae; genus Colias; species Colias croceus. The sequence goes on from NC_059541.1 coordinate 10,603,078, forward strand.
AAATTGAACACATTGGACGTGACGTCGACGTGTGTACAGTTAGAGAGATGTAGTTTAACGTTTGCGAATGAATGACCTAATCTAATGTAAGAACTATTAGTAAGGATTCTATTCTTGTTTAAATAGAAAAGGATGATTTTTTTTCAAGAAATTTTATAAAATTAATTTCTTTCATTAAATAGAACAAATGATAAATAATGAAACTTCTTGTATGTGTAGGGTATTCTATACACGGTAAGTACCTTGCTAATTGTTATCAAAAGCTACCATCGATGAAATTTAACAAGTGTACCGACACGTTAATTAAACTTTTCGATAAAGTGCACGTGATTAGGTACTTTCCTCTTGAAAATGGATTATCAACTCAAATAAATCAATGGATAGGAAAGTTTTTTAGCACGCCGTCTCGCTTAAGATATAATACTGACAACGCAAAACAAAAAACTACAAAACGAAGATAAAAGCTTCTCATAAAATAAGTAACAACTTCACCTATGATGAAAAAACAAGTGGTTTTTCTTTGCAATCCTGTCATCGAACAGTTAGTTGGCCAATAAGCGACCTTACTGCTTTGATGTTAGAAATCAAATTAGTTTGTACTATGGCACTAGTTGGATGTATCTTGTAAAATCTTCATACAATGTTTAATTTCGCTCCTTCACGCTTGTTGTCATTTGTAAAGTCGACTTGACAGTTTGCTCGAATTACCGACGCGAGCTCAGTTTACAACGTTTACGACCACTTTTACTTGGAAAAAAGATTAACAGCTATGTTTTCCCTGGAAATTGTAAAAAGCACTGTTTAATTTACATATAACTCCTTATTTATTTACTCTTTATTAAAAATCCTTAAGAATGTAAAACGGAACCTTTAAATATTATATGAAGAAACGTTTTGATACGATTTCAGAAACATTTATAAATCGACATATATTTATTTTAGCGAGTTAATAAATGACAAAACATCCCCATAATTTGGTAAACTGGAGGGGTTCAAATTGCCCCGCCTTCCGATACCGTCTGTCATTAATACTCGGAATATTTCAACTGCTTCACTTGTAATTACAAAACTTTGCCCCGTTTAGTTGGTCCCGGAAATATATACATACCACCCTTAAGTACCTATGTCGAATATTTAGCGTCACGAATAAGATATTTGGATTACAGTTCAAAATTACTTTATATAAGTACCTACCTACCTACTTAAATATTTGAGAAAATAGACGTTATAAAATTTACCTACTAATAATAATTCATAGCGTTTACACCACAGTTTACACTATACGGTCTACACTCAATAACTATTTATCAAAGAATTTGGGTAAATTGATGATAAAATAAAAGCATGTCGAGGTAATTTTTTTACAATCAAGTACCTACTGTGTAAGGTGTATTTTTTAAATAAAATATCTTACAATATTATTTTCACTCTAAAAAAATAATATCTACGCACACAAAACATAAAAGTTTCAATCCAAAAATAATTGCGGCGTAGCTTAGTCAACTCATAAAATTGCATTCAGGTCACAAAAACCAAACACACGGTACATTTACCTTTAGCACAAACGACGAAGTGCATTAAACAAAAGCGACATAAATTCCATGCAAACACCTTAACCTGTAACTTATACAACGATAATTGGAATTAATGGGAACCGAATACGCGCGTGCTATAAAATATCAAGTGGTGCAATGCATTGCTGAATTGTGTGCGCTAGAATACTCTTTATTTTGGGGATGGTAAGGGATAAAGTGGCATGGCGTTACCGATGCATAGTTAGGCTATGTGTGGCGGTTTGTACGTGAATGTCAGAGGTGATATGATACGAAGGCAGGTGCGTCTGTCGCAGGCAGCTGCAGGACGAATATTTACAATTGCATTAGCGATTTCGCTGCTCCTTTTTCCTATTTAATTTAATCGTTTGAAATTCCGCGATCATTGCGAAGTTGTTTTTGTCGTTCAAAAATGTTATTGTAAAAAATTTAAATGAATGAACAAAATTACTGGTGGACGGAAAATATGTTGACAAAAAATTATCGACACGCACCCTTATGTACATACTCCACTGCAATAGGTACTTTATCAACACGGTCATTTCGACGGTAGGTACATAGTGTGCAAAAATATTTCCTCAAAACCTTTGCAAGTATGTAAGTATTATCTTTCTTATCTAAAAATTAAATAGGAAACATAATATGAAAACAACATAATCACACGTCTCAAAAACATTCATCTCGCAATATACCTACTTACCACAAAATAACGTCCAGAACTCCAAACCCTTTGTGAGCGTGAAATCATTTTTTACAACCCACATCGCACATGCGGTTGTCAAGTCACAGTTAACCTACTTCTATCTAACCACCCATATCGATAATTACATTAACCAACGCTATGCATTCACATCTCTCGGATCAGGTGTGGCCGAAATGTTGATCGATCACAAATCCTCACTTTACGACCATTTTATAGTTCTTATATTTGTTTTATGGTTGAAACTTGAATCGGAATGAGGTGTTGTAACTATTCATTTTCTAATCAGGGATTACGGTTAAAGGTCTTGACTTCAAAAAATATGCATAGCTTTGGGTAATGATAGATACAAGTATCTATACAATGAATTTTTACATTTCGTACTAAACACATAGACAAATAATACTTTATTACTTTTTTAAATAATATTCAAACGTCGAGTAGAATTGAAAAATGCCGAGTACTTCAGGTTTGTATACAATCTATTAAAAAATAACATTCCTATTCGGAATTTAAAAACCACATTTTTTTAACAATCGCTTTTATAATAATCAAACCCGTCTATAATTATGTAAGTAGAAGATCCCATACATTGCATGCCATCCATCAGTGCTATATGCATGAGCCGAGGCACATAAAATAAAAACACAAATATAGTTGAACGCCCATCAATGCTTCGGTGACTCAATACCTGCTTGGACCACGGCAACATGGTATAAATCGGGTAATAAAATTATTTTTGTATGTGTATCTCGATAGAATAACTTTAGGACATTCAAGAAAATAACTAATAACCAAAGCCAAACTTTGTTCAGTAATATATCTGCTAAATATTTGTGTTAATTCTTCAATTCTCCGATTCATTGCAAACAAAATCCATCGTTATAGTACCTATCTACAAACAAGATATCTGTTACTGCATTAGGTACTCAATCAATTTCCATATCCGACAGCCCAGTAAAACGCAAACAGCACGCAACAATTTCCTTCGTGGAAGAACATAGCCTAAAAGCATCAATTCAGTTGCATCAAGAACCGTTCCAAAATCAAATCACGTTATGCATTTCCCGGGCCGCGCAGGGCCAATGCGCCCGCGCACGCTTCTAACGCGGGCGCGGGGGGTGACCGGTCCGCGCGCGGTGGTATGTAGCCGTCTGCCGTTGCACTCAGCTGACACGGCACAATTTTAATCGATGTAGAGAAAACAAGCACACTTAATTTCTTTGTTTTATCAAGTAAAATTTACAATTTAACCTTGTAGCATGAATAATGGAATGTGTAGTTTTTACGCGAGCTGTTTTATTTGAAATTTTTAATTTATATTTGCATTTTTATTTATAAGTTTACAATGGTTAATTAAGAATACAATATAAAAACCTTTCAATTATAAATAAGGTAAAATATTACGATTGTATTCTATAAATTTATACACTAGATAAGGTATAATAATTATTAAACGGTAGACAATGAGTACCACGTTTGGTATAATTATGTAACGCCCATGCCAATACCTAAAGAGAATTTGTTACTGACCAAATATTTTGAGCTCACTTCTCATTAAATTCTTGCCCGAGAGCAAATTGTCCCGATTCAAATGCTTGGTCATGATTGCTGGCGCTCGATCGTATCGTCAATAATTATAAGTATTATAAACATATAATATTTTGTCCGTACTTCACACGATACCTTCAAGTTTTCTCATAACGAGCAGTTAATGACCGTCACAGTTCGTGTAACAGCAGCGAGCCGTTACCACGCGGCCATCGTTCGACCGCAAAGATACCATATTATTTTCAAACCATATCTAAAAATCCAATTCGCTATCGACGTGCATTTAATTATGTACCTGTTTCTTTCACTTGTTACATTCGTTATAATTAGATACTTCTGGATCATACATTAGTCATCAAACTAATAGTTTGACCGAATGACATGACTTACTGAAGTCGATTAGAAAGATAATATATTCACAATCGAGTGATCTTTCTAATTATATTCCAATCGCCTCACACCATGCAATGTTTAATGCTAATGATAAAAAACAAGTTTATTTATAAACTACATAGAATACTTTATTTGCATATACGGTACCCAATTAGTGTTTTTAAGAGGAAAAATTATGTAATCAATAATACTTACATGAATTACCCTAGAGACGAGAAAAAAATGCTTTACTTATTAAAGCAACTAAGAAATATGATACCCGGCTGTAATGATGGTGAAATTAATGACCCGTGCTAAGTAACAAGTTGCCCGCGTATATTATATTACGCTAACGTGTTGTGAGGAGTACATACTTCGTGTTACAACTAGACTCATTCTACAGAATGTCTGTGGAGAGTGACCGATTCCCAGAACGTCATGTATTTTGATGCGATAATAACGCAAAAAGCCAGTTTTTCATCGAGACATAGTAATTTTCAATGATAATACGAAGAGATTTATTGCGAATAAAACCAGTTATTTTCATTCTTTAAAAGGGAATTTTCTTATCTTGTATGTAATCATCAATATTTAACATCAATGAATTGTAAAGAAATCATGTATTCCTAAAAGAGACGTACATATGATATACATAAATTTATACAAATAACATATCAAACTAGAATCACGTACATAATTATAAACTTAGTTTTCTCTATGTTAAATATTATATATGACAAACTAACATTTAATTACCAATGCCAGTGGCAGCTACAGCCCACAGCGCGTCTCAAACCCGTTCCTCGCCCGGTTAGAAGTTCTAACTTTTTATTTTACCGCGCACCCTCCACCTTAGCGCGAACCCATACTATCCTTGTTTTGTTTCGATCGGAACTTTCGCACCGGAGATACAAAAGCGTATAGACGTTTTAGCGCGACGAGTCAACTTTAACATCTTGTTTATTGCGCTGTAAAAATTATTCGTTAATTGCATATATTACACGGCCGATGCGTGTGGTCAGTCGTTTGTTCTGATGAAATGAGTCCGCTGAAATGCATTACAACGAATCGCTGTTTCTTTTTGAACGTGAATTATCAAATTTTGCAGTACAAAATTGTGTCATGATTTAACGAAAGTTATATCATTATTTTTAATTATTCATTAATAATCTGATCCAGCCAGTAATAAAATCATCCAAAATCAATTATCAAACTCGCAAAATTGCAAAACATTAAATTGTTATCTACCTAGTCTAGACTGTACAAAATACATACATAATATTAAAGTTAATAGTTATCATCTTTTGCATAGCATTAAATGTAACCTTATCTTAGAAAGTCCTTCACCAAGATGACCATAATAATCTTTTACGTAGACTGCCTACGGAGATACGTTCTGTACGTTATGATCATTCCATACTTATCTATATATATATTTTATTATTTTCACCACTGATTTCTAGAATATAACTTTATTTTCTCCTTTTCCCTTGATTGTATAGAAATTAAATATTCAAGACCGCTCAAAATTCATCTATGTAAAACACAATACCTACAACAGACAAACAACAGACCTATCGTATATAAATATTCCATTTCGCAATAAAAAATACCATCCATCATACACAAATCACATTGCTAATTGAACACAAATTGCGTTTAGACATAGCACTTTAAATATGCAAGCAAGCGGGCAAGTTTACTGACCCACGGTAATTTTTCCGTCAACAAATCGAACCGACTACACGCAACCACTGGGAAATGCATCTACACAATGATTACATACGTTGCACTTGATGTAATTACGCCCGTATTCCTATCTGCACTCCGCACTAACAGATATTAAAATGCTATTATTTTTTTCCATTTTAATAGCCACTTTTTAACGGATGGATACAATTTCACAAACGAGCGATTAGGATCGGATAGTAAGTGAACTTCTTGATGTATAGAAATTAGAAACGTCAATTTTTAACCCGCATACAGACGGAAACATAAGTCGTATGTTGTATTCTTCTAACTGTTAAAGCACTGAAAGCATATATAATTATTATCAATATTATACTTACCCGTAGGGATATTTTCATAAACTATACACGCAATAATTGTACGCAAATATATATGAATGTTATTTACCACATTTAATAAAACATCTACTGACTACATAAAATAACTTTTTACGAATTTATTAAGCAATTTTTAGAAAAAGATATAAACTACCCGCATAATACCAAACACAATCACATCCATAGAAATATCATTCGCAATTAAATACCAAGCATGTAATTAACTATATTATGTAGATCAATAATAGATATTGTTTTAGTTAGAAAGCTATAAGAACAAAACAAGCTAGCTAATGCCGTATCTACTAATAACAATACATAGAAAGTTTATAACAGTTTACAGCACAAGCAATTCATAATTAATATTATTCCACACCATAAAAATATATTATAACATTTGGAATCAAAAATAAATGCTTATTTTATAAGCTCATGTTTTAAAACTAATGCATTACTTAAAACAAATCACAACTTAAAAGAACATCATGCAAACCGAAGCAAAATTTTAGAGAGAATAATTTTAAACAATTAGATTACACTAAAACTAGAAACAAAATCCATTTATATTAATTTGAGAATTCATTCTAGTACTTACATCCAAGTTAGCTATTCTAAAAATGATTAAGACACTAAATCTACCGAACAAAAAAACATGAAATTAATTATATGAAAAGCATTTTTATTTTTGCACCCATAAAAAATAGCTATAAAGCAATTAAATGTTAAATAACTACCTAGTTGCTAGGTGTATTAGAAAAGTTGGCCCGGGCCTCTCCTTTGTTAATATTGAGATAATATTCAGGAAACATTAAAAAAAAATTTAACCAAATTGATGAAACAAATAAAATAATCAAGTATATATTGAAAAATTCATTTATCAAAACAATAATTTTACACACAAGAGATTGAGATATCATTATGACACTAATTTAAACGCTTACGCTTATTTAAATAAATAATTGCATATATGTACCTATATGAATTGAAACATGCACCACTAGATGGAATATATATTGAGCAAATTTGGTAAGCAAGTTAGATATCCTGTAAGCTTGTTCCAACTATACTATAATATACCTACCTATGTTATCAACTAAATGTTTGACCTACATAAGTCCACTTGAGACATTATCTATAGCCATATCAGTTACTATGGAACTATGCCCCAATTTGTACTAAATATCCTACTAATATTACATTTGTGAAGCTTATATTTGTATAGCTAGGTATGTTAGTTTGGCTAATGTTGAATCAGACACTAAGAAATAATTGTCACAAATTTAAAATGTAATGTATTTTTTTTAAACCAAAAAAGTACAGTACAAAAAAAGTTCCTCATACTAATAAGTATAAGGAAAATTTTGATGAAATCAAATTTAAAATTTACTAAAGTTGATTGCCAAAATTTCATGAATTAAATATGTAGGTACCTACCTAATAAATAAACATAAGGAATGAAATAATTTAGATGCTTCTGTGCTCCACCAGACCAAGACAGATAATATTATTTAAAAAAGAGTTATAGGTAAATAAATAAAGGATAAGATCCATACTAAGATCTAACAATAATAATACAAAGACATACTTATTTATTAAGTTTAGGCCTTTTTAAATGACCTTGAAACTTATAGTTATTGATATGTAGATAGTTATAGTAATTACAAATTTTAATTCAGATAGGTATTTTGTTATTTATTGACATTATTTTATTTAAATATAATGTAAATAAAGCATATTGTAATTGTATGTTAATACTTAATTTATATTTTAAACACTAATAAATACTAATTAGGAAATGATCCAACACTATTTTATAATAAGCCTAAATTTTGAAGCAGGCTCTAAGAAAAAGAATGTTTTTATAATGAAGACAGAGAAATTATTAACTTTGTAAGCATTCAGAAACAACAATTCATTAGATTACATTTGTGGGCTTTCCTTTTTATTATGTAGTTATTATCCTTAACATTATCCTCTGAAGAATACAAAATACAATCTCAATGAATACCTACTCATATCAGGTAGGTAATTACCCAGATTAAGTAGGTATGTTCATTAGATAACATCTTTGCATGAAACAAAAAGATAATTTTTTATCATATCAACTATTTCGCGTCGTGTGATAATGACCAAGAATATATTGAAGTCAAGTTCAAGACGCGTTGCCTTGAATTATCACGAATTTGTGTAACTAGGTTTTTATGTAATCTTCATTTTTCTTATAGCCGTGCTAATTTATTGTATAAGTTGCTATGTACTCACATCTTATATTTACATATTTGCGTAAAATGAAAACGATTTACGTCAAATACGTAGCGGTAGGTGCCAACCTACCTTTTTAGTTTCATTTTTTGGTTAGACGGTTCATGGCAGTTAGGTATTACAAAATATAATTGAAACGAAGTTGTTAACGACTTTTTGAAACGACGAGTTTAATTCTGAAATGTAGGTAAGTAGGTACCTATCTACCTACCTATTTTAAGTGAGATATGTAATCATATTCGAAATAACATCATTGAAATAATCAATCAATTTCTTCTGGAATAAATTATTATTATAGGTAGGTACTCATTTGTGTTACATACCTATTTACTAAAAACAAAATGAAAATCTTGTAAAATTTGTGATTGTTTAGTTGAAGTACCGGTATTTCTTTAGAAATTTGCGGCACGAATTAAGGGGGGGGGGAGGAGAGGGAAAGGGAGGGGGGAGGTAAGGGGAGACTCCCTGTGAAGTGGGGGGGGTGCGGAAACCCCCCCTTCTATTTTTTTTTTAATTTTTTTTGAGTTTATATTTATAGTAGCTTACCGCCCACGGCTTCGCCCGCTTTGTCTAAAACCTAATAAATTATATACTAAAACCTTCCTCTTGAATCAAAAAAATTTAAATTAAAAAAAACCGCATCAAAATCCGTTGCGTAGTTTTAAAGATTTAAGCATACAAAGGGACATAGGGAAATAGGGACAGAAAAAGCGACTTTGTTTTATACTATGTAGTGAAATGTAGTTAGACATATATTGAAGATTATGGGCTTTCTTGACTGCTCCGGCGCTGCAGAACGTGGCGCTTGCCCCCGTGTACCTCGTTGCAGGCAGGAGTCTTCACTCGCCTTCGTAGCTTCGGCTTTTTGGTCGCCTTTGGCGACCAGCCTCAGCCACTCCGGCTCGCTTGACTCTGCCTGCTCCTCAGCACACGCGGGCGCCACGCTCCTCCACGCCTCCGACTTTTTTAATACACTCTAGTGTATGACAGACAAGTACCACGTGGAATCGGGGTGGACAGATTCGGTTCTGTTACTAACAATTTGTGTGCAATATACCTACCTACATATAATAAAAAAACATTTTTTTTAATAATTATACATGTTTGATACAATTTACAAGGGCAATGAATGGATCAATTTTATTTTTTTCCAATCAGCGTCTCCACATATTATACTTTTTAATAATATCATCGAAGTTTGGGTGGTTATAGTTATCTTTTTTAAAAAATCTCTTTACAACACGCCACTGGGACTCAATTCTTTGAGTATGAGTCCCATCAGGGGCAACAAATGGGTTGTCTGGGTCTGAGTGATTAACTTTTTCATGATCATACCCATGTTGCCCCAATCATATACCTACCTACTAACTACTCGCCAATAATCCGTATGAATTGTTGTCCCTCAGCAACATGCTTTTGAATGAACTATGAAGGAACTATGGTTTTTTATGTACATTTTGACATTTGTTATCTCTTTCAAACACAATTCTTGTAGGTAGTTTTGTCAATGTAACTCAAACAATTTTGATAACCTCAAAAATTAAAATTAAGATTTCTCTGTAATTACACGTTTCCGCACGAAAAGCCGCTAATGTATGTTTCGGGGCATTATTATCGATCGAAAAAAATTAAAATCACGCCGAAATTCGTGCCGCAAGTTTCTAAAGTCAACCCGAAGTGCCTACCTATTCTAGAAGCGTTCCCGAGGAACAAGAACTTTGGTCACGCTTTACGGACGTTTCAATTTCAATACAAGTAGATACCTAGGTCACTATAAACTTTTTGAATAACATCGAATCATACGCAATATAACTTTATAAGTGAATACTTAAATCAAAATAGCTAACGTAAATCTTACTGCCTATAACCGCGATGTACGGATGCAGTTAGTAGTTATCTTGAGCCTTGAGGTCTCTAGCGGGCATTCAACCGAAATAGGCCTACAACCACGCAACACGAATACGGAGTTACTCGTGAGTCGAAATGGCCATGACATCGAAATATCAGCACAACAGCCTCCGGTCACTAGAGCATTGACTTTTTAACATTCGACACCTATCAAAACAGTTCTTCCGAAAAGTTAATTTATCAATAAAAACAAATTGTACAGTACCTGTCAGAAGACTCGGAGCTGTCGTATCGGTCGAAACATCTTTTCTTCCTATCGTCACCTTCCTCGACATTGGACCCTGCAGTTTTTTGGGAATTCGGTGCGGCGACCGCCGCGGTATGATTGGCGGCCACGCCGAGCGTCTCACTTTTTTCACACGATTCACTTTTATCAAGTTCAGTAAAGAACGATAACTTCACTTTGTCGCGGTCTAGAGTCAATCCATTGCACTTTTTTATGTCACCACAGGATGGGTCAGGCGCGGAAAAAGTTAATTCATGCATTTGTTTCGGGCCGGCGCGATCCTCGGGCGACCCATCCGCCATCTTTGAGCGCACGAGTGTTTTGTCGCGAGTTTCGACCGGACGCCGCGAGCCGCATGGGCGCTGCGGTCGCTGCAGGCGCGGGGCGAAGGCTGCGTGACGTCACGCGGCGGCTGCGCGGCCGGCGGAGGCAGAGCACAGTGACGTAACGGCTCCGCCCCGTGCATGTGCACGGCCGCTGTCATTGGCCGCGCGTTACGCAACGCGCGAGCCTATTCAAATACCCACGGAAGGGAGCGTAGGAATCGCCACCGATAGGGACAGGCCCATCCCAGCCCTAAACGTAACAAATAATGCAGCATAATGACCCTACACACATTCAAAGTCAGTGCTCAACACATTAGCAAGCGCGCTCTCAGAACTTCAGTCAAAAACAAGTGCAACAAAATTGATGATAATCCTCTTTAATGTTTTTATGGACTACCACAAAAATACAGACTTTTATCTTATTCGAGACTTACACTTGAAATTATGAATAGATGATTATAATTTATAGTTAGTTAGGTAAGAAATATAATTTAATTTAATAAGGCAAAGCAAATGTCAAATATAGGTACCTATTCCGCCTGAATTTAAAACAAAACATCGGTAGGTACCTACTAGGTACGTAGGTACCTAGTAAAATTTAATAGTGTACGGATTTCTGCCTATTTGGCTATTTTGATATTATTTTTACTGCATCTTTGTTCTAGACTTGTAGGTTACTGTACATACCTACCTACTCTTTGACTTAACTACAACTTAAAGTGTAGGCTAGGTAGGTAATCAATACAGTCAAGTAAAATATATTTATATACCTACCTATGTAAGTAAAAGAATAATAATTAATTGTGTCTCTATTACCTACCTACAATGAAATAGGTTTGTTTAAAATTTATCATGAAATTAACCTATCCAGTCCGATAACTTAGGTAGTATTTGCCTACCAACTTAGGTACCTACTCTTTTCACTTTTTTAGGTACCTACTTTCGATGAATTTGTTTATTTATTAAAGTCAACTTAGAAATTATTTTTGCAAAATTATTAATAAGTAGGGGGCTGTCCATTAATCACGTGAGGCTCGAAAGGGGGGGGAGGGGTCCATCAAATCATCACGAAATATCACAAGGGGGAGGGGGGGCAAAGTAATATATCACGTGTATTTATTTTTCGACAAGCGCGCGATACTCAACCGAAAAGCGGCGTTACGTAGGTACCTACCTATGTATTTATTTTTAGTCAAACGCGTACAACTTTTTCGCATATCTTTCATTAGGTATTTTTATGTCATTCAAAAACAAACTGCAATCTTTCTGTCTACCCCTGAACGATTATTATAGTAGTCTTTAATTTACTATAATGAAATTAGATGATACTTAAATACCAGTATTTTTTTTTAAATACAAAATTGATTCTTTGCAGGTACAAAAAAATACACGTGATATAGGGGGGAGGGGGGAGGGGTAGTAAGTAAGGGGGAGGAGGGGTAAAAAAATACCAAAAAAAACATCACGTGATTAATGGATGGCCCCTAGGTAATAGGTAGGTACCTACTAGGTAGGTAATTTGGAAAAAAGTTTGGAAGAACTACCAACTCAAAAACTTTCCACTAAGATACAGCAAGCTGACATTAATTTTCATTGACACCTAGTAGAATATAAACGATCACCAGGTAGGTACCTAATTTCTTAGTGGAGAGGAAATCATTGAAAATAAAATTTCCATGTTCAAGCAGCCAGCTGAGTGCTGACGTCTACCAAATCCACCGTGCTATGACTCTATGAGCTTTGTTTTTCCTTCAAAATATTAGATATAATTTTTCCTTCAATATATTAAGTACCTAGGTATACCGATTACACAATTTTAAATAAAAGGAAATGATTGAATTTTTTTTTCCTTTTGCGTGGGAGGCTGCCATTGCCCGCTCCACCCACGGAGTCACAGCTGATGGTCTCGAGAGATCATAGTAGGTAATTTAAGTACCATAATATACATTTCACGAATTTTCGATTGCGATGCATTTTGTGAAAATCTGTCACTGGCTCCCGGACTATATCTATCATACCTACCTACATAATAATGTACTAAATAATAATTATGGCAATATTATTATGTTGATAAGTATGATCAAGCCATCATAATCATCAGTCGTGGGCTATGCCTAATCCCTATAACTGACTGTTATGTTGGTTATACCCATAAACCGCCCTAAACATTTAGCCATACGAACGATCTCGCAGATAGCGCTAGTGCTCAATACAACACATGTGCTCCGCGGTTTCACCCGCATTGCTCCGCTCCTGTTGGTCTCGTGATGATAGGTAAGTAGGTACCTATATAGCCTATAGCCTTCCTCGATAAATGGGATATTAACACCGAAAGAATTTTTCAAATCGTACCAGTAATACCTGAGTTATGCGCGTTCAAACAAATAAACAAATTCTTCAGCTTTATAATATTATTAGTGTGATATATTATATAGATAAAAAAAGTTTGGACAGTTGCAGTGCCATCTGTTTGATAAATTAAGAAACATATTTTTAAAAATTTTTCATAGGTGGCGCTAGTTATATATAAATTAATCCATATTGAAATTAATTCAGCATTCATGTATATTATACTATAGGTATTATATCAGAATTAATTTTATTACATTAAATATTAATAAAATATAAATTGATTGTTGATTTTGAAATTCATATTTTGGATATAATCAATAAAATGGCAATAATATTGCTTTTTGCGGTAAAAAGAAATTCGAATTTTGAAAGTTTTCGACTAACTTTTACTGCTTCTAGTTTCTAAATGGAGAAGTTTACAAAAAAAAAGACGTGTGGCACTTGGTGACTGCCGCGGTAAAGATAGCATGCCTTCAAGCCACACCTTGAGCCCGTCGGAGTGGGGAGCGTGAGGTTTTTTCGTTACGGAATTTCTGGATTCGGTCCCCGCGCTCAAGGCCTGCGCAATAGCTTAAAAATTTATAAATTATAAAAATTAAAGTAACTAAAATAAAACCTATAATGTGTGAAAAAATCAATAAAATATCTCAAAAATGAAAAAGTTATGAGACTTTAAAGTTGCGCTTGAACAATAATTTTGTTACTCGCGACGCGACGCTTACATCGTGTGACGTCTGTGGTGTGACGCGGACGTGACGGACGTGACGAGACATTCTTGACGCGCAGAGCTCTACGAATTTGTACTTTATTTGTAAAACTAGCTTTCCGCCCGCGGCTTCGCACGCGTTTTCAAAGAAAAACCCGCATAGTTCCCGTTCCCGTGGGATTTCCGGGATGAAACCTATCCTATGTGTTAATCCAAGTTACCCTCTATATGTGTGCTAAATTTCATTCAAATTCATTCAGTAGTTTTTACGTGAAAGAGTAACAAACATCCATACATCCATACTTACAAACTTTCGCCTTTATAATATACCTAATATGTTAGATACTATTTATTATGTTTATTTTCCGATGGTAACTAACTAGGAGTTAAAAAAAATACTTATTAATATTTTATTGTTCGTAGGTATGTGTCAGAAATACAATAGAAAAAAAACCTGAAAATTGTATTTTTCTGTGTACCTACCAAATAATATACTGAGAAGGAAAAATGGAAACTGTATATTGACCATATTACTTGCTCTGACTATATTGACTTTGTAGAGATACACCTTATATTATTAACCAGAATAACAAACAAACAAACAAAAATACTTTATTGTGCACCAGGACATAAAAATTACAAAAGCAAATATACAAAAGAAAGAGACACAGTTGAGCACAACAGGCGGTCTTATCGCTAAGACAGCGATCTCTTCCAGACAACCTGGTGGTCAAGGAAAAACAGTGGAAGTAAAAGTTAATGGGCAAGAGGTGCGTTTATAGTTTAGAATACATAAAATAAAATACACATAAATACAACCATATTATATACATACAAATACATACACATACAAACAAATACATACATACATACACATACATACACATACATACACATAAATATACATATACATACATACACATACATATACATATACATATATACAAATAGAAATGAGCTATTTACTAGTCGAAAAAGCACACACATACGGAGACAGCATCAATACAAAGATATTTTAAATTAAACAGGTAGATAAGTTAATTACTTGGACAGGTAAAATCGCTTCAGCAGTGTTTTGAATGTGAGTAGAGATTGAGCTTCTCTTATGTCTAATGGTAGATCGTTCCATAGTCTGATGGCACGCACAGTAAAGGAAGAATTATAAATATGATTTACATGACCTGGTACGACCAGACGAGACTTGTTTGATGATCGAATTGGGTGGATATTAGACACAAGGAACTCAAATCTCTCTTTTAAATATTGCGGTGTTTTCGGATCAAACAGAACACAGTACAGGAGGTGAAGGATATGAGTATTTCGGCGAAGACGAATGGGAAGCCATTTGAGCTTAGTACGAAATTCGGAGACATGATCGTATTTGCGCAAGCCAAACACAAATCTTATGCAAAAATTTTGAAGGCGCTCAAGGCAGTCAAGGTGGTATTCATATAGGTCAGGATAGCACGCGTCGGCATAATCTATTATAGGTAAAAGGAGTGTTTGAACGAGCGCAATTTTAGTTGGTATTGGCAGAAAGTTGCGTAGCCGGCGAATGGAACTAGCAGCAGCGAAAACCTTTTTACGCACTTCCTTTATTTGATAATTCCAGGTTAGGCATGAATCGATCCAAATTCCTAAACATTTAATTTCGTTGCTATATGGTATTGCAACGCCATCAACTACTACTTTCGGCAGTGAAGTCCAATCTATCCTGGATACGAAATATTTCGTACCACAAACAATAATTTGTGTCTTATTAGGATTCACGTTTAAGCCATGATTGAAACTCCATCTGACAATAGTGGAAATGTCATTGTTCATTGTTCTCACAGCATTCGGCAAATCATCGATCGCTGCGTGGCAATAAATTTGAAAGTCATCTGCATACATATGATAGAGAGAAGTGATGTTTAGGGATATGGAATTTATAAATATACTAAAAAGAAGAGGGGAAAGCACACCACCTTGTGGAACACCAGCAGTAACATTAGCCCAAGAAGAAAGAGAATTATCAACTTGGATGCGTTGCTGACGTCCCTGTAGATAACTACGAAACCAATCAATACCTGTTGGAGATATATTAAGAGAACGTAACATGCTAAGAAGGATGTCATGGTCAACTGTATTGAACGCATTACTAAAATCCAGAGATGTTAGCAACGTTAGTTGTTTCTGATCCATGTGTAAGCGAATGTCGTCAGTGACTTTAACAAGAGCAGTAACCGTGCTATGACCAGGACGGAAGCCGGATTGGAAAGGATTCAAAAGATCATATTTATTAAGGAAGGCACTTAACTGCTGTTGCACTAAGCGCTCCAGGACTTTAGAAAGGAAAGGAAGGATGGAAATAGGTCTATAGTCGGAAAACGAGGCAGGTTTTGAAAGTTTTGGAAGAGGAATAATGTGTGCATTTTTCCATGCACTGGGAAATGTATGTGAACTAACGGAGAAATTTAGGATATGAGTTATTACAGGAAGGATGATATCAAGGATTGGGATGATCATATTACGGCTAATGCAGTCACTGCCAACTGCTTTAGAGGTTATAGATAGTACGTTCTTCTTAACATCACAATCAGAAAATTGATTAAAAATGAACGGAGGATGTGTAGGATTAGGATTTGTGGAAATTTTATTTAAGGTTCGCTTTTTAACATCAGCATCGAAATTTTGCACATGAGATGAGAAATGCGTATTCAGGCCATCCAAATTTACGCTTGACGATATGGAATTATGTGAGGATTTACCAATACCAAGGGATTTAAGGAATTTCCAAACTTTGGCAGAGTCGCCGTTCTCGACTGATTTGTGAATGTGGCGTCTTTGTGCATCTCTACATAATGTATTACAGCGATTTCGAATTCTTTTGAACTTTTCTCGAAGCGCGTCACTATTGTCAGATCGCAGTTTGGATTTGGCATTGGCTTTGGCAGTTAACATCGATTTAATTTCTGGAGTTAACCATGGAGCAGGCCGGTGCTTTATTTTAATTGGTTTTAGTGGAGCGTGCCTATCATAGAGGTCTATAATAAGTGCGTTAAAGAGGTTAACCTTCTCGTCGATGTCTTGAGCATCAAAAATTACAGACCAATTGATCTCGGACGCATCATCAAGGAGACTATCCGCATTAATACCACTAAAATTGCGCTGCAGGATTGTTTTTCGTTTAGGTTTGGGAGGTCGGAGTTTATAGGAAACAAAAATAAGATCATGATAGGAAAATCCCTCCGCAGGACACTGTCCAAACTTTGAGATTTTATCAGGAGAGGAAACTAGGATTAGGTCTAAAAGGGAAGGAGCACAATTAGGGAAGAAATGCGTAGGATTAAGAGGGAGTATATGTAAATTAAAGGAACTGACAATGGAAGATAGTTTATGCGCGCGAGCATCGGATTTTAGGAGACAGGTGTTAAAGTCACCCATTAAAATGGTGTGATCATAAAGGGGAGTAAATTGGTCAAGGATATTATCGAGTTTATCGAAGTAGTCAACGGAAAGGTGAGGACAGTAAAAGACGCCAAGGAGAATTTTCGTGTGGGAGAGGGTTATTTCAAGAAGGAGATGTTCGGCTGCATCGGTTGGTGGAGGTTGAGGAGAGGAGTTCATACAATAACATACATACCTATTAATTATCAAGTATTGAAAATAAACTTGCTTTTGCTCGGGGATTGAAACTGAGCTAGTTATTAAAAAATAATTAAGTATACCTACACATACTAGCCGCGTCACGCGGATTCATCCGCGTAAATGAATTTTTCTTACATCTAATATTCCTCTGGGAATCTCAGTATACATAGGCAGAGGCGGCTCCTCCTCAGGAGCGCTGGTGCAGTGAACTCCCATAAATAATTATAATAAAGTTATACCTGCTCATTATTTAAAATCTATCGTAAAAAACTCCAATACTAATATCAATAAAATAAGTAGGTACCTTTATGTACACATTACAAATAAAATACATTACATACAAGTAACGCGCGAAAAGGAGCTTACGGAGCGCTCTTGATTGCGCTCCTAATCCTATGAAACAACATTCAGTACATTGCCTACATACGAAATCCAATAAGAGTGAAAGAGAAATTTCGCCACTGTCCTGCGCGTGAAACAAAAGATGCCATATTATCACAGATCTAGTAGATCTGTGCATATTATGGAAAAATAGAAAAATAGCCATTTTCGGAGCGCCGCGCGCTCTCAAGCCACAAGCGACGTTGCGCTGTGCGCATCGCATGACAGCAGCAATTGCGCGCGACGTTGCCACTCCTATATTTTAAACAGACACTATGAATACGCTCGCAAATTCGGGGATTTTCTAATTTTGCTAAATAATAATTGAATTTGTTTTGTAAATACTTTATAATTTTTAGTGTTTATATAGACACTAGATTTCCACCCGCGGCTTCGCCCGCGTATTCAAAGGAAAACCCGCATAGTTCCCGTTCCCGTGGGATTTCCGGGATAAAACCTACCCTATGTGTTAATCCAAGTAACCTTCTATATGTGTGCTAAATTTCATTGTAATCGGTTCTGTAGTATTTGCGTGAAAGAGTAACAAACACACACACACACACACACATCCTTATTCCTCACAAACTTTCGCATTTGTAACATTAGTAGGATTAAAACTGCTTTTTGTTATGTAAAATCTCTCTGATTAAATTTTTTAATTTATCTATCAAATTAAATACTTAATTAAATAAATAATAATATTACCTTCACAATCGCCTAACAACGGTTTAGAGCAATCTTCCGTATCCTCTCCCATCTCACGTAACCGTTGTATTAAGTTCTCTTCTGAATTATTTCTGAGAAACACGAAATATAAGGTTATTTATTATGCATACCGTCAAATTGGCCAACATTGCCCACCGCCCAAAAATCAATTCATAACAAAAATTTTAAATTGCAAAAATACCTTTATACTTTGGCTGTAAAATAGGTTATATGTATGACAACACTGCAATCAGCAACTTGTTGTAACTCGTCGAATATCATGTGTGATTTTGCGGGCAAAAAATGGTGAAATTCAAGTGATAGTTTGTGCATGATGGCTAAAACACAGGTTATTTTTACTCATAACATGTTATAAAATAATGTTTGAAGAGTGTTTTAATGCTATTATTACCACTGAAGGATGTTTTAAACAAAAGTTACAATGGTCGGCAAAATTACCCAATAACGTAGCGATCAAGTAGTGTATTTGACAACATTGCCCACCATCAAAAAATGCTTAGGGTTGGCACATTTCATATTACCACATAATTTGATAGTTAATAATATTACTTCTATTCGGTTAATTTCGGAAAAATAAGCTTAATTTGGTCTCCCGGAAAGAACCATGGTAAATAAAGTGAAACTGAATTTTAAGTACAACTGAAATGTAAAAATATGTTTATTTTTATTAAATAGTCACTGAACAATATTCCGTTTTGCTATTTTTATCTTTTTATTGCCTACAACATAATCCTACTACGAAATATTTGCAGTAAAAGAAATCGGAAGTCATGCTCATATTACTGAGATGTACCAACCCTAGGCTTTTGGAAAAGCGAAATGCGATTTGTATGAAAATAGAAAAAATACCTGGGTTACTTTGCCCAGCCACTAAAGTCGGGAACCTTTCATGATACTGCTTTGATTTTTAAGGTAAACGACATCTTTTCCAACATTTTTGAATTGGACTTTAATATAATCTGGCTAGAGGTCATATTTACGTCAAAAATCAACGTGGGCAATGTTGGCAACAAGTTCAGATAACTTTACCCGCCCTCAAAAACAGACAAAAAATGAATAAAATGTTGAAGAATAATGAAATTTTCTACAGCATTATATGCACAATTGCACACGATCTAAGAAAAACATATGCTAACAGAAAATACTAACGTTGCCATAGATTTTTTTTGCGGAAATTGAAATTATTCATAAAAAGCGGGCAATGTTGGCCAATATGACGGTACCATGTTTAAATATAAATTTATAGTTGAATCGTTTCTATCGCCTTAATTATACGTATTTTATCATAATTTATCTACACTTTTATTTTTATTGACTTATCGAAATTTTCCTGACTTATAGAAATTTTCCCCACAAAGAGAAATTTTACTGACGTATAGAAATTCTCCTGTCTTATCGAAATTTTCCCGACTTATGGATTTTTGCGACAAAGAGAAATTTTCCTCACGTATAGAAATTTTCCTGGCTTACAGAATTTTTCCTGACGTAAAGAAATTTTCCCGACTTATGGAAATTTTCCTTTCTTATAGAAATTTTCCCGATTTTATGGAAATTTTCCTGACGTATAGAAATTTTCCGGACTTATGGGAATTTTCCTTTCTTATAGAAATTTTCTCGACTTATCGTAATTTTCCCGACTTATGGATAGAAATTTTCCTCACGCATAGAAATTTTCCTGGCTAATGAACATTTTTGTGACTTATACAAATTTTCCTTATCTATATAAATTTTCCTGGCGTATAGAAATTTTCTTGACGTATAGAAATTTTCTTGACGTATAGAAATTTTCCTGACTTATAAGCATCTTCCTGACTTATACAAATTTTCCTGGCGTATAGAAATTTTCCTGACGTATAGAAATTTTCCTGGCTTATAAACATTTTCCTGACTTATACAAAATTTCCTTATCTATATAAATTATCCTTGTTTATAGAAATTTTCCTGGCGTATAGAAATTTTCCTTTCTTATGGAAATTTTCCAGCTTATAGAAATTTTCCCGACTTATGGAAATTTTCCTGACTTATAGAAATTTTCCTGGCGTATATAAATTTTCCTTCCTTATGGAAATTTTCCAGCTTATAGAAATTTATATGTAGGAAATGTACCCTACAGAAATGGTTTTTTAAATTGTTTTATTTTATGTATATTATTAACTACCCTTTATTATATTATTTGCATTGGTTTCAGCAGCGAATATATTTTATACTTAGAGAGCATTGAACCAACATCTTTAATCGAGCCACGTGAATCAATTTTTGAAATTACGGTCTAACTTCTTTCGAAAGTAGCTTGGTTGATAAACACCATTTTGATAACAGCTCCATCTGCCGTAATGTTTTTGAAGATTATTTACAGTTATAATGAAGATATTTTATATAACAGCGACATCTATACATTTTTATGAATATTAACTTATTTACTCGGTATGAGATGTCGTGAATGTATAGATGTCTCTGTTATTAAAAAGGATAGTCCTATTTTTCGTTCCTATACACTCACTTATTTTGAGATTACATACAGTATTTACTTACTAGCTTTTCTTTCTTTTACTATATTAATTACTAATATTATGTACTTCCTTAACTGCATACATATAATAAAATCTTAGGGAAGGCAAAACTATACATTAAATATTTTATAAGATCTAAAATCGAAATCGAATTCAAAAATACAGTTTTTAGAATTTTTGCCTGTTTGTATTTATGTCCGGGTTAAATTAAAAAAGTACAGAATTGATTAACTTCAAATATGGTACAGGGATAGCTCGAGAATTGAGAAAGGACATAGGACAGTTTTATCCTGGAAATCCCACGGGAACGGGAACAATGCGGGATTTCTTTGGTTTCGCGGGTAAAGTCGCTGGCGGAAAGCTTAATAATATTACGTAAATAGAAAAGTAGTTCCTCCTGTCTACAACCAGATATTTTCGTTTTATAAAAATTGCGAAATTAGTGACCACAGATAATATAATAGTATTACTACTGCCTTATTTTTTTGTGTATGGTTTGGTTTGGCTGAACCATGGCTGAACACGGCAACACATTCTCTATAATATAAATACACTTTTATAATACCTATTATTTAAATTATAAAGGAATCGATAATACTGTAATACCCGTCGCCGGCTAAGTTAAATCTTCACTCCACATATTGTATACATAGAAGGTCAAATAAATAAAACAACTTCATAAAAAATAAATTATTTATTGCGTCACAACATTCATGAAATAAATATATTATGTCAAAATAGATCTTTAATTTACTTACAACAAAATCTTCCCATACAAATTAATAATAATACATATCCTTAAAATTATTAGGTTACATAATAAAAATCAAACAAAAAACGAGGTATATTTAGGAATACGATTGCGTTAAATTATTTTCTTATAAATATTAGTAGGTAGCTAATAGCTTTAAATATATATTGTATATGATTGAAATCGAAGAGAATCATGATTTTATGTAAAATCAGTCTTAGTATAAATACAAAGGCACCAAAGGTAATACAAAAATAATTCATACAATAATAGAATCAATCATTATACTACCAGAAATACAATAACAATAAGGAGGTAGGATTTTTTAATACATACTAAAATATTGAGCTTGTGTGAATAAAAGTATTTAAAATATATTGTTAAACATTGACAAGTAAAACAACATATGATTTAATTCATGTATGACGAATAAATTTTATAAATTATTTATTGTGCCTTGAAAAACTGGAATGAACTTTGTATATGAAGAAAATTATTTAGAGATTATTTATTTAGAAATGAAATTCTGTGTAAGACGTCAAGATAAGTTTTAAGAAGGACTTTGTTGTAGTATAATTTTATATTCAATAAGTTTACAGAAAAGGACAATAGGTGAATAATTATTCGTTGTATTTATATGAAAAAATAAATAATATAGATAATTATATTATAGAGGCATTGTTAAAAGAATTAATACTGTTAAATACAATAAAGTCAGGAATGTATAAGCACGGTGGTATAACTGGATAAAAATATTGGAATTGTTTACTACATATTATAGGCGAAATATAATAGTTTTACATTGTATACTGATTCACATATTTTTTGTTTAAATGTGTTTGAGGATTTTAAATTACAACAAAAGTGTACAGCCCCCCTAGCCAAGTGGATTTCTGTTAGCAGAAATCACAAAAATCTAAAAAAAAACTAATGTCAAATAACAATTAAAAAAATAATACACTGGATCAAAAAAATATAATCTCATAATTAATGATCTCTAAAAAAAAATTATTAAGAAATATTACGTTATTATAACATTACGTATAAGGACTACAAACCAAAGGAAAATTATAAAATAAAATAAAGTAGTAAAAATTAAAATTATTTTGAATTGGTACTGGTAACACAAAAACGTGTTTAAAAATTAAAAATATAAATTAATAAAGATTGAAAAGTGGATACACAAATAAAAAGGGCAGTAAGTATCACATTAATCTGTATACGTTACAGCATTAATTATTTTTTTTAAGTTCCATATTTACGATGTTTTCGAAATTAAAATAAATTAAAATTTAATAGCATTTTTAACTGGTGTTTTGACATATTTTATGATAAGTTATCATATGATAATTAATTCATATATGGAATGTGTAAGGGAAGGCACTGCCTTCTGAGATACAGCTAATTACCTAGTTCAGAAGGCAGAGCAATATTGTAATGTTATATTTGAAGTTGCTAATAAATTAGAAAAAATAAAATGTTGTGTGGTTTTATGAAACCACGGTAAAAGTGAAACTGTTCGAACGGTTCCGAACACTGCTTTGTGTAGCGCATGTCGCGTGCCGAGTAGGTATACCTACTGGGCAGCCGCGATACACGCGACATGCGCTACACAGACCAAAAAGTTTGATACGATGTAATAAAAGTTTCACTTTAAAAAAATACGTATTGGAAATTCGCTAGCAAATCAGAACCCGCGTAAGGACGAATTTGGTAAATTTATCGGCAAGTATTTTTACTTATTCCTAGTTTAAAATTAGTCATAGCATCAAATTTTATTATTTTAATTTTATTTGACATATCACTTTATTGGTAAATTATATTTTACAGATAAATTCTATCATGTACATAAATTAAAGCGCAAACATTATTTGTAAGTTATTGGTAAATAATTTAATAACTGCGTTTTGATTGGCTACTAATTCAAACCTATCATAATTATTTATATACAAGCTTTTAGCGCAATAAAAATTACTTTAACACCATTGGTTGAAAATTAACAGCATTTTCATTGGTTCCGTATTTAAATATTTTTCTCTATCAATACTTATTAGTTAACCTTTTTTTATCTAGTTTACGTCCACAAAGAAGTAGGCATCATCCCTTCCATAGACGTATTTCTTGGCGTCAATGTTTCATTGCAAAGGAAATTCAACGGTAAGTCGACCACAAGGCCTTGTATAAGGTCTATTTTCCGATTAGCAAGCGCCGGGTCCTTACGCCATAACGTTTCCGAGTTCTCCTCTTGGTACTTCTTTAGTTCCGCGAATGTGTGCACTGAGTCCGTTGGTATTGTGTGGAATACCTGAAAAAAAGTTAACAATATTGAATAAATTAATAAAGGAATGACTTTTTTTCTTACAAATTCTTGAAATAGGGACTATGTTTTGGTTACTTTAACTCCAAGACCTATTTGAGAAGTCTAAAATCGTGGATACATAATTAAATTATATAAACCATTGTTTCAGCAAGCATTTTCTCTAGAGAATATCCAGTAAGGCATTTTCTAAATATTCCTAAAATAAATAAATTTGAATTTATGTCACCTCTCAAAATTATTCTAACAAAACAATTTAGAATTTTCTTATTAGGCAAAGTTAGCTCACTGATAACTAAACTTACCACTAATAATATTTAATATACAAAAAAAAAAAAAAATATCTTAAAAACGTACCTCTTCATAAACATCAGTGTTCCGCTTCGAAGTACCCTTCCACACATCAATATAGAACTGTTCCGCACACGGGTCGTCCAAATTGACCCCCACTCTGTTGGGGTCCTCGTCCATGAGCCCCAAATGTTCTCTGAACAACCTCTTTCTGAGCCCTCCAGCTACTTTGCCCACGGGGAACGGTTTGCCGTTCATGATACCGTCTTCGAAGGTTTCGTCCTGGAAATTTGGATTGAATTTTTTTTTGAGAAAGTTCTGTCTAAATTTTGATGTATGGGATACTTTTATCAAAATTTTTACGGAAATAGGAAATAAAATAGCATCAGTATAAATCCATTTTAAATAAAACCCGAAATATAAAACAAAACAATATCTTGAAGTTACTCTTGTAATAGTGTTAATTAAGAAGTTTTTGCACTTATATAGTAAGTGGCATTACATTGCTAACACTAACACTATTTTGGTCTAATAGGCATTTGTCTATGACAGGGTCTGCGTATTGTGTGAAAACTGGGTGAAAAAACAAAAACACATAATCTGCTGCATACAAAATCACACTTCTTAATTCAATTTAGCAAAAACAGAAGAAAGCCTTATACACTTTTCTTACCTGCAGTATAACAGCAATTTCCGAATCCCGTTTCCCGACCATAGACCGATCGTTGATATTAGCGCTGCCACAGATAATATATCGATCATCAGCGATCAATAATTTAGAGTGCACATACACTAGTTCTGTTAATGGTTCTCCATCTAATATGGTGTGTGTGCGCAAACCGTGGAACGTTATGTACTCGCTCGGGTCTGGGAGACCCGCTTCGTACAACCGGGTAAGAATAGCCTCGCGACTCCTGGAATGGTCGAGAAATATTAATATTAATAAAAAAGACGTGTTGCACTCGGGGACTGCCGCGGTAAAGCTATTGCATGCTATGCCTTCAAGCCACACCTCCGCCCGTCGGAGTGGGGAGCGTGAGGTTTTTTCGTTACGGAATTTCTCGATTCAGTCCCCGCGCTCAAGGCCCGCGATAGAAGCTATGCAATAGCTTACTAAAATTCCTCACCTGCAGATGCTCTGATAGTTCCAGTGTGTGACTGCGTGCAGCGAAGTGCCGGTAGCTCCACCCACTTCACCCTCGAACCCAGGAAGGAGTGGCATCACCACGTATACGCGGAATATTTCCTTGGCTCGAAACGCACGCATAATGCGGTTGAAGAGCGCTTCGCCGATCTGGAAAAGAAATGAAAAATGCCTTAAAATAAAACAGAACTCAATGAAAATTTGTAGTTTTTGCAAGCACTTTAAAGAATGATTCACGCTACATTGGGGAAAGACCGTGCCACAGTCGAATCAACCTTCGAAGATTTTTTGATTATGTCCATGAAAATTTCTAGGATTTTTTATTTATTTTAATAGTGTCATTAAGTTTGGTACCAAATTCATATAAAGTAATAATAATTCACTAATTATTATTAAATTCTTGTTTAGACTGTCACTCAATGTTCTTCCACGCACTAAGTACATACGGTACCGGCGACCCGTCCCGTAGTTACTTGCCAACTATCTCCCGCGTATAAATGTTTAAAATTTTCGTCATCATTAAAATAACAGTCTAAACTTTTAAGATTCATTTTCACACACAGCTGTAATAAACTGTACTTATTTAAAATAGTGGGTAGCTATATAATTTTATTCATATATAAAAAAAAAATTTAGCTAGCATTACATCACTAATTTATCTGTTTATTTATTTATTTATTTATTAAAAAGGTTCATCACCAGTTGTTACATATGTATCATTCTCGTTAAATAGTAACAATAGGATTTACACATTATTATGCACAACTATTACAGATGAACACTACATTCACAAAAATTAATAATAAATTAGGCGATATCTACATACAATACAAATTAAACAAAAATGAAATGTGTGTGCTCTTAACATTAAAGAATTCTGATTAACTACAGCAGGCAATATTAAAAAAAGTTATTACATTTAACCTATAAATTACGGACATACTGACAATAATTATATTATGTAAATTTGAAAAAGAATTAAGTCATAATGTTAAGCATTGCTTTCCGAAACTTATAGAGGGAGTCTGATAGTATTTAGTAATCTATATTAAAAAAAAAAAAAAAAAAAAATAAATGAACACATACCTGATTCCTAACAATAGGATTGGTCCTGGACAACGTGATGAAGAACTGATTCTCAATGTATATGTAATGCTGGGCCCTTGTTATTGTGTCCACGTATGCTTCATGTATACTTTGTTCCACTGTATCCGGGTCTAGGAAGCCGCAAGACCAGCTTGAAACGCTGCGAAGTACCTGGGAAAACGATATACATATGTATTATAGATATATTAGACAGTCATTTATGGTGTCATTTATGGTGTCAGTGTCGGTAATATACGCTATATACATATACTTTGGTGATATCACTGTTTGCCAAATATAGAGATAGACGATTATTATTACATATAATCTAAGACTAATAGAAGATAATGGAAGATCATCATCATTATCATAAGTGCTAAAATAAAGAGAAAAGTAGACAGTATGATATTTTCAACTACATCAAGGTTGGCTGGATCGAAGATCATACGCAATAGTATGTGTTTGTAACGATATAGTACACAATAGGCAAAAATTAATGACTCCTGAAAAAACTTACTTGACAAGAAACATTGGTGATATCGATGCTGAGAAGTTCATACAGGTCAGGAAGGGGTTTTATATCCGTGTAGGTTTTCGGCAGAAGATACGGGTAATTGCTGTTTTGCCTGTAAACAATAATTTATATAAAAATTTATATTAAAAATAATAACTATTAATTTTTTTTAATTGTGTACCACATGAAGATGTGATAAAGCATCAGAAGAACATTTCAGAAATCTTACGTATGCAAATAATGGAGCACAATTATAATTATTGTGAAGTCCTAACACTCACATATACATATTTATTGTAATTTATTCAATAAACTGGTCCGATTTGAAAAAATCTTTCGGTGTTAGATAGCCCATTTACCGAGGGAGGGCTATAAGGCTATATATCATCACGCTAAGATCAACAGGAGAAGAGCAATGCGGGTGAAACCACGGGGAACAGCTAGTAAATAGATAAATAGTCATCACAAATACCGAAGCAAACGTTCAAAACAATAAATAAATATAATGTGAGAGACCACCTATAAATACGTAAAAAACCGGCTGCTAGCTAAGGCCTCTCCAAATTAACCCTAACGATTTCCCTCCCTTTTATATCCTTCTCCTTTCCTGAGGACAGCAACACATCCACTTCCCAGTGGAGAAGATGCTTATGGGCGGCGTGTATCGCTTAACGTGATGCGTCTGCTCGTTTGCTATCCTATACCATAAAATATAATGTGTTTATAATTACCTATTGAGGTACATATGGAGGAGACACCACAAACAAAATCTGTGCGCTGTTTTTTGCTCTAAGTTTTAAAAATTATTTTCTAGTTAGGTACTTACCGATGAAAGTTATTCCTTTGCACTTTTCCGTATTATTTGTGCAATATCGTAACACACACACGAAGGCATATTTGATGCGTTTCACTTTAAAACAAATCAAAAATGAGCGTGCAGTTACGCCATATGGCGTATGTTGAGCGGAACATAAGTGATGTAGGCGGTGTCGTCTCCGTATAATATTATCTCAATGTAATTACCTAGCTTTCTCCAATTTAATAGCATTCCACCGTTGCACAAAATGCCTGGCCACATCCCTGGCGGCCGCCCCGCCGAGCATCAGCCCCACGTCGTGCCACGGCATGCGTGGGGTGGTACAACGGTCTACTAGATCTGCGGAAAATTACATAATATTTTCAATTATTGTTATATAACGAAGTATATACATAGATATATATTATTTGTAATTAATTATTTTTTTAGTAATTTAAGTAGTTGTTAAGTGTGTGTAACTTGTGGCAATATTTTTTTTTTCTTTCTTCTATATGTTGACAAGTTTTCATAAAGTATAAGTTAAGTTTAAGCACTGGCAATACTATCAGGCGAGAACAATAATTTATGTTCAGAAGCAAATTCAACTAAACAAAATTCACTTTCCTTTATATGTGGTGTAACTAATACGATTTATTTACGTATAATATAGATTTCAATTGTTCGACAATATATTACTAACATTTACAATGAAAAATAAATTTGATGAATAAATGATGTTTCTTAAAATTGTATGAATGCGTAACATTTTTTTTAAGTACTATATCTTTATTACTATACTTTAATTTAAAAGAAATATTACTATCCTTCTAAACATCTATTGATGTAACATTTCAAACAATATTTTCTTTACATATTTCAATCTTTATATTGAAACTTGGAACACAAAACCTGTAACTACGAATTATTTTACAATACTACACTCACCGGCACGGAATCTTGGCCACTTACAAATTTGCCGATAAAAAAAGTTTGAAGTGTTTTTCACGATTTTTTTGTATGCAGATATGTTAACATATTATTTGTTTAATTTTATGGTAAGAAATCATTGAGTTTGAGAATAATCTTTTACCACTTTTGAAGAGTTATTCGAAATTTGTGATTTGTGCGGTTAAGCCGAAGTTACGAATTGTTCGTTTTAAACTTTTTTCGATATCTTTTATGCCGTTTAAGTTATTGTTATTGTTGTACTGTAGTCAATGATCATAACAAACAATTAAAAATGCCATTAACATCTGAACAACCTACTCAGGCCATCACAATGTTAGACCAATGACTGCCGCAACGTAAAGTACCTAATGTACAGTACGTACCTCGTTCAGCGATGCACTATGCATGGAGAAGATACCAGGAGACTGGCAGCCACATGTGCAGACCAGGAAATGAAGGTGTGAGGTGCACATCAGCTCGAGAAGACCCGTTTATTGTTCGAGAGATACTCAGAAATGGCTTTCTGACAGTTTTTAGGATACGCCACCGGCTCTAAAACACCAGGATAATAAATGTGAGTGAGCAATCGGTGAGAAGACTAATGAAAGAAGTTAATTTGAAGGTTTTCAGACCAGCACGCCGTCCAGAACTCCTCAGACATCACAGAGAAGCACGTCTTCGTTTTGCACGAGAACATGAAAACTGGACCCACAGCCAGTGCGCTCGTGAGGTGTTCACAGATGGCTGCTAAGGCACTTTACGAGCTTCTGATAGCCAACAGTCAGTATAGAGGAGACGAGAAGAGAGGTTTTCACACATCACCACACTCAAAATGCGATTTTTCATGGAGGGTCAATAATGGTATGGGGAGGTATAAGTTTCGATGCTCGCACGGAGTTATTTATCGTAGATAATGGCTTAAATTTGATCAGGTACATCGAGGAAATTCTCCAGGAACATTTTCAGCCCTATTACAGGTTTATCAGTGAAGAAAATTTGCTACTTATACACTATAACGCACGTCCGCGTGTCGTACGATACGTATAAGAGTACCTTCAAGAGGTTATTATTGAAAAATTGGAGTGGCCAGCTCGTAGCCCGGATCTTAATCCAATAGAACACATCTGGGACATGCTTAAAAGAAACATAAAGTTCGATTCCAACCCAGCACTAATGTTAGATGAGCTTAGAAATACAGCTGGGGCCGTTTGGTACACTATAGCTCAAGTGGTCTCCAAAAATGTCTTCTAGAGTATGCCAGACTGGATGCAAACAGTGTTTAAGGCAAGAGAAGGAAACACCCTTTATTAAAAAGTTCAATTTTTTTTATGGAAACGTTCTTTCTAATTTTTTAGCATTTTTTAAGAAATCATTTAAATTTCACAGGAAAAGCGTAAATTCTTGTTTAATTCATATCTACTCGGTAGTACTTCTTATTAACTTCCAATTATTACTAAAAGTTAGTAAAAACATTAAAGTAACTAGTTTTGATTAAATTTTTATTGAATTTTGTAGTAGAAAAGAAATAGTGTTATTTTACGCAAAAATTTGCAGTGGCCAAGATTCCGTGCCGGTGAGTGTATTTTAAATATTAAATAACAATATAATATTTTAACGTCGCCTATTTGATGATAAATCTATAACTTACCCACAAACGGTGAGTCCAAATTGTTGAAATCCTTAACAATAAAATTAACATAGTCCTTCCCGATCCACAGTTTTGAGTTCCCCTCCACTCCTTCTAGAACTTTCTTTGTAGTCTCTGTTATTACACGACCTTCAACCACCTGAAATAATAGTAAAATGAATTAAATGTTTTGTATAAACAAATGAATGATTGTAATTTTGACTTTTAAATGTTGATTTCAATTATTTTATTTGAATTTATATTTCATACGCACACACGCACGCACTCACACACACACACATACACACAACTCATTCCTCCTTAATTAATGTTTGTTAGCTTCCCTAGCATTTTTATATTCCGACTAGCTTTCCGCCGGCGGCTCCACCCGCGGTTTCAAAGAAAACCTCGCATAGTTCCCGTTCCCATCGAATTATCGGGATAAAACCTATCCTATTTTACTCGTGGATAATGTAGCTTTCGAATTGTGAAATAATTTTTAAAATCGGTCCAGTAGTTTATGAGCCAAACAAACAAACAAAGTTTTCCTTTTTATAATATTAGTGTAGATTAAATATATAGTTCACTTACCTCAGCCAACGGCGCGGGCTCATCACACCTCTTAATATTAATACCCAACGCGTCCGTCAGCAGTACTTCATCATTCGACCTCGCATACTTTTCCGCCTTTTTCCGTTCCGTATCGTCAAACTTTTGTTCATTTCTTTCCTCTTCATATGGCGGGTAAATAATTCCGATAATTTCCTTCCCCCTATCTGTTAGTTTATCTAGAACGTTCCTTTTATCGTCCTTATCGAGGGTAGTTATTAGTAAATGGTCTCCCGGTTCTAGGACTGGTAAATCTGGATTTGTTACGTTTTCCGTTTCTGTCTGTTGTGTTTGTGGGTCTGGTTCTTCTTCTTGAATTACACTAGAATCAGTTTTGTCTTATTTATGACACATCTTTGAAAAAAAAACTCGTAACGAATCGCTAATTTGTTCACACAATATTATGCATTAGTGAACAACTAGATACACGCTCGAAAATTGTCCACAGCTAAACTCTGCTATTAGTATATTGGGCAGAGTTTTCTTATGAGCGATTTTGAACTTTATTACCACAAAATAAGATGTTAATTTGAATTAATGTTAATGTACACTTATTTACAAAGCCACACGATTAAAATTCTAACTTTTATTGTAGTTTTATGCACTTCTATTTTAGAAAGAGTGATTAAAAATGCAAATAAAATAAATATAGTAAATAAACACAAAACTCACTCAGTATACCCAATAACCAACTCTTTAGTGGATCTAGCCAACTCAATCGCCGGTCCATCGTACAAATGCACTTGACCAGCGCCCGGCGAACTTGAGGTTTTTTTCTTTGATCTTATAGATGTTTTTGGGTGTGATATGTTGCCGAGGTCTGTTAATCTGAAATGTAAAATGGACTTTATTGCTTTGTACATATGGTTGTAATCAATTCAGCAATAAATTAATATGTAATAGGTTGACATTTTTGTGTCAAGATGTGCTAGTCAGTATAAGAAAAGTATAATTCTGTGAATGTATAGATATATACCTAGATAGTTCTTTAAAAAAATGTTCATAAGTGTAAGTTAAAATATGATTTTAATACTACTTCTATACTAGTCTGTCAGTTAGTATGGTGTGACAATATAGCGGTGAATCGATCTTATTCTTAGTTTAATCGCATAGTATAGACTATCACTACTGTCTCCTTAGTATAAAACAAAGTCGCCTTCTCTGTCCCTATGTATGCTTAAATATTTAAATCTAAGCAACGGATTTTGATTCGGTTTTTTAATAGATAAGAGGGATTCTCGGAGAAGGTTTTAGTATATATTTTATTAGGTCTTAGACAAAGCGGGCGAAGCCGCGGGCGGAAGGCTAGTTTAGAATAAAAAAATAAATACCTATGCTTATGATCGTCCCAGCGTCCATAGCACAGATCGATGCCTCCTAAAAACGCGACACTTTGGTCCACACATACAATTTTCTCATGATGTGCCCAAAAGAATACACCTACTTTGGCGTGATCTGGGTGACGGAATACCTGTGAAGATTTATTAATTAATGTTAAATTTTAATGTGGCCTGTTGAGAGATAAATAACACTAGTTATGTTTAAAAATTTCCCAATACATACTTTTCACGTAGTAGATAAAAAATGTCACGCGACAAATGGAACATTTTAGGATCACTTTAGTAAATGGTGTACACAATAATACATGGGTGTCAAAAACCCAATTATTATCAAATTCAAAATTTATTTATTTTTCACAAATTTTTACAATAATAATTAATTGGGTTTTTGAATACAAATATGTATTTATTAGTCTATACTTTTAGCAGTCTCAAAATAAAATTGAATTCACCTTACCTTAATATTCTCGCTGGCCAGTCGACTTTTACTGTAGAAACTGTTTATACCGAGCGCCATTTCTACTTCTTTGTACAGCATTATAAATATTTTCACACCTTGCGCCTGTAAAACAAATATTCAATTGAAATTATAATATAACTTACATATTATAACCATGGCTGGTTATTGCATTCATAATATGAATTTGCCAGTCTGTTTAATTCAATGTGTGAAACTGTCCGGAAATAGGAGGTAATACGGGCCCTGATGTAGGTTTAGCTCTCGCTGAAAATATTTCTGATAGCTTAATTTAAAAGTTTTTGATGTAAATTTCATATTTCAAAATTTACTGATAGGTTCAACAGAATATCTATCTTTCATTCCTTACCGCTTTCCGCCACAGAATCAGCCACAGAGAAACGACAAACCATTTTTAAATACCTATTATTCGGTTCTTACTGCTTTCCGCTTCAACAATGTATCCAGCCTCCAATAATCTCCATTTAAAGCTGGTCTCTTCATATATATCTCGGGGCTCAGCCACCAGTCAGCTATGAAGATCTCTTCTCTAGCTATCTCCATAACATCAGCCACAGAGAAACGACAAACCATTTTTAAATACCTATTATTCGGTTCTTACCGCTTTCCGCTTCAACAATGTATCCAGCCTCCAATAATCTCCATTTAGAGCTGGTCTCTTCATATATATCTCGGGGCTCAGCCACCAGTCAGCTATGAAGATCTCTTCTCTAGCTATCTCCATAACATCAGCCACAGAGAAACGACAAACCATTTTTAAATACCTATTATTAGGTTCTTACCGCTTTCCGCTTCAACAATGTATCCAGCCTCCAATAATCTCCATTTAGAGCTGGTCTCTTCATATATATTTCTGGACTCAGCCACCAGTCAGCTATGAAGATCTCCTCTCTGGCTAGCTCCATAGCATCAGCTACGGCAGAGAGATAAGGCGAGCCATCCACGAACATAGCCACCGGGGTGGACGGTCGGGGGGGAGCGAATGAATGGTGGACGTTTGGGTAGGTGAAGTCACGGGCTGAAATAGAATACTTTTAATACTACTAACTTACACAAGGAACATATTTATTTAAAAAGTTGCGGCTTTGTACAGAAAATTGAAATATCTTAAAATATTTAACAAAAATCTTGTGGAGCGAACTATCAGGTAAATTTGACAATTTATTCTTATTGACAATCAATTCTGTACTTATTACCGTGTACATGTTATGTGAAATGTGGAATTCTGTTTTTTTTTATTTTATCTATATTTTTTACACATCTAAATTCAAAATAATTTCAAATCTTATCTTTGAAATTTTAAATTTCCAACTACGCGAATTGGTTCGTCTTTATGCTATGAATCCACTCCTAGCTCTTAAATCATTATTTAAACAATTTGGAACTTTATACAAAACCGCTAAGGATCAAATTCTCAACTCACCACGCCACCTGACACATACCTGCATCATTCAAATTTGAACCTTATTCCCTACAAATTAACATCGAAATCCGGTCTGGTTAGACACTTCCTACATCTAAATGATAACTCAACCTAATGAATTTTGAACCTTATTCCTCTATATCTAAGAATCAAATTCCCAACTCACCAGACTGGTTAGCAACAGTCTTCAAGTAATGCATCCACTCCTTGCTTTTCCGTTTCGTCCAACACTTTATAACGAGCTGTCTGTGTTGATTGAGTATTTGTAGTCCATTGCTAAGTCCCGTGGAGTACATACCGCTAGATACTTCGAAACTGTGGAAAAAATATTTATTTTCTTTATTTATAATAAAAGAATAATAATTTATAATTCACATCCAAAAATACTCACTTTTCCAGGAAAACTGTAAAACATTAATTAATCATAAATATTTGTCACAGACCACATAATTTACGAATTAAAAATTATGCTATATTTCCATTTTTTTTGGTAATACCCACAAAATATGGAAAAAAAATTAAAACCTATTAAAAAGCTCACCCTTGATCAAACAGCATGACACCTTTAACAACACCATCGCTGGGTCTGATATACCCGAAGAAGGTGTCTTTCACAAATAACCATCTCTCTTGCCACTTAGCACATACAAGACCAGTACAGAAGTAATTGCATCTGAAATACATTTCCAAACTAAATATAAACACTGATTGTTACCATAAATTCGAATTTGTGAGGATGTTACTTTCGCGAATACAGTAAGATAAGCAGCGGGTAAGATTGCGAAGTCATAGGTGAAAATAAGTTCAATTAATGAAAAAAAAAGAATCTAATGAATTAAAATTTGTTAGTGACGGTATAAAGGTGTATTGGACGTTGGAATAATATGGTCCAGTCCATCAAAAATAGATGAAGGTATATGTGTAATATTAACATTAGTATGGTATGTGTGTATAGTTTTAATAGATATGCCACGGCTTCACCCCCGTTTTTAAAGAAAAATCCGTATAGTTACCGTTTCCGTGGTATTTGCGGGATAAAAGTAGCCTATGTGTTAGTTTGCAGCTACCTACACATCAAACTTCATTGTAATTCGTTCAGTAGTATTTGCGTGAAAGAGTAACAAACATCCATCCTCACAAACTTTCGCATTTATAATATTAGTAGGATTGAAAACACAGTGTGGTTAAATTTTAATATCTGAAATGATCTCAAGGTCTCACCGCACACACACCATGTTGCCGAGCAGCCCGCAGCAGTTGCAGCCCGCCTGCCCGGGCCGAGTGGACCCTGTCCTTTTTTCTATCATACCCTCCTTGCCTTTTGACCCTAGTTCCGATATGAACGACATTTGTGATACCTCTAGAAATTCCACCTGCAATTAGATGCTATTTCTTGATCTGGCATGGAAAGGGAAGTGGAGAAATATGTTTTAGACGTGTTATGTTAATTTAAATGTCAGTAAGCGGTCTACTTCTTGACAATACCATTTGGAAAGTGTATTATGATGGGAAGAATGAGAAATTCCCGTTGTGCCTGTGATTTGGAGACGATCTTTTTTATAACTCTGAGATTAATAGAATTTGTTATAAGGTAAATCTTTTAGGTGATCAAATTTTCTTTCTGTTGGAACCTATACTTTTTATAAGAGTTTTATCTGTTTGACAATCCGTGTACAGATCAGTTAGGGTAAGATTATTGTTATAAATTTCATAAAACGTAATATATAATAGTTCAATAACATTCATATTGCGAGATCAATTGATCTACATCATTTTCCGTACATCGATTACCGAACAGTTTATCCTACCACAAATAAATACCTATAATAGTACATAATCAAATGACTCACAGTCTCATGGTGGTTCCTATAAATAGATATGTTGAGCAAGTTGTATAAGTACTCCTCCAGTTGTTTCATACGCAGTTGAATGCCTTCGTATGTGATCATCACTTCGGGCTTACGGGGAAATCTGTTATCGATAATTATCATGTTCAGTAATTATCAATAGCTTATATATATATATGGATTATAATGTATAAGGCATGCTTATTGTATGGTAGGAACTTTCCTATTGATTTAACTATATTTTTGATTTAAGTTTGAATTACTTTAAAATGCCAAAAAGATGAGATAATTACACATGAATTATACTTTCCTGAATATGCATTATCTTTTTTTTTTCAAGTGTTTGACATCTTTGGTTAAATTTTCATGAGTTATAATATCATCAAAGAAGGAAAAGAAGTAAAAATCAAACACATGAATATTATTTTAGGAAAATATAAAATTTTACCTAGGTAATGCGCCTTTCCGCTTTCTAGGCTTAGGTTCCCGCCGCTTCGGGTTGCTCCCCGGCAGCGCTTCGAGCGCCATCCTTTCAGCCTTCTCTTCTGTATCTACCGTGTTCTTGAAACTCGCCCGTCTAGTTTTATGCGCTTTAGTGGGAAACGGGATTTTCAGCGATGTCCTATAAAGCGCTAATTGTTGGTGTAGGTATAATATGTGTTTATATCGCTTTTTGATTGTCCATTTGAAATCCCCGTGCTGTAGGTTTATTGTATACCTAGATTGAGACATATGGTTATAAATGGATATGTTAAATATGTATTATGTAATCTACACTAATATTATAAAGAGGAAAACTTTGTTTGATTGTAATGAATAGGCTCATAAACTACTGGACCGATTTTAAAAATTCTTTCACCATTCGAAAGCTACTTTATCCACGAGTAATATAGGCTATATAATTTATTATAAGACCAACAGGAGCGGAGCCACGCGGGTGAAACCGCGCGGCACAGCTAGTTAATAATAATTCGACTAAATGGGTATAATGAGAGCCGTAGCCGTTTTGGGAATGTTGGTTCATTAAGCTGCCATTACAACATTTGTACACAGTACACAGTTTGACGTCATAGTGACGTCTATTTGCGGGTATGTTTTAATCTTGTGTGAATTGAAATGGGATAAATTAGGGTTCCGTACACCCATGTTTACGTTTTTAGTAAACTTATTAACTTAAACGAGAAATTTTCTATATACTTTTTGTTATGTAATGTTCATTTTTATTTAATAGGTTAATGTCTAATTCGACTATTTTATCTATACTATCTTCTAGTATCTAACTTATCTTTTTATTGATCTTCGCAAATCTATATAATAACAATAATTTACATACAAATCTACGTCAGTCTTAGCAAAAAAAAACTATATACCACTGCAGTATATGACAAATGAAAAAGTATGAGGTATTGTTTGCTAACAATATTATCAGTTTTTACAAAATAATTATGTGCGTCATATGATTGTCTAAACGTAATTAGGTACGTATTCTGATTTCTGTTTGACATAATGCGTACATTTACGTAAATCACATGTTTAAAAATAAAAACTTAAATGTTAGACCGAGCTCTTATACTAAAAAAAATAATTGAACTAGGTATTAATTACACTACATATATTATTAAATAAACAACATACTTTTAGAAAATTTGTAAATTGTTCATTTCTGTGTACATCCCTTTCATATAATTAAACCAATCTATTTCTGACCCTATTCGAGAGAAAAATATTAATTAATAAATAATTCTTAGAACACTTTACAATATTATAAAATTAGTTTTGTTTATAAAACTCACAAGTTAGGATTCAATAGGTGTGTCGTAACGCTTCTCTCGTTCTCCACGAATCTGACCTTTATTTCAACACCCGGAATGAACACTTTTCTGTGCACCGATTTGAATTTTATTGGCGGCGCGTGTATACTTCTGTACGGTACGGATTTCGCTAGCGGCGCTGAAACAAAATAAATAATCTATTTGAGTGTGCGTATTATAAATAAAAACATCCTGAATTCTTTCATATTTCTTTAGAAACAATGTTTGCGTAAACTATTTATAATAAACCTAGAATAGAAATAAGTATGCAATTATTAATGTTTGATGAAGGAAATATATTACAATCTATAATAAAAACATTTTCTTGTTGCAGGTTTCATTCCAGAGGCATGTCAAGAAGTGCCACTTATAGAAGTACTTATTAAAAAACTATTAGGAATATTTGAACGTGTTTCACTTAATTAATTATTATTGTTAAAGAAACATTTCATATCTTATCTTTTTATCAACATAACAAAAGCTTTTAGAATGAATCATTAAGAAAGATAATAATTAAAAATACACATGACTGAGGTACTTATACCTTATCATAAGGTCTTTACTCCTTGACATTACAATATAGATACAAAAATTGAGAAAATTTTCTGATTTTTGGAAAATCAGTTAAAAATAGAAGCGATACTTTACAGAACAGAAACCTAAAAGTGCAGTAAAATAAATTCCTATTTTTTTTTATTCGCGTTTTTTGGCGGGAACTATACTGATTTGATATACTTATTTCATAATATTATTTCATGGTTAGTAATTTATGTAATATTATTTGTCGGCGTCTCTGTTTTTATCTACTAGATATATCTAAAGCTAAATGGTGACTTCAAATATCTAATCTTGAGTCAGTAATGTAAACACTCATATAATCATTTTGAAAGATGATGAATCATTAAATTGAATTGAATACAAGAAAATTTTAAATGAAGATGTCCTTAATTGGTTCATATTATGCCCTATATAAAAACAAGGCAAATATGTATAATTTGTTGCAGATAATAAGTTTTACTAAATATGTAAGTATGTACTAGAATATCTACGAAAAAAAATAGTACTCTTCCTCATTGAGATTAAAATTGTGTTGTCGCAGGCTAAACGGCAGTATATACAGCAACATTAAAATTGGTGGCGTTGCCACACCGACGCCATGTTGGGTAAATACTAAATACCAAGAAGCTTAGTAAATACCCATCATTTCAATAGTACGTACGCTGGCGAGGTTACCATGGCGACTTAGTGAGGCAGAGCTCTTATTTTATGATAATAAATATCGTTCATTTAAACTCCAAAAATTATTATTAACAAACTACACATACACACATACGTTTGTTTTTTACTTCATCAATGATTTAAATAAATATTAAACTAAATTTGTTTATAATAAAAATAAAGGTTGTATTTGATAAAATCGTACCTGAAGCATCCGTTTCCTCTTTACACTTATCTATTTCAATTACTGACAGAGATTCTGGCACAGCGAGACATTCGTCAAAATCTGAATCCAGGCCTGGTGTTAATGAGTCCAATGTTTGAAATACTCCTTGAAGACAATCACCGGGGGTGGAAGGGGTCGGTGTTTCCATAGCTTGGTTTGTGTAACCGTATAGTTCTTCATCTGGAAACAAAATTGTATTTTTTATGGATGGTGATGTTATTAATATGACCAGGACTGGCTAGTTTCCAATGTGGCTGTTTGCTACTATGGTTTAATGATGGTAAAGAATAAAACGATGTCATGATGATTCTAAGGCGCTATTTAAGAAGTCTAATTTTATTAATTGAATTATTTAATTTATTGGTATTAAATTGTTATACCCAAAAACAGTTCTTTTAATGAATATAAGTTTTAAAACCACCAATATTAATAAGAGACAGAGTAATAAATGGGTATAAATACTATTTATTATAATTATTCCTATACACTATAAAAAATCAACTGCATTTATAAGGTGCAAACATATTATATTGTGTTTTCTTATGTATAATGATTTTGCATCTGTCTAAGGAAGTAAATTTTTTTAGAGAAAAAGTTTGCAAGGCCTAATCAGTCATGAGATTTTGGCCCTGCAATAGGTAGGAACTTTTTGTTGAATAAAATTAATTGTAGGATGTAAAAAAATATTAACAAAACTAAACAACATGACAGAAATGTAAAAGAAATATATAAAATGGCGTTTAATTGTTTGTTAGTGAATTTATTCTCAATCTTATCTTGCAATATGTAAATAATATTTAAACAGAGATTGAAAAAAAGTAGGACAGGCAATCGCAAATCATCACTATCTGTATTCTGTATATAGCATATCAGTTTTTATCACATGGAAAAATTGAAATTGTTTTTATTAGTTAACGATGATGAAATTTTTTGGCAAATGTTTAAAATATTATTATTTAAATACTAGCTTACCGCCTGCGGCCTCGCCCGCGTTTTCAAAGAAAAAGCAGCATAGTTCCCGTTCCCGTGGGATTTCCGGGATAAAAGCTAGCCTAAGTTGCTCAGTGAAGATGAAGCTTTCTAATGGTGAAAGATTTTTTGAAATCGGTCCAGTAATTTATGCGTGAAAACCATACATACATAGTTACAAACCTTTCCTCTTTATAGTATTAGTATAGAAGTATAGATTACAAAGTTTTTTATAAGACAGGTGAACCAGAATAAAATAACTAAGAAACTGTATATAAAGTTAATCAGTCAATGATGATGATATTTATTCTATTTATGCAGCTTAACTTGATTTTATTTCCAGCTATCTATACAGGAATCTTGGTGTCTAATTCTTATTACTTAGAATTACATTATTTAAGGCTGTTTTACAATATGCAATGAAAATAATAATATTTGTTGAGGCAGCAGTACTGTAAAAAATGTAAAATAGTCTGTGAAGCATATATGTATAATATAAAAGAAAACCTCAGTGGAGTTATGATGAATTGGCATAATGGTTAGCGAGGCATAATTATTTTTAGTTACAACAGTAATACATAACCTACTATAAAGAAAATTATTGACTAACAAGTACAAAAAACCTGGTTGTTATGAATTTACAAACGCAAAGACTATTAGTAACAACAACATATATCTCCAAATAAGCCTGGCTAAAGCCATACTTCCTGAAAAAAATCCATTCCGCCAGATGTTTCACACAAACACATAACTGATAACACTAAACCACTTCACACACTACCTCGCTTGATAAGATTATGGAAACTAAGAGTTAAATCTTTCCGTTCCATAGGCCCGTTGACACTGACACCAGAACGACCACTTGTTCTTCTGTATGGGTACTGATTCGCGACGTTCTGGTCATTACACAGCACGTATCTAATACTGGGGTACATAATCTATAGTAGATAAGATAACAAGCATCGATTTCAGTCGTTGAACGACCTCCTATACGGTAGTGTCGCTAAATAACGCAGAAATAACCATTAATTGAAAAAAATAATTCAACGTTGGAGACGAGAAGCTATGGTTCATTGAACAAGACTGTTTCAAGGCTTTATTTAAGTCATGCAATTAGAAATTGATACTTACAAAACAATCCTTATTT
This sequence comes from Colias croceus, assembly GCF_905220415.1. Classification (NCBI taxonomy): domain Eukaryota; kingdom Metazoa; phylum Arthropoda; class Insecta; order Lepidoptera; family Pieridae; genus Colias; species Colias croceus. Next base: position 10,644,889 of record NC_059541.1, read on the forward strand.
TAGTCCAGTGCGCTCATCTATTTAGTATAATATAATACATACTGTGAGAGATTTAGTTAAATATGAACTATAAACTTCATTAGATCCCGTGTGAATCATTCAGTTAATTACAATCGCTGCAAGGTCTTTTATAGTATAAAAAACATGAACTATGTAGCCTTTTAAAAGTTTATCTCATTGCCAAGTTTCTACTTCAGAATCAGTCAAAGATCATTGATCAATCATCAATCTGTCATTAACTTTTAATTTGACAGATGGATAAAAATGACGTAATCAAGCAAGTGTTGCAATAAAACGGCTATTTAAAGTTTTAAACCTCCCTCTAATGAATGGCATAGTAAATAGTAAATCACTACATAGTATAAAACAAAGTCGCTTTCTTTGTCCCTATGTCCCTTTGTATGCTTAAATCTTTTAAACTACGCAACGGATTTTAAAGCGGTTTTTTTAATAGATAGTGTGATTCAAGAGGATGGTTTTAGTATGTAATTTATTAAGTTTTGGACAAAGCGGGCGAAGCCGCAGGCGGTAAGCTAGTAAAATATAAAGTCCAATTTTCATTACATATTTTGTAGTAATAATTTAATAAACCACAAAATTTTCTCAACTAATTACCAAAGATTGTTAGTAAAGCGTTATGAAAATGAAATGGTATCTGTAGGGGATGAGAGCACAAGAAAGTCTAGTGTACTATATCACAGGACTATATCGATTTCTATTCCAAAATGTAGAGTTGCGTTGCTTTCTATTAATGTTTGGAACTGCTATGATTTTTTTGAATAGCAGTCCTATGGTTATTTTTTGGAAAAATATCAAGAGCATTCATTGTGCTCCTAAATTCAAGTCTTGAAATATACTTCGATTGAGACATCTGTGAGAATAATAATTATGAATATAAATAAAGTTGTGTTATTTACACCCCTAATTTCTTTTTATTTTTTTCGATCCGTGTGTATTTGGAAAAATATAATACCTAGGTATATGCTAAAAATATTAAAATTTAAAAAAAAATGTTTACCTGAGTGCAGCAACAAGGTAGCAACAAAAATAGAATAACAAATTAGAAATTACAAACCCAATTGTAATTTTTTGAACGCCTGTGTATATTTATTGCAAAATTGTTTGTATGCGATTGTTAGACGAGTTTTGTAAAGGATTGAAGAGATAATAATATTATCGTCTTATTTTTGTCCCGATAGATGTATAAAGAGTATGAATGTTTAACAAGATATTGTGTTGTGTTGCCCATGTTTTTCCTAAGTGTTGGTAGAGTGAATGTTGTTCCTTATTATATAAACTTTAATGGCAAAGAATTATTATTGTAGCATTTTTGAATTCGTTGTTTATTTATATTTATTTGGTAGAGCCAATTTGGCCCAAACAATTATTGTCTGTATTTTGATACTTCAACTCATGCAGTAATCTATATGTTTTCTCCACATTATTTAACAAAGAGGATTAAAATTTGTAAAGCCTGTATTCATACAGGGTTAGTTTTCAATGACCGGTCAAATTTTCAGAAATGGTTCAGAATCGATAACATTTTAGATCTATTTTATCTATTTTCAGGTTAAAACTTCTGCATCCGAGTGTGATAAGATGTTGACTCTACATTTTCTGATTTTTCAAAAGTAGAGCCAATGTAGACTTTACAATTATTAGTGTTTCTAAGTAACTACAGATGGCGTAAAAAACTATTTTAGTAGAGATCTACTAATATGCCAGTCACTCTCTTTTGCGCGAATACGCCAAACTACAAAATAATGTAGGATAACGTTTGTAAATGTTTTTTTCAAACTTCAGCCAAACATTATTATAATGTGCGAATGCTTGTAAACAAATAAGTGAGCCAGGTAACGTAGAGTTAATTTCAACATAAACCTCAGAGATGGCGCCTTAAATATCATAATTGTTACAGCAATAAAAGTATCAAAATACTTCAAGAAATGGTCAAGATAGAATGTCTCTACAATTTTATTTATTGGAGTAAGAAAAATATAGTAACTAAAGCGCTCTACTTATAAAGTATTTTGCAATGCATGGTAGAGACGATATGAAAATGTCATAGATGGCACCAGCTGCTTTTCGTTAGTTTTACATCGCGCTATTGTATTGACGCAGACACTCTATAAGGATTTTGGTAAACCTAGCAAAATCATACTTACCTGGCGTAGGGGACACCGTGATCAGGAAGGCGGTTCCCCCAGAGCGAGGCCCCTCCATTGCACTGCGGCGGGGTTGACCTCTGCGATTATCCCTAATGTGGATAACTCGGACGCGTAATTTTTGGTAGTGGGGACTGCGTACGCGCCGTCCCCCCATATAAAAATACATTAAACTTTAAAGTAAGAAGTGTAGTAGTCACAGTAATAAATTTTTATAACAGTAGTAAATTATGTCAAGCAGCATCATCAATCTTGCTTTGATATGGAAGCACTGATATGATCTGTCTAAGCAAACCTGTAATAAGAAGCATAAGGGTTAACATAGACTACGTAAAATTCGTATTTGACATTATGTACTTGAAAATATAAGGAATAATTATAGAGAATAGAAATGTAGAGCATTCAAATAGGTGTCGGTTTATGCTACTTTATCCAGATATCGATAGTTAAGGGTAGAGGCGTGTTTTTACTGTTTGCAGATTTTGCAAAAATTTAGTCCCCTTTGTTAAAGAATGTAGAGCCAAAAATAATATTTTCTACATGAGTTGAAGAAACAAAATACAGAAAATAATTAATTGGCATTAAATGAATATTGGTTTGCACAACTATTGGTTTGCTTTTTGGATAAATGAGCACATGTCGACATCTATTTGATGTAAATGCTCTATATTTCTTTAATCTAACATTTTCAAGTAACGTCCAATACGATTTTTACGTAGTCTATGTTATACCTTATGATCTATGGGCATCCAGCTAATTACCGGATTTCTTAAGTAGAAGTCTTGGAAGTATTAAGGGGTTAAAGACAGATCTTTTTAGAGCTACGATATTAAAGCAAAATTTGTGTAATTTTCTACTGTTATAAGACTTTCTTTGACCTTAAATGTATATCTTTATATGGGGGGACAGCGCGTACGCAGTCCCCACTACCAAAAATTACGCGTCCGAGTTATCCACATTAGGGATAATCGCAGAGGTCAACCCCGCCGCAGTGCAATGGCGGGGCCTCGCTCTGGGGGAACCGCCTTCCTGATCACGGTGTCCCCTACGCCAGGTAAGTATGATTATGCTAGGTTTACCAAAATACTTATAGAGTGTCTGCGTCAATACAATAGCGCGATGTAAAACTAACGAAAAGCAGCTGGTGCCATCTATGACATTTTTATGTCGTCTCTACGCATGGTAGAGACAATTGCAACATACTATATAAGTAGAGCGCCTTAGTTACTATATTTTTCTTACTCCAACAAATAAAATTGTAGAGACATTCGATCTTGACCATTTCTTGAAGTATTTTGATACTTTTATTGCTGTAGCCATAAAGCAATTACCATAAGGAATACAAAGTGGCGCCATCTCTGATATTTTAGTTGAAATTAACCCTATGTTACCCGGGTCACCCATGTGTGTAGAAACAGTCTTACCACTATGTACTTTATTTGCACTCATTTACGGAAAGTTTATTTGCAAAGATCGTCCCACACTTATAAATCAAAATATTTGCGAGAATGGCAGTAGAGCTCTACTAAACTTTACTTTTTTTTTACTTTGAATCGCCACCTTTCGTTAGCTACATACCAACTATATACACAATATTATGGTGGCTCTACATTTGACGTTTCTAAAGAAAATGTAGAGACAACACCTTACTATATTTGAGGTAAATTATAATACCAATAATAGCAATTTGTTTCAACGCAATCAACCCATGAAATACTTCCAGAATCCAAATGCAAATTCATACCAATATTTTTTTAACTTCTTTATATCATCACTACATTGTATAAAACAAAGTCACTTTCTCTGTCCCTATGTCCCTTTGTATGCTTAAATCTTTAAAACTACGCAACGGATTTTGATGCGGTTTTTTTAATAGATAGAGTGATTAAAAAGTAGTATTTTATAATTTATTAGGTTTTAGACAAAGCGGGCGAAGCCGCGGGCGGTAAGCTAGTAAAAAATAAAATAAACATTTCAGGACAATTTTCACACACGGCACGATCTGTCATCTGATCCCATACTAAGCTTTCGCTTGTGTTATTAATAAATACTTACATAGATAATTAACACCAAGTTATGTTCACCCATCTATGTTCATCACACAAATATTGGCCCCGGGTGGGAAACGAGCACGATATAAAATATTATCTCTTCTACTCATAATTACTTCGTACAAATAAACTAAAGAGCATAATATTCTAACAAATTATTTATTTTATTTTATTTATAATAGTATCATTAGCTATTCATATAATTAGCTATTCATGCAGTTTATGATCGTGCCAAACGCAACTTTAACGTCGATTTTTTATTATTTGTTTTTACCTATAGTGACAAAAATAAATCTTATTTGAAAATTTCAACCGTCTATCATGGTTCTTGAAATATGGCTTGGTTATGATAGGTAGAAATAATAACAGATCTTACATCTAAGGTAGAGTCCATTGATGTGCAATCTAGAATCTAGATTGTAAATTAATATTAAGATCATAAATTGCTTAACATTCAGGTTCAAAAGGCGTTCACTTTAACGTAGGATATACGTAATTACAAAATATGAAAGGAAAGTACCGAAAAGAACTTATGAAAACTTTGAAGCAACGTAATTATGCAGTGCAATTTCATAATTCTCGAAAACGGCTCTTGCAATTTTGAAAACAAAATCTATGCGTTGTACGAAATTATGTAATTAAAAGTTTGAAACAGTTTAGCGAATCGCATTGTGTTTATAAACAAAGAACTAGAACTTAAAATGGCACGACTGAAACTGAAAGCTTCTGAGCGTGTGTGCGTGTGACCGGTTCCGCGATGTATGTAAATGGAGCCGACCGGTATAAGTTGATCTGTTTCACGTCGGCTGCACTAGGGCGGTGTTGGCGCGGAGCAGGTCGCGGTATTGTGGTGCAACGGTTATCACGAACATACGGCCAGGTGGGCAGAGAATGTCGCGAGAGCAAAAGTGACCACAGTCGCAAGCCGCGCACCGTTCCTCGCGTACACAGCTGCAACGCACGCTCAACGTACGCACTACGCACGGTTCCCGCCAACATTCGAATTTGCGTCCGAAAACTGAATCAGATTTGCAATATAAATGCACTCGCGCGTAAAGCATTGAAAATCTGTAACACTTGCGCTGCCAGTGTCCGGATTGCGTCGCGGACGTTGACATCTATAGATTAATATTGATCGGTTTTCGAACGTAATTTCGAGAATGAAAGCTTTTGGCGGGCGTGTGTGACGTGGTTTTTTTTTAATTTCACAAGTGGCACAGGTGTTCCCTTCTCAGTGACAGGAATGATGGTGGATTCCACTTAAAATTATCAGTGATTATTTTTTGTATGCTGTAATTGAAAAATTGTAAATAAGGTAAGATAATTTAAGTGAATAAGATAATAATAAGGAGTTTTTATAAGCCTTTACTTGTTTGCTTATAGAAGTTAAATTTGTGTCTTTCGCTTTCTAAATAGTCGGCCATGAGTGTGGCCGCAGTCACGACTGCAATGATTTAATTTTATATCAAGATAATAAAATATTGAAACGAAATAACTTCGCTCTTTTCACGACTTCATGGTGGAACAGTTTTCAAATTAAGAATATATTTCGGCATTTGAATCAAAAATACAAAGAAACCACAAAGCTGAGTACCGATGTGGTCATTTTTTAAGAGATTTGTAAATAATTTCAATACCATCGCCATTCTTAGACGTAAACGTTGCAGCATGTTTTTTGCTTTCTTAACATTAGTTTTCCTATTAACCGTATCAAAGCTTTACAAACCAGTTTAAAAGTAAAAGGTAAATAAATAAAAAAAGAAAATATGCCTTTCAACATTTGTATTGCATATTTTAAATATGCACCAATATGGTAATGGAGAGCAAAGCCAGTATTCAAATGAAAATTGTAATTACTGGATAAATTAGTCATTCGTAATATTACACTTTTCATCACACTTACATAGTTGACTCGATAAATATTTAAAACTTAACTTTTAAGAACAATATTAGCATAGTTCTTTTAGTTACAGTTTAAATCAAAATAACAATAAAAAAAATTAATATTTATTGAGCCCCAAACTAAGTCACAATTGAAAAACAGCCAATCTTTCTAACCAAGAAAACTCCGATGTAGTTAATTCGCATAACATACAGGAATATTTAAAGGTTTTGAGTTTTTGCATTTTGCTTTTACTACGAGCTATAAGGAAAAGTATAAAACAATCGCTACAAGTATACAATTACGTAAATAATAAAAAGTGAAAAAACTAAAACCCAACTACGACAATAACCCGCACTGAAAAAGTATAAAACAAGATTTCAGAATACTGAACTGAACAAAGTTGCTAATGTAGTTGCAAATAAATGGACACAGTAGACTCTAACAAGATGCCTTCGTTGTAAATTGACAATAATGTCATACAATACTATTCTGAAGTATGCAATATTCCACTATGTAGAGATAAATTTTCATGTTTGGAAAACCGCAGTCACACGTTGTCAAAGTGCTACGGTAGATAGGTATATGTAACGTGTGACTACGCCTTTCCAAACATGAAAATTTATCTCTACATAGTGGAATATTGCATACTTCAGAATAGTATTGTATGACATTATTGTCAATTTACAACGAAGGCATCTTGTTAGAGTCTACTGTGTCCATTTATTTGCAACTACATTAGCAACTTTGTTCAGTTCAGTATTCTGAAATCTTGTTTTATACTTTTTCAGTGCGGGTTATTGTCGTAGTTGGGTTTTAGTTTTTTCACTTTTTATTATTTGTACTATTTTGGTGTTAAAGTGTATTTGGGGCGCATAATATTAACAAAAGTTAAATTGATGAACTAATAAAGAAGCTATGGACGAAAATATGTGAATTGATATGCAATCAGCTCATGAATACAGGTAAAGTCACGAGCAAATGCTAGTAATATATATATATTGAAAATGTACAAGTAAAGCGCTTTCAAATGATACCAAACACGGGATATTTATCTTAACTTTATTTTTTTACTCTGTATGTTTTGTCCGCTAGAGGGCGCCACATTAGATTTTGTGAAACCCCATGTAGCCTATAACCAGCGGACAATTAAGACGCTTCTAATGATATGTCATTTGTCGAATTCTGATAAGTAGTTTAGAAGTTACGAGGGAACAGATGAACATACATACATACATACATACATACATACATACATACATACATAGCCTGTCAAAATCATAACCCTCCTTTTGCTTTGCCGTAGTCGGGTAAAAAATAACTGTATCGATCAAAATAATATCTAGAATAAAAGACGAAAAAGAATAAAGAATAAATAAAAGACGAAAAAGTTACTATCAATTATTGTTCATTAGTATTTCATCTATACTAATATTATAAAGAGGAAAGGTTTGTAATTATGTATGTATGAATGTATGGTTTTCACGCATAAATTACTGGACCGATTTCAAAAATTCTTTATAACATAGGCAAGGTTTTATCCCGGAAATTCCACGGGAACGGGAACTATGCGGGTTTTTCTTTGAAAACGCGGGCGAGGCCACAGGCGGAAAGCTAGTTATATATTTATATCTGCTTTATATATTTATATCTGTCTTGTTTGTCCCATTCATACCTTTTTTTTTTTTTTTTTTTTTTTTTTTTTAGTGGGGAAATCTTGCATAGATACCCACGGCCTCCGGGGAAGAAACTCTCAAATACTTTTTACATCTAAACTGTAAATGAAAAATGAAATAATTGGAGTAACTACAATTTTTTAAAATCTTTCAATACTTTTAACATTGTGACGTTGACTGGCTTATTTCATAGATAATATTAATTACATGCATTAATAAATATATGCAATGCACTTGGTCAACCTGGTTAGTAATAAATATTACTGAAATTCATAGTCAGTTTGAAAGTAGAGTTTTTGCAATATGCAATAAATATATTAATATTTATTAGTTTAATAAAGATCTATGCTAAAAACATAATGCTTTATCAATTACTAACAAACTAAAAAAATAACAGTATGCTCTACATTTCTCTAAAGTAATTACATAATACAGTTTGCTTGTTTAATTAACTAATAATTATATAAAAATAAAAACTGATGATTAATACTATTGCCGGTCATTGTGAAGAATTAGACTATTAGTTGGTAATGGTAAATTCTTAACAATGACCGGTGTTTAAAAATGTAGAGTTTGATTTAAAAATTTACGAAAAACCATCACGTATTTGAACTTCTACCTCACAATAATTAGCAGTACTAATAAGGCACTATTTCTTCGACATTAATTAAGATAAATAAATATTTCATTATTAACTTTTTCGTGAGTAGGCTTTCTAAAGCAAAAAAAAGACCAAAAAATGTTAAAGTATCAAAGTTATAAAATTTATATTTAACTGATGTTTATCTTAAGAGAAGGTTTTCACTTTCTTTTGGAAGACAGTTTATATAACACAAAGTTTTGTTTTTCGAAATAAAATACAACCGGTCGTAATTTAATCATTTTATGTGAAGTTAGTGGAATAGTTTGATTTAGTGTTCCATAACGTAATTTCATCATAGAGACTGTATTTTAATTATGAATGATATAAGTAAATTTTATTCGCATAGAACATTTGAAATGTTAAAATGTCGTAAACACAAACAAAACGCAATACGAATAAACATGCAAATAAATGGAGATCATCCTACCTCTATATTAATTAACGTAGTCATCTTTATTATTTAGAATTGCCTGAGTCGTGTTATTTTGATAATATTATGTATTTCTTTAAATATTAATCTAAATACAATTAAGGAAAAACATGTACGAGTACGGCGTAACAAGAACAATCATATGTAAATAGTCATATAAATTTTTTTTTGTAACTAATATCGTATAGTGAATACAATACCATACCATACTTTACTTAGTATTTTTCATTTTTGTTAATATTTCTTTAGACTTAATCTGAAATCGTATGTAATAAACAAAGCATGCAAACATTGCGTGCTAACCAAATACTACTTAAAAATAATATTAATTAAGAAAATATTCTCCATTTTATGTACTCGGTTAAAACGAAAAAGCGCATACACATTATGACTGTTACGTGTCGCGTAATTCACAAAGACAAATTGCTGGCAAGTGGAACCAAACATGTCACTGTTTTTGCTCACTGAACCGAACGAAACGACAACTTTTCGACAATTTTGTGGCAAGATGTGACTGTTGATAGCACAGAGTGGCTCTATTATATGCAAACTATTTATTTTTGAGTGTTTTTAAGCACTTGTTTGTACTCTTTACGTAGTTAGTATTTAGTAATATGGGCTTTAACTTCAAAGTTTACGGAATGTTATAGTTTAAGTAATTCCGTATGTAAGGTACGTCTTTTATGTTTGGTTACATTATTCTGTTTTTAAGAGAGTTATGTCTGTCTGCAGAATCATATGTCATTAATCGTTTTATGTGCGAATGTTAATCTCTCGCTATTCAAGATGGTTAAAATAACATGCCGAGCTTCTTCTTGATCTTGAAGACTGTAGTTCGGCATGTCTTCAAGATTTGTAGCTCCCATTTGAATTATGGCTACGTGATTGTTTTAATTAAGGTTCCACAATTTGCATTATATGTTCAGTTTCATTAATATTTTCCATACTACTAATCTGTTTTTTTCGGCATTATTTTTAATATTAATTACGCATTTAAAACATAATTATGTACGATGTTAGAGAAAATGACATCAGCATTTACCTTATATTGGCAAAGTGAAACTGATACAAATAATTTTAACCAAACCGACATCCGATAATTTACTCAGACCAAAATAAAGCGTACGTTAAAATAAGGCGACGAAAAGAGAGTGAAAGCGGCGTCCTTTTAGACTTTCTGTTGCACGATAATAGTCATTATATTCTTTGTTATAGAATTCAACTTTGCATAATTATGGATAAATTACTTTGTATATAAAGTTTATCGACCTTGCAGAATAGGATATGGTTCTGTAACCTTTTATTAATTAATAAGCATAATGTTATTTAATTAATGTTAAACCTAAAACGTCACACACTTTACTTTAAGTTAAAACTTGAGTATAAACACGTGTGTAAAATGGAAATATGCGGGTAATTTTTGGAGCGTAGAAATAGCGCGCGTTGATGTCTTTTGTACGCAACACTCTGAATTGAATATTCTTAGCGCACCATTTAAATGGCCTGTGATAATATCTTAAGTGATTTGTATAAACAATGTTACACAGAAAATTGCATTAAATTTAAACTATATTATCAAAATAATCTAAGCCATTTGAGATTTCTTTATTCAGATAAAATAATTAATGGTAATTTTTGTAAGCTTTGTGATTGAGCTGCTGTATTGAAGTATTAATTTTGTGGGCGTCTAAAATTCACGTGAAAATTACTCATCATATTCGTTATAAATTGAAACTCTACTAATATATTATACTTTGTAGTACATCAAAACATGCAAAACATTTCCTAGCAAACATGCCAATAAATATATAATTCAAAATTTACCTAAAACCGTATTTGACATGTTTTTTGTAAGTTTAACGTATTATCATTGTTAAATATTCGCTGATTTTAATTTAGATGTAAATGTAGGTCAAGTTGACTGCATTTGCAACGTTTAGAAAGTTCGATACCTGCTTTATGTGAAGTTGGTACTTGGTACCAAATGACTCATGCTAATCTAACTAATAATGTCCTATTCTCAAGGTAATTGATTATAGATTAAAAATCTATGCTAATCTATTTTTTAATAGGGATCAGTGCTGTGACGAGCTAAAGTTTGAACTTGTTCAATTGCCTTCAATACTAGAACAGTGTGCAAAATATGCAGGGGTTGTAATCATCTCTCTCGTTTCAATTCAGAAATATCTATATTAATATTATAAAGCTGAAGAGTTTGTGTGTTTGTTTGAACGCGCTAATCTCAGAAACTACTGGTCCGATTTGAAAAATTATTTCGGTGTTAGAGGAAGGCTATAGGCTCTATATATCATCACCTAGTTATATAAGGTAGCAAGTAATATGTATCACATGAGAACCTTAATAAATATATTTAATAGAACGGCTTTCAAATGTAATTAATCCATTATCAACCCGTATGTTATAAATTAATTTTTTAATGCGTAAATAAGTGCGTAAAATTCAATACAAGAAGTTTTGAAATATGTTAATGTTTGCCAATATTATATGCTAATATTGAAGTACATATTTACAATTCAAATAATAATTATAAAAAATGCATATTGTCCATAACGTCATTGAAAACTTTATAATTATTTAATGAGCGATGAAAGTATTTTTAAGGGGATTATGACGAATAAATTCTTAATTACTACTGAAAATTATGTAAATTGAAAATGTATTCTCCACAATATACAATACTTTTATTGGTTTGAACGCCCTCTTGGTTTAGTGGTTGACGCGTGAGCGCAGATTCAAGGGGTCCTGGGTTCGATTGGAGACGAAGAAAAAACATGTCTCAGTCTGGCAGAACACAGAAGACTGATCACCTACTTGTCTCTAAAAGAAAATCGATCAACACAACAACAACAAGAAACAGATGTATGCATAATGCATCTGGCCCCTGCCCCACTAGGGGACACGGGACTTCACTTTATTATTGGTTTGAGAATAAATCATACGCTAATATATGATTTAAAATCACCGCATATTACGTACAGGCGAAAGTGTCATTGATAAGCGCTACTTTAGAAAGTCCGCTCTTGAGCGAATTCCTTCGTGCACGAAATGTGAACGAGTTTTATAAATTACGTATTAATTTGTATATTTTGAAGCATTTTTAATGTGGAATGAAATTTATCCTGTTCATAATTAAAGTAAAAGCGGCCTATGGGCGTTTGTTATTCAATTAACAAAATAAAAGTATGTTAGGAGTACTTCCGAAACTTATATTTTTCTCCTACATTCTATTTTAACAGGCACAAACTATTTTCTTTCTAAAGATTATCTTAATTGGTAATTAAAAATTAAAAACCGGCCAAGTGCGAGTCGGGCTCGCGCACAAAGGGTTCCGTAGCAGCAAATATACTAAACTTATTATGTCAATTTATACACCTGGTGAATGGAGCCTAAACTCTCCCGATATTTTGCCTTGTACTTTTATGTATGAATATTAATTTTATATATGTATTTATAAATATTCCGTGCTATAGGCGTGCCCAAATCGGCTTGTGATAACTGAATAAAGAAGTATATACACCAGCTTCACAATTAAAATTACCAAATATATTATCCAGGTGAGTTTCACCTCTAGTGGTTATACATTACAGTTAAATCAACCTATCTCAAAAACTATAAGAGATACTTTGATCAAACCAAAAATCGTTGAAAGAGTTAATTAGCATGCATCACCTCTATTTTTTTTAGAATTTTATACCCCGTAGTTATAAAAATAGAGGGGGGGGGGACATACTTTTTACGACTTTGAGAGCTGATATCTCAAAAACCGTTCACTTTAAGAAAAATGTTTTTTAGAAAACTTTATATCATTTTAAAAGACCTTTCCATTGATACCCCACACGGGTATGTACATCGAAAAAAAAAATTTCATCCCTCAGTTACATGTATGGGGGGCCCCACCCCCAATTCTTTTTTTTACTATTTAGTGTCATATTTTTGTAGCGGTTCATACAACACATATTTCCATCAAATTTCATCACTGTAGTACTTATAGTTTCCGAGTAAATCGGCTGTGACAGACGGACAGACGGACAGACGGACAGACGGACATGACGAAACTATAAGGGTTCCGTTTTTGCCATTTTGGCTACGGAACCCTAAAAATCACTATGCTTTACAAGATTCCTAGACGTTAATATTACATCAAAGGTTTATTACGTGAGCGTGTAAAAGTTAATTTCAATAATTGTACCGTAACAGGTATTTCCTACAATCGAAGGTAATGTACCTTCTGTTGAAAGTACCGGTCGGGTACTTTAATTTGTACAAAATCCTGTTTTGTAACATTTGGTACAGTTTTCTTCACGACCATAAAAACTATTAGACATTATAATATTTCATTTAGCTACTTGAAACCTTTTTTCCTATAATATAAGTTGATTCTTATAACTATTGAAGTTCATTTGTGAAAACAATTAATAATAAAAACATTTCTAACTCGATAAAAGGGATCAAGCACGTTCTGTGGGATCAAGTGTCTCAAGGAAACGTTCAAACGTTACTAAAAAGCGATAGCATCACCTCATTGTTTACAATAAATTACACTTTTTCGAAACACTACATAAAAGTGTATTGATATTTTTATATATTTAAAGCTTTGACAGAGATATTGCTCTCGATAAGATTACCGATTGTACACTATTTCTGCCTCTAGTTTTATGTAAATTACGCAAGAGACAGTAGCGTAACGGATTAAATGAATAGAATAGTGGTCTTATTGAAACAATGTACATTGTAAAATATATAACAACTTTCATAAACAAAAAAGTACCTATATTAAACAAAGGTCTTACATTTCCTGTCTTGACTATAAAGCATTATATAAATAAAATATATTTAGGTAAATACATGCATACAAATTTCAGATGAATCTGTCCGTATGGTAATCTCTCAGTATGTCAGATCAACTTTAAATCATTATTTAACAGCATGCATGATATTAGCTGATTATAATACCACTGCATTACGGATTACATGTATTAAAACTTTACAGTCCCTTAATACAAATATAATAACCAAATTTTGTTTGTAGTGGCCATAGTGGTTACATGAAAGCATAGTCTCTACCTAGGCTACCTAAGCTAGGGAATTAGGAGGTTATAGCACGCTCTAATGAACATTTTAAAAAATATTTTATAAACTATCGCCGTGATCTAGTAAACGTATTGAGTCCACGCTCACACGCAACCATCGAAAGTGGAGTAGCATGTTCGCGAGCTATAAGATAAACTGATGTACAAACATACATAACTCTTATTCATATGATGTAAGTGATTTTTAACACGAAAGATGCGCTTAAATTGTGTCAATAAGTTATTTGTTTTTGAGTTGCTGTCTTGGATTTGAAAGGCTTGTAAGTAACTTCTCACTAAATTAATCTTGAATTATGCATTGCCAGTCACTTTATTTAACTTCTTCTTACTTATTACTTTTTATAAATCGATGAAAAATTACAATTTTATAGTCTTTCCAATTCTAATTTCAAAGATAACAATTAACAATTATTTCACTCTAGAGTACGTATTGATTAATAATATTATTAATTACTTGCATTTTTATAATATGTATAAGTTAATTTTAATAAATAGGTACTATAAAGGTCCTGAATCCTTTTTAATTCTTATTTTAATAAATAAGAACGGCCTAATAATGCAAAATATTTAATTACACAAGTCGATTTTTTATTCATAAGTATGCACATATTTAAAAATATTCCATTACATAAATAAGAATATTTAAGAAGGAAGTTCATAGAATCAAACAAAATGTGTAAATTATACATTGTAAAATATTTTGCCATTAAAATTATGCGTCAATTTGCACTGAATTTTTAAATACCTTAACATTTTAATTTGAATCTCTTTGAATATTATATGTATCATTACCATTCATGACTTAAATAATACTTATCTACTTATATTAAAAAAAAATCAGAAAACCTGTATTTGTATAATACAAAATCGTAATAGCAGGACGTTACATATCTAAATTATTAATATCAAGAATACAACTGGAATAAAATGAAGCTTTTATTATATTTTAATTACCAACTTATATCTCTTATGTTCATAACAGTATATCACCTGAAAATCCTCTTTTGGGAATCTAGTACGAACTCTATCACCTTAAATTAAATCAGCTTCAATTGTTATTATTATCGTATTTATATAATAGCTACTATATTTGCTGTCAATTGACACATCTCCACTAATTTCATAATGACAGTCTAACCACGTCTAACTACAAACTAATTCACATCTTAATTCACATCATATAAAGAGCTTTCACACACACATATATAGCCCACGCACACAAGTAAACAGTGTTCCAGTTACGATTTGTCGATTACTAGTGAATGGCAGGAGGAAGTAATACTATGTCTTATAAGTTGTTTTTCTTATTATTGCAAAATAATTATTGACAGTTTTACTTCGTGTTTTATATCTCAATCGATTTTTGTTAATTTTGTTAAAATTGTAGGAAACGTTTTTTTATGGAACTTTATTGGAAAAAATATAAATAACTGCTTGGTGTTCGTTATTGCGCAATATAAAATTCAATACTTCCTGTGATTGTGGTTTAAGGACTATAAATAAAATAAGGATGAAGAAAAAGGCCTCATAAGATGGCGCGTAACGGAAAAATGTCACGCGTAACGAAAAAAATTTTTTCCAACCCCGATAAAGAAGTTTCACTTCAAAAAAACGTTCTTAGAAACCTTAGAACTAAAAGAATAATTAATTCAACCTCACAAAAAGACGATATCAACACAGGCCTTAATGTAACAATCAAACAGACAATACTATCTAATGTGCTATAATTCTTTGTATGTAAATGCAATATATTCTAATACAATGCAGGTGGAAGATAGATCATTGTCAGACAATAAACAACTTTATCGACCTTGGAACTGATTGCTCTTAATGGCTTTAAAAGGATATCAGATTTAGGTTTTAGATTTGATCAGTGTGTTCAGTTGTAAGTGTAATAGAGAGGGTTGCTTGATAAGTATTTCGCAAATTATTTTATTTGTATGATATTTATCAGAGCTTTTAGTCTCTCTTAATTATGAACTTTTTTGATTTTTTCATCAAACACAAATTCAATTTGCTTAATATTATGAATATAAATTAATGTAAAGGTATAATATAAAGAATGTTAGACGTTAATATGTAAGACTTTAAAAAAATGTATTTTCCTATTTGGTAAGTATACATAAAGATCATTATTATTCAATTTTAATGTAAATATAGGAATAATTAATACACAAAATATGGATCTATAAATAGACTGAGTAATATATGAATATTATTTTTTATTCGGCTTAGTGCATACGACCTTAATAAACAATTTAGCTGCTAAATCTAGACATAAGATCTAATGACCTAAATTTCTATATGACGTCGACCGTACAGTATGTAATTGTTTTTTGTTACCGTGTAATTCAAGGCAGCGGATGCTGATATGTGTGAAAATAAATTAATCTTCATTAGAAACATCTATTGTTTATATTTAATACATATCCTTCATCTAGAAAGATAAGCCACCTTACCTTGAATCTTTTTGGCGCGCGAAACCTCGTGCATCCATTTTTTATAGACAGGAAGAGATCTTATTTAAAACAAACTTTATATGAATTAGAAATTGTTAAAAGATTTTCTCTCGGAAAATGTAGAGTAAGGTATGAAATATTGAAACTAACGTAATATTGAAAACTCAACTAGTTTGCTGCACCGTTGAGCTGAATTTAGGTACAATAAACTTCATATTACTAAATAATATGTCGTTTCTTAATCTCTGTATTCTAAAGTACAGCAAAAACAAAGTTCCCTTTACCGTTTCGTAATGATCATTATTAGATGCTTTAATATAATAACGCTTGAAGGGCCATTTAAATGATTTAGCAGTACATTATGACAGTCTGTAGAACAATCATTTGTATGGTTTTGCTGGCCAAGGTGCGTGACCTGTTGCCTATTAGAAACCTGAGGATTGCTAATTATATTGTGATATTTAACGTTGATAGGTATTATGAAGATAGTGTTTTTTGTGTGAATATAACATTTAACATCTTATAGGATACAGTTACATAACAATCTGTACTTTTAAGAGGTAGGCGTAGTTCTAAATTCCGATACGGGGATCGAACACAGAACCTCTGAAGTTATGAAAAAAATATAATAACATAGTTTAATTTATTTTGTGTGCGCGACAAAAAAAAAATGCGCTCTATCAAATGGTTGTAAAATTGAGTTAATTTGAGAGAAAAGCTTCTCGATCGAATAACTTTTTGAGTTTCTGTCTTATAAACATATTACTATTTTTCCTTTCTAAAATAAACACGTATTTTACTAGGTAAAAAGTATCCTTCTACTTCCAAGTCAAAATTGCTTCGAAAGTAATATTACAACATGCAGGCCACTTGCCTGCGGCTATATCTATTAAAGCTTTATAACTCAACCGTAATACTTTAACATATTAAATATTAAAATGATACAT
The DNA here is from genome assembly GCF_905220415.1 of Colias croceus. Lineage (NCBI taxonomy): Eukaryota > Metazoa > Arthropoda > Insecta > Lepidoptera > Pieridae > Colias > Colias croceus. The sequence continues at coordinate 10,662,253 of NC_059541.1, forward strand.
TTATTTACAGAAAAAGATTTTGATAATAGTTGAAAATCAGAAATTTAGAAAATTACTATACTTTTCAGGGAAGCTTTTTTTATGCAATCATCGGAAAAATGCACGCTCTAACTTTTCTTCTTTGAAATGTCGTTTTGTGTAATAGTTATTATATACTGTCATACTCATTTAATAATTGTTTAATACAGACTTCAATCAAATTAGATAATATAGTTTGTAACAACACGCTAATATGCCTAGATAGTCACGTAGGTGGCATTAAACAATTATATTATTTGTTACATATCATACTTACTGTTTTTCACTAAAAAAGTTAACTAAAAGAAATCAAAATTTTAATGATATTTATTATAGAGGAAGGAATCTGTTTCTTTATCAAAAAACTAGTTGCTCCGCGCGGTTTCACCCGCGTTGCTCCGCTCCTGTTGGTCTTAGCGTGATGATATATAGCCTATAACCTTCAGCGATAAATGGGCTATCTAACACTGAAAGAATTATTCAAATCGGACCAGTAGTTCCCGAGATTAGTGCGTTCAAACAAACAAACAAACTCTTCAGCTTTATAATATTAGTATAGATTCAAAGGGCACAAAATATACAAACTTAATTAAATTAATTTGACTTAAATTTTATTATGAATTACTTCTTGCTTCTTCTTCTAAAATAATAAGAAAATATGAAATAAGTTGTTTACCACATAAATGGTACAAATGCAAAGAATTCATGTATTACCAAAACTATACTAATATTATAAAGCTGAAGAGTTTGTTTGATTGTTTAAACGCGCTAATCTCGGGAACAATTCGTCCGATTTGAATAATTCTTTCAGTGTTAGATAGCCCACTTATCGAGGAAGGCTATAGGCTACATATCATCACGCTAAGACCAACAGGAGCGGAGCAACGCCGCGGGGAACAGCTAGTAAATACATAATGATTTGAATGTTTAGCACTCAGATAAGAAATACGATGGTATACAAGTGGCGTGCGCGTATGTCACGAGATTGTTGTCATTATAACATTATTATAATTTGAATTTAATGACTTATTGTTCTGTGTATGCATGACTGTACTTAGGTAATATTGTTACTAGCTTTCCACCTGCGGCTTCGCCCGCACAGTCAAAGAAAAACCCGCATAGTTCCCGTTCCCGTGGGATTTCCGGGATAAACCCTATCCTATGTCTCGGGGTAAAAAGTAGCCTATGTCCTTTCTCGGGTATCAAAATATCTCTATACCAAATTTCATGCAAATTGGTTCAGTAGTTGAGGCGTGATTGAGTAACAGAGAGACAGACAGAGTTACTTTCGCATTTATAATATTAGTATGGATTGTGGTACTGACGTATATTGAATTTGAGGATTCTGCTATACTTATATGTATTTTATAACGTTATTAAATTATTTAAGTTTTATGCTTCCTGAGAAATTATCAGACATAATATAATTGTGACGTCAATAAGTTTATCCTGCATCGGGAAAATTATTCTTAACTACATATATTTTAAAAATCTGTACTAATATTATAACGCTGAAGAGTTTGTTTGTTTGAACGCGCTAATCTCAGGAACTGCTGGTCCGATTTGAAAAATTCTTTACGTGTTAGATAGTCTATTTGTTGAGGAAGGCTATAGGCTATATATAATCACGCTAAGACCAACAGGAGCGGAGCAACGCGGGTGAAACCGCGGGGCGCAGCTAGTTCAATCATAAAAAAACACTAAATAACAAACACTTTCTTTATAAAATTCATTACATTTGAAATTTCTGCCAACTCTCATGCTATCTTGAATTAATCCATCAAAATTTCACAAGTAATAAAATCTTTACATTTAATAAGCATACAATATAATTCTTATGTGATTTTACTAGCTGTATAAATTAGCAGCGAATTTTGTTGTCATCGCGGTAATAAAAATATTAACGTCTGCATTTCGTAACATCTTTCACTAGAGAGTTAGAAAAATAAGAGTAAGCTACAACAAATATGAGTTACGTAATTGTTAAAACAAAAGAATGAAGTGTTCGTCTGAATGTGGGAATTTCAAGTCCAAGTAGCAAGTACAGTATGGCTTATGTAATGAATTCTTGGGGAAATAATTAAAGTGTGTTTGATATCTCTATTGTTTTGTACGTGTAAGTTTTTATTGGTTTGACTGCAAGCCAAAATGAATTGTGATTGTTGTGTGTCAAAGGCGGATGGATAGGAATTTTATTATTCGTCTTTTACAAAATTTTTACCACATATTCCAAACACTATATAGTTTCAATCAATTAATTTATAACTATATTTATTTTTGTTTACTTTACTATTTTCCGAAACGTAAATTCAGTTTGAGTTAAAAGTTTGCCATAAAGCGTGTTATAAATATCTACATTTTTACAATGAAACCATACTTGGACCGCAATAAGACTCCCTCTTTTTTCCCTTCACTCTCATCTTATTTCCACTGCACGTTCCCTACGAAAATATCTAAATGAAACGTGAAGAACACAAAAACACAACTGCGTCCTAAAATGTAAACATACCAAATAACTAAACCGATTATTATTCAACATTATTTTCCTGACCTGCATTAGGACATCCGATGTTTATGTATGTTTACCAATACCCAACGACCAGAACGGAGGTCCTAGTTGGTCAGTGGGCAGCTATTGCACATCACAACACGCAGGACCCGAATACTTTGTGTGTTCTGGGCTATTTAACCTGTGCTCTGGTTATATAATATCGTTTCCTTGCTGTAACTATAGGCATGTAGGTTATAACTTATAAGTTATAACTATGGCATAGTTAGTAGGTGACTATAGTGTGTACAACCATCGATTGTATGAAGGTATTCGTTAGCAACATACTATAGGGATATATAGTTTGGTATTTAATTATTTTTATACATATAATACGGATCTATAGGTATACCAAGTATATTTCTTGTTCATAATATTATGTTATGTAAAAGGTTGAGGTAAAAAAACATGACAATTTCAATTTTTATACACTCTCTCTGTCTTTTGCCTTGGCGAATATAACTTATTGTTGGTAAAGCAACCGAACAATATACTTTTTTATCAATTTCCTTTTTCGTAATATTTCATAACATATTTTAAATTTATTTCTTTTTTATCGTCTTATAGGATAAAAGTTGTGTGTTGTTTTAAAATAAAATCAACTTTGAAAACTTGTATTGAACAACCTTACCTTGGTACCTTGCTCTATTTTAGGAACAAATATACGCTGGTTACTTACACTGATCATTAATTATACTAAATTAATACATATTAAGTATAAAGCTTATGAGTTTGTTTGTTTATTTGAACGCGCTTATATCAGGAACTACTGGTAAACTCAAACAAACTCAAACATTTATTTATTCAATTAGACCTCTTCCAAAAGCACTTTTGAATCGTTATTACATGTTTTTAACGTTATTTAACAACGCCACCGGTACGACGACGGTTTGAAAAATTCTTTCGGTGTTAGATAGCCCATTTATCGAGGAAGACTATATAATATTATCATCACGCTAAGACCAACAGGCGCGGAGCATTGCGGGTAAAACTGCGGGGCATAGCTAGTTACTATATAATATAATACATATTATTATAAAGTGTTGGCAATATAAAGAGCGGGTTCAATGTACGGCAAATTATATAATATTTTACGTCACTCATAAATATTTGTAATAGATCTGCAGATGCTCACAGCTCTTGTTTAAATAAATTTATAACACGCCCCGTATGTTAACTTTCACTTATAAAACCGACGGCTATAATAGATAGGGAGGCGAAGAGGGGAATTTTCTGCAATACTAGAGCGTGGCAGTTTAAGATATGAGAGATACCTTAGACCTAATAGAACCTTGTTAACTATTTAGCTCTTTAAGTAGTGACGCGCGCCCAGGATAGACGATCAGATTAGTAAAAAAAAATCGATAGTCTGAAATACTCGAGCGCGTCAGATTAAGATATTGGGGGTTGATTTTAGTGTTTTAAGACTAAATTTAACTAATCTGACGATAAGTCCTTGACGCCGCCAAATTATAGGGTCGCGAACTTGTAAAAAAAAAACGTTAATCCGGCATTCTCGAGCGCGATTGTTTTTATTTTTATTTTGAAGAATATAATCTAAAACTTACTAAAAATACAAAATCTGCCGGTTTCCGCGTGACCGGAAGTCTGGAGGAGCCATTTCGTCTTCCGAAAAACGCGTTGCAGTATATAAGTCGTGAACGATACATTTTACAAAAAAAAAGTTTGAATAAACAAAAAAGGTAATTTTATTTTACACAAAAAAGGTCTTTTTCATTTTTGTCCAAATTTAAAACTTTTTTTACTTGAAGCATCATAAAAACTCAAACTCCCGGTTTTTCGAGTATATCTCGAAAACTGAGGGTGTTAAGAAAAATTGATATGAAAAACGATGATTAAAAAAAAGAAACTCTCAAACCTTTTTCGGTCAGATTAAGAGAACCCACCAACATTTTTGTCAGATTAAGAAAATATGCTTTCAGGAGACCGAGATAAACCTCCCCTATGAAAATCTGACGCGCTCGAGTATTTCAAAAGGACTTTTTTTTTCTGCATTTTCAAAAATTCATCGTAACTTATCGTCACGCCGAAATCGTCAGTTTTTTTAAGGGGAGCTTCCTTGGGGCCTACTTAACACCCCTTCCGAAAATCTGACGCGCTCGAGTAAATTTTTTTTTTGTGCATTTTTGACGAATTAATATGCCTAGCCCCACCACGCAAACCGGCAGATTAGTATACCGTTGTTATCAGAGGCACTTGGGGCATACGTAGTATGAATATCTGACGCGCTCGAGAATGCCCAAGTAACTATTTTTTTTTACATTTTTGAAAATCCGTACACGCCAAACCCACCGCTAAAATGGTTTTTACCATAGAAGCTTTTCTTTTCGAAATTATTTTATCTATCGATTTTGATAAGTCTCGACGGCGCCGTTTAATTACGCCATTTAGCTACCTCGCCTCCCTATCTATAAGACTTTCCGTTATATTATAAGCAAGTTTATCTGTCATGTTTAAAGAATTACACATGATATGTGAATGGAGATCAAAAAAAATATTTCATACATTGATTGTGTCCAGTTTAACTTGTAAAGAATATTACCATCTGTTCAAATGACCTATATCATAGAATAATAACCACCTAGTAACTTGCCTATATTCTGTTAAATTTTAAACGGTTTTATAACAATAATGTTAACGTTATGAGGAATTTATAGATGCGGAGAAATTAGTGCTAAAAATAAGAAAAAAAAAAACATATTTTAAAAGTTTATGATTATTACATAAAACAAATGCCCAAATGGAGCGGAAATTCTAATTTTCGGTTTGATCGAACGATCTAAATTACCGCAATGATATATAATTGATAATACGAACGAACGAACTTTCACATTCAAAAACATTAGGAATTATAAAAACAGTTTTAAGTAATAAATTGTATGCATTTGTCGTAAATCAATCAGTTGAAATCGGAGAAAGTAATATATAATTAAAACCGAAAATGGAGTTATAAATTATTGTTTGGTAGCAAGAATTTTTGCGTATAGTATTATACATTCAGTTTTGCAATGAATTTCATAGATCACTGGTTTATTGACCAACAAGACCCAGAATTAAATAGGCTTCCGAATGTAGTTCAATTATTTATTTATTATTAGCTTTTCAATCAACTATTATGGAATTTACCGATTCATTCAAACGTACAAAGAAATTATAATTAGTAACAAAGTTGATAATAACTGGGCCATAATGAAGAAATGTGTTTTATTTACAAGAATTAACATGTGAGAATATTCATCAATTAAGAATCTTAAACATCGAATCGAATGGGAAAGTGTTTAATGTTCACAACACAGCAATTAAATGGAAGCCACTCCGTAGTTATTGGTAGCAGGTTTTAAGATTTTATAGATAGTAGTCTCTCACACTAAAAACTTTATAATTGGCAACAGTAACTCAAATCGCTTAACATTCAAAACATATTAAGAACTTTTACGCGTGCTTACGCAGCAGATTTTCATTTATTTAAACTACCACCTTTCAAATGTGAATTTTTAAATACAGTATCACTTTTGATAAACAATCTTACTACATATCACTTTATAGTTGACTAGCTGTACCCCGCGGTTTTAGCCGCATTGCTCCGCTCCTTTTGCTCTTAGCATTTCTGGAGGAACCACCTAACAGTAAAATATTCTTTTCAAATCGGACCCGTGGTTAGCGCGTTCAAGCAAACAAACAAACTCTTCAGCTTTATAATATTAGTATAAATAAAGTCCCTATTTATAGCGTATAAATCAATATCAATCGTCGTGTATCATCAGTTTGCAAATACAAACTAATACATAATCTGCTTCGATACTCCAATAAAATGTTAATCGTCATCATTATTCAAATTTCGTGACTTATCGTGTAAAATATTTAATATGTATGTGCGAGACGTTAGCTCACACTATGTAATTATGTGCGTTTACTTTCTCGGCCAATGACCAGTGTCGCAAATTACTCTGGAATTGTTATAAATATCTACATTCTTTTGTTTCAAATTAAATAACACACAACGGCGATTATCTTGTAATTCATTACTTAGCGATCTTTATTTTCACACGTAAACTCTTAATCTGATTTTGTCACATGTGTAGGTATGAAAAGAGTGATAGAAATTTTTAATAGGTTTCTTTGACTTAAAAGGAGAGGCTTATAAGTAAAATAGGTGATAATTATATCGCTTTTAATGGGAAGTTTGCATGAATATTTGTTCGATAGGTTCTTTGTCTCCTGTATTTAAAATATAAAGTTAATAACAAATGGATCTCTTAATTTATTTAATTAGAAAAGATGCCAGTCTCGAACCGATGATTGATACATACGGTCTATCATTAAACATAATATGTACAACACCTAATGTATTTAGCTCTAAAGTTAGGTTAAGTTTGATTGAATAAAACTAATTTGAATTTGAATTTAATCAATTATTTTTAAAAGCACCACGTTGTTTAAGTGCAAGAATAATTTAATGATATCTAGAGATAACTAAAAAGCTGTGAATTAAGACAACTATTTAACACGTCCTCCAGCGATATAATACTTATAACGATATGGGAACACATTAAAATACATGAATAGTCAAACATAAAGCATAGAAGCGTCTAATCATGACTTTAACAACTTTCGTTTGTCTAATGATGCTGTTTTCTCAGATACTTATTTAAGACTTATATAAGACTATCTTTCCACCCGCGGCTTTGCTCGCATAGTCAAAGATTAACCCGCATAGTTCCCGTTCCCGTGGGATTTCCGGGATAAAACCTATCCTATGTCCCGGGGTAAAAAGTAGCCTATGTCCTTTCTCGGGTATCAAAATATCTCTATACCAAATTTCATGAAAATTGGTGCAGTAGTTAAGGCGTGATTGAGTAACAGACAGACAGACAGAGTTACTTTCGCATTTATAATATTAGTATGGATTAGTAACATTTAAAAAAAAACCATGTCGAGAAGTTTTTACATATCAAGGGACCTTATAAGGTTTTGTTATTAAAAATTGTCATTTTGTGCAGTGACTTGCGGACATTTTGTCTCGAAAGCTGAAGGTCGTTTAACTAGAACGGAAATTTAATTCACAAGTATATAGGTTTTGGTCCCTTTTAGTTAAACCCAATTTTACATTTACAGTGATGTCATTTTAATATCAGAATAATTACAATTTTCCTATTTTAAGGCTCTACATATTTGCATTTATTTTTAAATATTATTGCAAATAATTTTAAAAACTTATTATCATTACTTCCAGGTTGTTCTTTCTTCCTTTTCCCTCCATTTAAAAATGTTTCAATATTATAAGTTACTAGCGGTCCGCCCCGGCTTCGCCCGTGGTACATGTTTACGTTTTCTCTACATAAAAACCATCGTCGTACTTCAAGGAATATAATAAAAAAAGAACTATCGAAATCGGTTCAGTCGTTCTCGAGTTATGCGCTTACCAACACATTTTGCGATTCATTTTTATATATAAGAAGATTATACATTATATAAATCGTTTTAATAAGTTTTATTTGGATTTCAATAATTTTACTAATTACTGACTAACTACTTTTATTAATTTTTGTAAAGCGTTATTCCACCTATTTTTACCACGTTTTGCATCTGTATAAGTATGAAATCGATTCCTTTAAACTCGATTTTATTTTAAATTTGTTTTTCTTCTTTTACATTATTTATAACTAGCTTTCCGCCCGCGGCTTCACCCGCTTTGTCTAAAACCTAATAAATTATAATATACTAAAACCCTTTTCTTGAATCACTCTATCTATTAAAAAAACCGCATCTAAAACTGTTGCGTAGTTTTAAAGATTTAAGCATACATAGGAACGGAGAAAGCGACTTTGTTTTATACCATGTAGTGAAGTTTTTTCTTGAAACTTATTTTAATTTTATTGTTTCAGAAAGGATGCGGGCTGGCGTGTGGTGGGGCGCAATCGCGCTGTTTCTGCTGCTCGTAGCTTCCAATGCCATCCGAACTGTACAGGTAAGGACGTACATATTTTTAAATTAAGTGTCTGATGTAATTATAAACCTTTTGTTTGGTATTTAATAAATAAATAGAGTTAAATAACAGGTGAGCCCACTCTACATGACATAATCTCTACACGTCTAGTAAACTGTAAATGTATTAAGTTATTAACTAAATACAGTGCATTCATTTAAGGTTTTTAATACATATTTTCGAGTAAAGTTAGCTTATAATATGATGTAAAAACTATCTCTACATTAAACCTTCCAATAAAAGAAACAATTTATTTTTTCTTTTCGTGTGTGAATAAGTTTATATTTAAAGTGCGAATACGATAAATCCGGTCTAGTTACATATTCAAGTACTAAAAGCACCTAGTATATTGATCTAAAATCTTAGGCAATTCATAATATAATTACTATGCCTGTTCTTAAAGTTGACATGTTGAAATCTAGCGTTAATTATCGATAATATACAAATTCAATAATTCGTTCAAAACAAGATAGTAGCAGTACTACAAATTTCTAAGTGAAATAAATATATTTTAACTAGTTTTCCGCCTGCGGCTTCACTCGCGTTTTCAAAGAAAAACCCGCATAGTTCCCGTTCCCGTGGGATTTCCTGGATAAAACCTAGCCTATGTTGCTCAGTGAAGATGCAGCTTTGTAATGGTGAAAGAATTTTTGAAATCGGTCCAGTAGTTTATGCGTGATAACCATACATACATACATAATTACAAACCTTTCCTCTTTATAATATTAGTATAGATAGTATAGATTAATATGCTACTATTGTTTGATGATTTTTGCTTTCCATTTCCATATTTAACTTTGCTTTCATCGAATCCCCAGGGGTCCAATGCGTGATTTATTAACGACCAATAATAACAACTGCAACTGTTAAAGCTTGTTGTTGTTGCTGCAGCAGTATCGTAGTTTTGAGTAAAAAGCTTATCTACTTTGAGCAATATTTTTCATGTAAAAATGCGTAGGTACTGTGACTTTTATTAAATGTTTGTTTAGCTCCAAAACGTTTTAAGTTAAATAAGACAATCCTAACCAGTTAGAAGCAACTGTTAAACACCCTTTTTGTTATCGCTATCGTGTTTTCCAAAATACCCATGAAGTATAAAATTTCAATATGTAAATGCGCACGCGCAATACAATATTTCAAATATTATCAGTGCCTATACCAAATATGAAATGAAAATGAAAAATTTCTTTATTAATTACAAGAAATGTTACATAATATAGTTACATGTGCTGCATTGAACCCCACACTAGGATCCCCTGTGTTGTGGGGCTCAATCTCTTTCGCCGTATTAGGTACATAAAAAATATTTCCAAGTTTAATTGCCATTTAAATATCAAGTGTGCATATGTGCGTGTGTGTATGCGTGCGTGTATATGAGTGTGTGTGTATGTGTATGTGTAGATGTTGTATGAGTGATTATTTTAATAGTCAGTAAATGTTTAAATTTATATTTTAATCAAGATATTATTGTAACGAGATTTTCAGTTTCTAAGTAGTCTAGATTTAATAGCCAATTTATATATCATAACATATACAGTTTAACAATCCACAAAATATAGTTATCATACTGCGATTATCAACAATGCTATTAGTACCTCGTGTCTTGTTAAGTAATCAAGGTTGTGTGACAATCGACGGTTGGCTGCCACGGCTAACTTGCACAACCTTTTTATAAACATCGATTTTAATACTTAACGAGTTTTGTGAATCGATTTTTTTATCGATTTCTTGTGAGAATTACTTTTTCAGTTATTATAATTCGCATTCATTGATTAAACTTGTTAAGTGAGATGAAATTTGATTTAAAACATTCACATACCTAATATTATATAAATATTTATATGCTGTTTTATGTTTGGTACACTTATGTATATTTTAAATGAAATTTTATTGTTGTCACTTTTGTTAACACAGAAACTTTATTCCGTCATTATCCGTATTTAAATTACAAGGACTGGGCTTTTCAAAATAGTTGAGTGAATCAAATTAAGTCCGGTTCGTAAATTATTGATAGATTGAATGAAAACAATTCGCTTTGCTCACGAATTCATGATACTAGATTTGTGTCGCACTTTTTTTTTTTTTTTTTTAATCTTTTTTTATTTGGGGATTTTTGTCCTAAAGGACGATGACAATCCCATCGTACCTTATACAAATATTTAACAACGAACTATATAAACTATATTTTAAATTTAAAGTTAAATAGCATTCTAGCTGCATCAGAGTGTGGTGCAGCTAGAATGCTATGATAAACACCGACATTCATAAAATTTATTTATTAAAAAATATGCTAACAGTTTACAAATTGTTTAAATGCAATATTAATAAATATAGAGTTTTATAAATGTAGAGTTTACATTACATAATATCTCAATTAATGTATTACAAATAGAATTTATAATAAACAAACCCTTTGATTATTGTACATGGCATGGCAACATGGCAATTTATTTGCGTATACATGCATCTCTACTATAATATGAATCTTCAATTCGATGAAAATTAAAATTACAAAATCTTTAGTTCCTAAAAAATAAAGTTAAAATACTATTTATTCCATCGAAATTGCTCGATCATTTCAGTATTTTGACAGCGTTAAAAAATCAATGGTCATAGAAATAAGTTGATAACCAGGAAAATAATTTCTTACACACTCGTGAGAAATTAGCGTCAACAAAAACGCAACAATCGATCGCTATAAACAAAAGCAAGTACATATAATCTTCCTGTGAACATTAGCTAAACAACCATTTAATTTAGCCATAAATATTCGAAAGGTATTCGATATTTGCAAGCAACAATCTGTTAACAATTGCACATCGTAATTCCTACACGTTCGTCTGACTCCGATGCGATAGTTATAGATGTGAGCTATCATTTAGGATAATTTTATTTCAATTATAGTTCTGTTATTTCTGAAGATATGTGAGTGGCGTGATTTGAATTATTTTTATGCAATCTCTATAATAAATGAAATGAAATATACTTGAAATTTTTAAAGATCTGATAGATTTCTACTTCACTATAGATGTATCATATAAATTATTGGTTTTATAATACACTAGCTGCTCCGCGCGGTTTCACACCCGTGGCTCCCTGTTGGTCGTAGCGTGATGATATAATATAGCCTTAATAACCTTCCTCGATAAATGGGCTATCTAACATCGAAAGAATTTTTCAAATCGGACCAGTAGTTCCCGAGATTAGCGCGTTCAAACTAACAAACAAACAAACTCTTCAGATTCAGATCAAGCTTTATAATATTAGTATAGATAATATTATAATGGTGATAACGACATAAAAGAGGCTTTTAAGAAGTCTTAATTTATAAATATTTGGAAGCTTACTATTTGAACATTTAGATTTATTACATACAGCTTTTAAAAACTGTGTGTTTAACATAAAGTGCAATGTTAACTTATAATAATAACATATATTTTAGTGATATTAGCGAGAAAGTCGCAGATCCAATCCGTCGCGTAATTACTGAAAGTGTGTTTTCTATTATAGTGCAGTCATATATTATATTATTCATGGGTTGCATATATAATATGTTAAGTTTCGTAAACGAAAGTTTGTAAAACGAAGTTATAGGTTTGTGCCTGCTTGTTTGATTAAAGTTTTAATCAATGTGAGTAATCAGTACCTATGTCTATTGCAATATGTATATAAATTATTGAAACAATTTGGATTAAATCCTAGAATACTGTTAATGTTAACACGTAAGGTGTCATTTTTATGGAACGGCTAAGGGAAATGAAATGAAACGCAAATCCAAATTTTTAAGGTTTTATAGCAAAGTTGAGTCAACAAGGTTTTTTTTTTAACTATTAAATATTAATTATATTTGTCCGTAATCTCAGTACAGATGGAAACAATAGTTTCAGTAGTATTGTGTTGTCAAATCAAACTTCCGTTTCAAACGAAACCTTCTACAGCGACCTTCGTTATGGAGAAATATCTAATTTGATCTAAGTTCGGATAATTATTATGTCTAATATTTTTTTTGGGTAAATTGCTTGGATTGTTATAGCACTTTATTAGGTAAAAATGTTTCTATAATTAACTAGCTGCGTAACCCTGTTTTGATTGTGGTACACAATTGAAGATTGATCGTATCAACTCAGAAATCTTCGTAGGCTCATGCACAATATGATTAGTAACAAATGCATAGTCATATTCTATTCTATAAAGGACATACAGACGTTCATTCATTTTTAAACGTATAGACTATAGGTTTTTACAAACGTGTAATATGATTCCAAACTGGCTCCTTATTGTCAAATCTTTCTATATGTAGCCTGTTCAAAATGTTTAATCACAAAATGTGTAGGATTTACATCCTATATCTTCCTAACCCATTGAATATATAGATCATGGACTATATGAGATGATAGCAGAAAATAATTTATTGATATTTTTAAGTGATGTAATCCTGTTTTATTCACTAAATGGCCTATTACGATGTGACAGATTGTTTTATTCAGCGGAGTTGTTCTCAGCATACTTAGCTAAATATAACACAATCTAATCAAGTTTTCCTTCAATCAGTCACTTGATCAGTCATTACGTAAATGTCACGTTATATCATACGAGCTGCATAATAAATTTATTTTAGCATTAACATCAGAACCAATTTGATAGTATGATGAAGTTTTTGTAAGAGATTTAGGTTATAATGGTCAATGCCAAGATTAATTGAAGTCTTCATAGTTTTTGCTGCTCATTAACAATGTTGTGCAAATCATTAATTTGGGTGAAGGAATTGGTGTGTACGAAGGTCTATTAAGAGAAAACTAGTAAAAAATATATTACAATTATCTTCGTTTGGCTTTTATACGCTTTATTCTGACAACTTTAGCTTTTGAGGATTTACTTTGTATTTTATTCGTATAATTATGTAAATTAATTTTTGCTTTCAGTAGTTTGTATTGAATTTTATGATGGCTTGAACCATATTCCGATGTATACAAAGTTAAGCTTATCTCTAGTAAATTACTTTCTTATGTTAAACAATTAAATTTATATCTATGATTTAATACATTTCGTATCTAAATTGTTAAATTAACTTTGAAGTCAATATCATTTGGATAAGATTAACAGTTACGTTATACAGGGTGTCCCACTGTTGGTATACTAAGATCAAAGGAGGTTATAGTTTTGCATACACTGAGTACGTAAAAATACTTATAAAATTCCAGACGCATTTTTTTTTCAAATAGATGAATTCTTAAAACTCTATGTGTAAACCCATAACAAGCAACCCGCCCAACTTTGCCACCAGCACGTGAGATATCGTTTAAGATTGTGTTTCATAGACAAAATGCTCACATTAGAGAAGCGGTATATGCCGGCTGCGCGAAGCTAGAGAATAAAACATGGATTTTCAGGAAAAATTTAGCAAAAAATTTTTGACGTAATTTTGTTGTTTAAGTATTTTTTACGTGATCAGTGTATGCAAAACTACAAGTCCCTTCGCGCTTAGTATACCAATAGTGGGACACCCTGTATAATAATTTAATAGATTTCATGATATCCTGCATTAAGTAATCGAGGTTTCACATTGTGCCTAATTCGTACAACAAATAATTTATTAAAAGTGTTATATACGAGTAATTTTCCATGTTTCTTATAGCTTAAAATTGACCTTTTTAGTAGAATGTGGTCTTCTGATGAAATTTTAGAACGCTTTTCCGTTGTCTGTTTTAAATACTTGTTATTTAGTGTATAAAACATAACAAACATGAAAAAAAATGTGTGCGTGTACTAGTGTAACAAGTGAAACTTCTTTATGACCTTATTTTTCAAAAAATAACTTACTGTAAAGTTGCATATAAACATTACAGAAATACATCAAATCACGAGTGGTATGGATAAGAAAAAGATGGCGCGTAACGGAAAAATGTCACGCGTAACGAGAAAATGTTACACTAAATTTTTTTCCAACCCTGATAAAGAAGTTTCACTTTAAAAATATTGATGTCTTATATTAAAATTATATCTGAAAAGTTGCCGCACGTTTAAACTTAACTTTCAACATTTGGACGTGTTATTTAGTACTTATTAGAATTGTAATGGTTTTTTATATAATTTACATTAAAGTTGTTTTCTTATTAGATAATCCGGGTAGATTAATGATGGTACTGATTTAAATTATATTCAGCTGATTAACATCACTCATACATCAGTGTGAGATGGTTTGTACATCAATCAAGCTTCACTGTGTTGTTTGAGATTATTACATTAACATCTTGTAATTAACATGATTAATATTTAGATATATATATATATATATATATATATATATATATATATATATATATATATATATATATATCGTATTAATGTTGGTTTATTATAACACGAAAGTAATTGTTTAAGAAAATTGTAAATATTTATTGTAGAAGATACTTAAGTTGTAACAAATTGTAAATAGTAATAAAGGCTTATTTTATTTATTATAACACGTATGTAGGTAATTTACAATTGGAGTCGAGTACATATTTAATAGAAAAGAGGAAAACAGGGATGGATATCGTAGTTTAAACATTATATTAAGTTTCTAATGCACAATTATTTGAACAAAATAATTTCACCAAATTAATACATTAATTTTAAATGCGTTTAGTGCTTGCATATATAAATATTTTGGGTAGACTTTATAGGTATATCAAACAAAATAGTGTCATGAGATAGATGATAAATGAAATTATACTACATACATAAATAGAAATCTCAATTACAAGGAACCATGAATTTTTTAATTTGTTTATATGCATTTATCTAATAAACCTCTACATAATCTTTCCGCTCTACTTTTAAATTACCTAAGTTTACTTCGTTCATATTACTAAGTCTAGATTATAGTGCATCTAACAATGTGACCTCGATGCGGTCTTGCATCTATTAATAATATAAAGTTATCTATCCGTAATAATATACTAAGAATAGCGCCACGTTTAATGGAAAATTAATTAAAATGATTATTTATAAACAATCTTTATAAACTTAATAGATTTCCGCCCGCGGCTTCGCCCGCGTTTGCAAAGGAAAACCCGCATAGTTCCCGTTCCCGTGGGATTTCCGGGATAAAAACTATCCTATGTGTTAATTCAAGTTACCCTCTATATGTGTGCTAAATTTCATTGTAATCGGTTCAGTAGTTTTTACGTGAAAGAGTAATAAACATTCATACATCCATACAAACTTTCGCCTTTGTAATATACTAGATTTCCGCCTGCGGCTTCGCCCGCGTTTGCAAAGGAAAACCCGCATAGTTCCCGTTCCCGTGGGATTTCCGGGATAAAAACTATCCTATGTGTTAATTCAAGTTACCCTCTATATGTGTGCTAAATTTCATTGTAATCGGTTCAGTAGTTTTTACGTGAAAGAGTAACAAACATCCATACATCCATACATCCTTACAAACTTTCGCCTTTATAATATATATTAGATTTACACAGATCAGATTTCAATCCTAGATTATTTTACTATGAATACCCGAAGAATCCTATCAATTAAAACAAATTATAAAATCAAATCAAAGACCACATACTTATTGGCATAGGCTTACTTATTAAATAGGTTGTATATACATGGAGTATGGTAGCAAAAACATAATACACTAGCTGCTCCGCGCGGTTTCACCCCCGTGGCTCCACTCCTGTTGCCCGTAGCGTGATAAAATATAGCCTATAACCTTCCTCGATAAATGGGCTATCTAACACCGAAAGAATTTTTCAAATCGGACCAGTAGTTCCCGAGATTAGTGCGTTCAAACAAACAAACAAACTCTTCAGCTTTATAATATTAGTATAGATTACAGATGTAATATTATGTATAGTGTAAGTGTATCTCATGATTAAGTTCTTAATTGCATATCATAATTTGACAAACAAGGTCTTGCTAGAAACTTCTATAATATTAAGTTTATATGCAGTATGATTGGTTGCGCTCAAATATTATAATGAACAGTTGGAAGCAAAAATGAAAAAAAAAAAAATATTGAAAAAAGTTTTAAAATACAGTTTATATATATTTGGGGAAAATAAAGCCTAAAAATAAAAATATTATGGTACTGACATTCTTTAATTAAAACTAATTTAAAATAATATAATTGTATTAAAATGTATTATGAGTTTATTACACTTGAAAACTACAACGAAATTACAATAATTTAAACGTTTGCAGTAAGTAATAAATAGCGAAATTGCTGAGAAATTGTTAAATAAAGATCACATTTCGAAAAGGGGACAGTACTGCAATCCGTAAGATGTCAGTTTTCAGGATTAAATTTTGGAACTTTGGTTTAATTTTCTCATATAGTAAAATTAAAACAAGAAATCTTAAGTCATCCTTAACTATTTAAAATTAATTCAACACTTCTAAATCATAAAATCCTGAGTTTATTGCAATTTTTATGTGTGGGACATCCCGTGAATTGGATTGTAGACATTTTGGCGAAAATGCCCTAATATGTTTTCATGTGCTCTAGTTGTATGGATTCATTTTGTTAAAAGAAAAAAATTGTATCTATTAATTGTCCCATACATAAAGTCAGCAAGCTTCTTTAAAAAATATCGTTCTCAAGCGCAAAAAATCTATTGATAATCGACGATCTATTGGGTCATCTATGACGCAATGGAATTACGTTGGACCAGTTTTATAACTAAAGCTACAGTTCAAGGCATAAAGTGAGGTTAATTAATTATAATTCAAACTATAATTGTCGCACTTTCACCGCCATTTCGTTCGACGTGAAACATTTCCATGTTATGCGTCAGTGGACAGAATTGACATTCTGTTGTTATTTTACTGTGTAACATGTTAATTTGTTGTTGTTCTTCATTTTGTAGTATATATGGAAGTTTATTAAGGGTATATAAACAATGTAATTACTGAAACCTTTTGTTAACCTAAGTATGAACAAATCAATATTGTTATTCGTCTCTGAAAGAAAAAGAGATGGGATACTTATTTTATGACCTTTTTATTGAAATTTAGATTTTTTATCGGTTTTAAACTTCATCATGTCGTCCATCCAAATCATGAATGTAAAAACTTATAATTGGATAATTTTACTTATCACCTGAAAAACTATAGTGATTTCTCTGAATCGAATCAATTATGTTTTTCTAAGTTTTTACGTTTGGTATTCTTATACTTTCAATACCTAAGTATTATTTAGAATTTCAGAACCCCTACCTCACTTTCTTCGAACAAACATTAAATATTAAACATATTAACTATATTTCCTTATCTGTCCATAAAACAACTTTCCCTGCCCTTTAAGCGTTCATTTAACGGAGAGAAGAGTTGAACCGTGGTTATGAATACAGTTAAAATATTAGGCACGTAGCTGTAGGGTTTATGTTAAAAACATGTTATTACTACAAATGACGTATTTACCGTGAAATTAGTTACAGAGCTATGATAAAACTCTTTTTTGGTTTTAGACCTTCAATTGTAAGACTTTTTGATGCCATAAATTAAATAATAAAATTAATTTATCTTATGTAGAATTTAAATTTAGGCTTTTTTGGGATCTATTTATATGGGTAATAAGACCAAAGTTTTCTGTGTATAATGTTATTTAAAAATATCGAAACACTAAATTATGATTCTGGAATAGGAAGTTTTTGAGATAGGACATTTCGGTGATTAACTTCAAATAATGAAATGTTTCAGTTTGGAAATAATATGATCATAAAGACTATGAAAATCATTTGACCATAAAACGATTTCTTATCTGTTGCGGTTTTGATGATTTTATAATGGTTTCCGTATTTTCCTTATTCATTGTTTACAGAGGTTAAACTAAACAATAGCACCGAAAATATTATTTTTTGTAACAATTTAAAACAAAGTTTACTATTATAAGTAGGTACACACTCGTTTTAGTTTTGGTCAACAACAATTGAAAAAAAAGACATCTACACTCTCGCTTTACTTTTCCTTCATAAACAAAGTTATTTATAGGTATAAAAAATAAATGTTTATTCATACTTTAACAGCGAATTCTATTAAATTTCATTATCTAGGTACAAATTATAAAATTTTAATTTTAATAAAAAAAAAAGTTTTGACAGCAAGTAAGTATACCTAGCTAATTTTTGATATGACATGTAGAATCGAACCCCACCAACGGATAAAAAACAATTATCTAAATATTCTTTAATACTAGGTTTCCGCCCGCGGCTTCGCCCGCGCAGTCAAAGAAAAACCGGCATAGTTCCCGTTCCCGTGGGATTTCCGGGATTGCGTCATTTTCCCGGGATAAAAAGTAGCCTATGTCCTTTCTCGGGTATCAAAATATCTCCATACCAAATTTCATGAAAATTGGTTCAGTAGTTTAGGCGTAATTGAGTAACAGACAGACAGACAGACAGAGTTACTTTCGCATTTATAATATTAGTATGGATTATTTTTTTAAATGTAACATCATTGTACTATAAAGGGCATCCGTATCTCCGGTTTCTTCACATCGGGCGCCGGCGAGTCCCTTCGCTCCTCTTGCTTCTCCTCCCTTCTCTTGTCTTCCCGCTTCTACTCTCTTCTTTCGTCTCTTCTCTTCTCTCTCCTGTCGTCCCTTCTCTCTTCTCTTCTGCCATCGCGGTGTCTGCTTTCCGTCCGGCGATCCGCTGAACGGGAGCGGCGTATGGATTCCCGCCTGTATATATATTTAATAATATTTATATATAAAACTAGCTTACCGCCCGCGGCTTCGCCTTAAACGATTTGAGATTTAAACTATCCTATCTCTCAAGTTGGATCAAACTGCACATGGTGTGCGAATTTTATTATAATCGGTTAAGTGGTTTAGGAGTCCATTGAGGACAAACATTGTGACACGAGATTTATATATATTATTAAGAAAGATAAGATAAGATTAAGATAAGATATCGCAATATAATCTTGATTAGGGAATATGCATAAAATTTTAAATGGCCTAAAATATTTTTTTTTTCGAATATTTATTATCGTAATATTATAATGAAAAGGATTTTTTTTTATTTACTTATTATTTAAACCCCTAAAATAATATTCAAAAAGTGCAAAATAAGGGAGCGAAATTCAAACTTCCAAAACGCGCCACCACTGCAACTGGTCGAAAGAAATGTGACGTCATTTGCCACGACGTTGTATTCATCACTCCACAGTAAACACTAAGGTAAACACCCACTGGACGTGTCATGTGACGTCACGCAAAGCGCGCGCACAATGGCGGCGTTTGAACTGCTTAAATTTTTTAAAAGTTTTGAATTTCATTTTTGAAAATATCTAGAGTATTTTGAAGCCCGTTAATATTTTTTTCTACGTTATAAAATAGTAAACTATTAATTTAAGACAAAAAAGAAAAACATGAATATTCCCCATTGGATAACATCGTTTATGGATAGATATAAATAGGAATAAATTAAGGCAGTCAAATTGAGCAGTGTTTTCCTGTACATTAATACATTTGACAAAATCGTAAGTAATTAAACTTGAAACGAAATCAATTTTATCATTCTAGGATCATCTCATAGAAAGTACAGATATGATAGAATTAGTATGAAACATTCACGGTTACAGGGACGTTAATATCGTGTAAAATTAGAAAAAAAAATTGTACAAATAATCAAATATATGAAAAAAGAACGGTCGAAATAAAACCGGCCGTGCGCGAGTCGGACTCGATGGGTTCCGTACTATGGGAATATATTAAGGGAGGGGGGGGGGGGGCTTAATATATATATATTTTTTAATTTTTAGTATTTGTTGTTATAGCAGCAACGGACATACACCATTTGTGAAATTTCTTCTCTATATCTTGCTTCCTAGCTATCACAGTTTATGAGATACAGCCTGGAGACAGACAGACAAACAACGATTATGATTTTTTTTTATAATAATTTTGAAGTTGATCTACACCACACATTTTTGTTGTAAATTACTAAATAAATATGACTGACTGACGCTTACTAAAACAAAATTAAAAAAAATATATAAGAAAAACAAAATAGGAGGAAGGAAATATTCGGCACGAGGTAATTAAATAAAGTCATTATTTTATTCTAAATATAATATATCAGTTCACAGGGAAATTCTGGCCAATAAATAACACAATAATATGTGATAAGATGTGAACCTTATTATAATTTTGCATATAAATACTGGACGGTTCAACGAGCACGTATCACAGAGTGTTATAAATCCT